>NW_020838002.1:8562087-8947870 GCF_003676395.1 Aethalodelphis obliquidens | reverse complement strand
CACTTCTTTTTTTTTTTTTTTTGCGGTACGCAGGCCTCTCACTGTTGTGGCCTCTCCCGTTGCGGAGCACAGGCTCCGGACGCGCAAGCTCAGTGGCCATGGCTCACGGGCCCAGCCGCTCCGCGGCATGTAGGATCTTCCCGGACCAGGGCACGAACCGTGTCTCCTGCATCGGCAGGCGGACTCTCAACCACTGTGCCACCAGGGAAGCCCTGTACTTCTCCACTTTTAAAGACAATAAGGATTATAAGATGCACCACAGATTTAATAGTAGCTTTTCAAGAAAAAAAGAGGTGAAACACTACCACATTAACATTACACATCAACTGTGAAATGAATCCCAGTTTCAATATTGGGTAAAATATGTCTTGAAAGCAATGAAATATTGGGTTGGCCAAAAAGTTCCTTCGGGTTTTTCCATAAGATGTTATAGAAAATCCCAAAGGAACTTTTTGGCCAACCCAATATGCTATATATGGCATAAGAGCATATCATTTACATATAAAGAGCCCTTCTGAATCACTAAAAGGAAAAATAAATCAATAAAAATCCCTATAGAAAAACTGGGACATCAATAAGCCTTTCACAAAAGAAATAAACCAGCTAAAACACATAGATTTTTTAAAACTACCCAAAAAAACTTCTATATAAACTGTAACTATAAAAAATAATAACCATAGTTTTACTAGTAATCAAAGAAATGCAAAATAAGTAAGATGATTTTTCACCATATTTGCAAAGATTAAAAAGAATGGTAATGCCCAGTGATGGTGAGAGTTTAGGAAAATAGGCACTCTCATTCACTAATGAGAACAGTTAAACTGGTATAATCTCTCTGGAAGATAATATGGCAATACACATTAAACAGCTTAACATCACCATACTTTTACTTAGTACTGCTTTCTAGAACTTCATCCTAATAATCCAAAAAGTGTTTGAAGATATACATGTATGAGTGCCTGTGCGTATATTTACATACATAAGGATATTCATCTAAGCATTATTCAGAAACTGGAAAATCTACATGGCAAATAAGAAAAGATCCATTAAGAATATCATGATCGGTCCATATGATGAACTACAATGCAGCCATTAAAAATTAGGGCTTCCCTGGTGGCGTAGTGGTTGAGAGTCCGCCTGCCGATGCAGAGGACACGGGTTTGTGCCCCAGTCCGGGAAGATCCCACATGCCGCGGAGCGGCTGGGCCCGTAAACCATGGCCACTGAGCCTGCGCGTCCGGAGCCTGTGCTCCGCAACGGGAGAAGCCACAACAGTGAGAGGCCCACGTACCGCAAAAAAAATACACAATAAAAAAATTATAATATTTTTTATTATAATTATTACTTATATGAGGAAGTACTTATCATATATTGGTAAATTCATTAAAATTACAAAATATGTATATCAATTTAAAGAAAGAACAGATACCAGACTATTAACAGTACCTGATATCTCTGAACATGGAATTATATCTTTCCCTTCTTTATTGTGTTTTCTAAGTTTTCTACATAGAACACCTATTATTCTTGTGAATAGTGTTTTCATAATGTATTTTTTCCTAAGAGCTCTTGATAGTTTCAAACTATTAAACAACTAAAATTATTTCAAAATGAAAACAATCTATTTACTTAACATTACAAGAAAATGTCCAGCTTAGAAACACCGTCTTTAGAAAGAAGATAAAAAAAATTACCTTCATCCCCAAAGTAGAACAGACCAAGTCAATGATAGCACTAAGTTGGTTGCTATGAAAGTACATAGCAACCAACAATAACATCTCCCCAAAAGAAGCAGAGACACCTGAAGTACTGTTGAAACAGAAAAGAAAATATGAATTTCCAAAGAAAGGGATAAGAAAAACTTACTTAGCTAACTGAAACAAAAAGTCGTCTTACCTTTCAAAATAAGCTTCTTCTTTTATCATCCAACTTAGCCACACTACCATTAGCTGCTCCTGTTCAGGCGTACTATATAAAACATATCAGAAGTCACTGGTTTAAGTCAGATATACTAGCATAAGAATAAAACATCATTCTGGAATTATTTTTGGTAGAAATTATTTTTTCCTCAAAATAATGGCTTGTTGAATTGGCCATTAATTGTCATTGAGATATGAAGCAGTTCTACAAAAGAAGAATGAGAACCTTTACTTTTCTCTATGAATATGAATAGTCAAACCCTCTCAAAGTCTCAGTTACTGCATTTGAAGGTTGGAGAGAGTAAACGTCCTCACATTCCTTGGAAAAACAAAGGTCCTTTGGGATTAAAATGTTAGGATAACTGTACATACTAACAGCTGATACTTATTTCATATAGAAAAAAATCTAGTGTTAAAACTTAATCATCAAAAAGTCACAAACTGAGTACAAGGACAGTAATAACTCAGACCATCTTTTACCTGGAAAATGAAATTTAGTTTATAGAAGCATTTTGAGCAGAACTCAAAATGACAGAGAAAAAAGTGATCACTATTCAAAAAGTAAAAAGAAACAGGCAGGGGCTCATCAGATATGAAAAATGGTTATAAAAACATACCAACAAGAATGACTTGTTTAAAGGGAATAATTATGATTTTTAAAAATAATTTTCATTGATCTCCTTCTACTTCATTGCAGTGTA
Organism: Aethalodelphis obliquidens; assembly: GCF_003676395.1. Taxonomy (NCBI): domain Eukaryota; kingdom Metazoa; phylum Chordata; class Mammalia; order Artiodactyla; family Delphinidae; genus Aethalodelphis; species Aethalodelphis obliquidens. The sequence goes on along the minus strand of NW_020838002.1, from coordinate 8,945,250 downwards.
AACAGGTAAAACGAAAAGCAACTACAAAGCCTGCTACCCAAAGCTAAGAAAATTAAAAAGGTTACTCTCAACCACACCTAAATCATTCCACTAATAAAAGACAGTGTTATGTAGTAGAAAGATTACAGCTTTAGAGCCTGCCAGATCGGAGTGGGAATCCCATCTCTGCTAATCACTGTTAGTGTGACCCTGAACAAGAAATTTAAATAATCTTTTTGAACTTTAGCTTTTCTATGTATAATATAAAGATAAAAATACCCACCTTACAGAAGTAATGAGGATTAGAGACAATGCTTAGAAATTACTTTAGGTTTTATATATATATATAAAACTGAATCACTTTGCTATACACCAGAAACTAACACAGCATTGTAAATCAATTATAATTTAATAAAATAAATTTTTTAAAAAAGCAAGAAACTACTTCAGGTAAAGAGAAAAGAAAGTACTTCATTTCACGTACTTAATTTCATACCTTCCTGAAACACACAATTCAAACTACATTAAAGGGATTTTCTTAAAAGGCATAAATGCATAGGATGATGATGAGGGACAACAACACAAAATATTGGAAGACAGAGCCAATACAGATGAGTGATAACTGACTTAGCAGACCCGAGAAGGCAGAATACTAAACTGACAGGTGGGAAAACCAATCTACCACTTACACCACAGAATCCCCAAAGGCCTCAGAAACTGACAACTCCAGGCAGTTCTGGGAGTGAGAATGAAGACAGAAACTAAATATAGACAGTCTATATGAGCAGTAGACCTCCAAATCACCTCCATTCTACACACCTAGATGAATACCCATCCCCCAGTAGAGAGGAGACTAGAGATCTATTCTCTGGATATAGTAAAAGAGGGTGTCTCTGAACTGACGGACAATCAGGGATATCTAGAGCACCTTTCTGAAAGTAGAAGAATTATGTGAATGCTTATACTGCAGTCTGAGACATCCCAGCCCTTAACCCTCACTTTATTTATAGGCCTCCACTCCCCAAGCAAGACAATAGTCTTCTCTAAGACTCTGAAAAGCCCAAGAGTTTCCCATCTATGCATTCAGAAGTTCTAACCTGCTTTTTAGTTTCCCACTCTTAAATATGAACAGACAATCAAGAATTACGAAACTTGAAAAAAAGCTTCTAACTTGAAAAATATAGAACAAGAAAAGGCAGAAAAAAAGAAACTTAGAGAAAAGAAACAGAACAAGTAAAACCCCTTCCATCATTTTGATTAATATCAGAGAAACCATGCCACGATGAAGCAGTAGACAGTATAAAAAAGAAACAGGGCTTCCCTGGTGGCGCAGTGGTTGGGAGTCCGCCTGCCGATGCAGGGGACGCGGGTTCGTGCCCCGGTCCGGGAGGATCCCACGTGCCACGGAGCAGCTGGGCCCATGGGCCATGGCCGCTGGGCCTGCGCGTCCAGAGCCTGTGCCCCGCAGTGGGAGAGGCCACAGCGGTGAGAGGCCCACGTACCGCAAAAAAAAAAAAAAGATCAGAATAAAAAAGAGCTCTTAGAAATTAAACACTGAATAGGATTAGAGGACAAGGTTGAGAACAAATCCTAAAAGGCAGTATAGGCAGTGTCTTTCTGAGGTGACTGAAATGTTCTAAAATTACATTGTGGTAATGGCTGCATGATTTTGTAAATATACTAAAAACTATTATATTGTTTATTAAGTTGTACACTTTAAAATGGGTGAATTTTATGGTATGTAAATTGTGTTTCAATAAAGCTGTTTTTTAAAATGCAGAACAAGACAAAGATAAGGAAAATAAGAAAGAATAAGAAAATAAGATGATAATTTTAGGAAGTCCAATATCCAAATAAGAGGAGGTTTCAAACAGAGAAAACCCATGTGGTAGACATTACCAACAAACTAGTTCAAGAAAATTTCCTAGAACTGAACACTGTGAGTTCCCAGGTTAAAAAGGCTAACTAAATACCTAGGATAAGGGGAACTAAGATCCCACAAGCCATGTGGCGTGGCCAAAAAAAAAAAAAAAAAAAAACCTAAGATGAAAGACAAAACAGACCCATACAAAGGCATATCATCCAGAAATTTCAAAACCCTAGGGACAGGGCTTCCCTGGTGGCACAGTGGTTGAGAGTCCACCTGCCGATGCAGGGGACATGGGTTCGTGCCCCGGTCCGGGAAGATCCCACATGTCACGGAGCGGCTGGGCCTGTGAGCCATGGCTGCTGAGCCTGCGCGTGCGGAGCCTGTTGCTCCACAACGGGAGAGGCCACAACAGTGAGGGGCCCGCGTACCGCAAAAACAAAACAAAACAAAACAAAACAAAAAACCCTAGGGACAAAAGGCTAATCCTACATGACTCCATATTTAAAAAGAACAAGCCACAAAAAGGACCAGGAATCAGAATGTCATCAGATTTCTCAACAGTAATATTGGAAGTTAGAGGACAATAGAGCAAGACTTTCAAAATCCTCAAAGGGAATTATTTCCAACTTAGAATTCTATACCCCATCAAACTATCAATCAAGTGTCAAAGCAGAATAAAGACATTTTCAGACATACCCAGTCTTAAAATAATTTACCTCTCACATACCCATTCTAAAGAAGCAAAATGAGGGAGGAAATTTAAAAAGATGGAGGGACTTCCCTGGTAATCCGGTGGTTAAGACTCCATGCTCCCAATGCAGGGGGCACAGTTCGATCCCTGGTCAGGGAACTAGATCCCATATGCTGCAAATAAAAGATCTCACATGCCACAACTAAAGATCCCACGTGCTGCAACTAAAGATACCGCATGCCACAAGGAAGATCCCGAGTGCCTCAACTAAGACCTGGCACAGCCAAATAAATAACTAAATAAATAAATAAAAGAAAAAAGTAAAAAGATGGAGACATAAGATGCAGGAAACAGAAGACCCAACAAAGGACAGCTGAAGCAAGTCCCCAAAATAATAGTGAAGAGCAATTCCCAGATGAGAGCTGTGTACCAGGTACAGAGGTAGCCAGTTCAGATGGGAGGTCAAAATGTTCCAGGAGAGATTTCCTCAAGAAAATGAAACTGGCAGAATATCTAATGAGTCTGAACATCTTGAGAGGAGGTTTAGATTGGCAGAGAGTTTGAGATCGCATTAATGTAAGCACACAAAATACAGAGCAAATGAAAAACAAAGAACAAAAACACAGGATAATTATTAATGGAGAAACAAGTTTTGCAAAAGAAAAGTAATCATCTACTGCTTGGTTGAGCTTCCAATAGTGTAACATAAACAACTATGTATTGCTCAAAGCAAAATAATAACTGTACTGGGAGAATGGGAAGATAGAAAGGATGTGTAGATATGTTGAGGACAGAGAGAAAAGAGAGAACTAATTCCTTATTCTCATAGTGGGAAGTCAACAAATACTCCTAAAACGAAAAATCAGGATGTAGCAAATACAAACATGTTAATAAAGATGTGGTAGTAAAAACCAAAAGAATCAGCTGAAAGAACTGAAAGAAGCTGCTTCTAGGGAAGGGGAAACAGGGAGAGGGGGGAATAAGGACTACAATTTGCCTCAAATCTTGAAGAACTCTTTTGACTCCTTTAAACAATGTGTACATGAAACTTTGATAAAGACAAATAAAATAACTGGCATACAAGAGATGCTACTGATATCCCTTTATTAAATAATACCAATGTCCCTATCTTAGACCATTTTGTAGTAAGCTCCTAATTAATTTTATACATGTGTTTTAATAAATAAACAAAAGCAGACCTTGAGAAAATAGTACAATTATATAGTTGGGTACCTGACAAGTGTAGAAAAGGCCAGGAGCATACAAAAGGAAAGTGAAACAAAGCGAACCCCAGCTGGTGTGGCAGGAGGACGGCTTGTCATCAACTGCAGTAATTGCTCAGCTTCTTCCTCAGTTGGTCTAAAAAAGGAATACATTATTAGGTTTTGCTTTTTTCAGTTGAGAGAAGGAAGAAGGGACTTCTCAACAGTTTAACCTTTCAGATACAAATCTTGAGCTTTATAATGTACCTCACTATTTATAAAATCTTTAATATCTTAAGACGTCAAAAGCAAAACTGTTGAATTCACAACCAGTGTTTTTCCTCAGACACAAATACAGGTAGTCCCCACTTTGCACAGTAGTGTGGGACCATAAAAATAACGATGCAAGCTGAAACTGCATCAAGATCTTAATAATCAATGGGGAAAATTACAGCTGTTCCACAACTTTTAAAATTTTTGTCAGGACATTAAAAACTCTGTTGGTTACAATGAATAGGGAAATTTTTTTAAATAGTAAAACTAATATTTATACAGCATTCTATAATTGGATATGTTAGAAACATTGGGAATTAAAGTGTTTTCTTTGTAAAAGATTTATCAAGAGTAGTTTGAACAGCCCTTGCCATCTTCTCATTGTATAACTTATAATATGGAGTGAGCATCTTCTCTAAGCCTTGATGAATTATCATACCCCCTTCTAAGTTTGGATCAGCTTCCAATATTTTATCCTTTGTACTTCCAGTCATGAAATATCTGAGAATTCCTTTAATGTGAAGATTTTTGTCAGCATCAGTCCTCTGGGTCTTCATCCTTTTTGTCACAATGACTTTCCTCAAGTTCGTCTTCACTAAGTTCACCTGGCTACGTATCTAGGGTCTCTCAAATGGCAGCACTGTCAACATTCTCACAGTCAGCTGTTTCTTCTATTTACGTTTGGCTCAAATGTCACTTCCAGCGTTAACTACTTTCTTTGCTACACTTTCATTTTTATTGGCCAATTCCCTCTTTCAATTATCCATTTCTGTAAAATATCACATGGGTTTATTCACTGAGAGACAAGGAGATGATACTACTACTCACTTTGCTGTCTGTTCATGAACTGAGTAATACTTGTACATTGACTAGTTACTGAAAGATTTTAAAAGAAATGATGTGATTGGTCACTGCTCATGATGTGCCTCTTTTATTTACACAGTGATTTGTGGCTTAAAAAGCTCTCAGCAAAGTTTGTACTTTATACAATAATTTGGTTAATGTATCATGGTAGTTGTTGAGGGAGCAGTGTTATTTAACTAAAGTGTGGTAACTGAAACTCATGTTAACAGAGACATGCAAAGTGAGGACTATATGTATAACAGTTGAGGACAGTATTCAAAAGGATGTAGTCCAGTGACTAAGAAATCTCGTGCTTAATAATCGCATCATATCAATTTTAAACAATCTATGATCTCAGTTGTAAAAGGAAACACAGAACACATTTACTTCAACTAGCTGCATGGGCTAGGTAAAGGATAACTCACAGATCGCTCATGATAGTCATGTCAAGCTGTGGGTAGAGTCATAGGTTTCTTAAACTGCTCTCGCTCCTCCCATATTTACATAGTTCTATTTACAATCAGACCAAAATAGATGGATAAATCCCAGCTAGGAATGTTTGCCTGAGGCCTTCATTCTTGATATAGGCGAGCTCACTACCTAAGCCCAATAGAAAACCCAAATCCTCTGAATAAAAGGCCTGTGGCTCACTTTCTTGGGATTAGAAACAAGAAAGTAAAATGACAAAAAGGTAAAATATCAAATTATTGAATACTTGAGTCCAGCGATCCCCATCAAAGCACAGTACAGACGTAAGAGTGCACTGGCTTTCACAACATGCTCTTCTTTCAGCCCCGAATACACAGACACATTGGGCTCCATCTCCACATCAGCTTCTTCCACAATGCGGGTACTTCTTACTGTGGGAAGAATGCCCATCAACTCCAGAAGAAGCTGCCTTCTCATTTGCCAAAGGACAGAACTACTGGTCTCTCTTTTTCTCTGTAAGGGAAAAATATGGGCCACAAAAGGAAGAAAGCATGGAGCACTTACTAAGTCAGAAGGAAGTTCAAACAAAGCTCTCCACTTAAACACTTGAAACTGATCCATTTGAGGAGGCTGAGGCTATCATAACTGCAGAATCTCATTTTAATCCATCCAGCAAATTCCGTGGATTTGACAAATACTCTACTCACCCTAATTTGGACTGGTTGTACAGAAAATACTAAATTAATAACAACTTGAGATGTAAAACATCATATAAATGATGCTTTCAAATACATAATGACTAGTGGAGTCATATGTACAAAGTGCTCAGATTGTGAAGACACAAGGGCTTGAGTGGAAACAAAAGCTCTGCTATTAATTGATTATGTACTTTTAGGCATATAAGTTAACCTCTCTGAACCCCTTGTCTTAAATGACAAGAAAATGAATATCTTATTAATAATATTTAACTCCCAGGAGTGCTCTAATTAGGAGTTTACAAGTCTACCCCCCACCCCAGTTCTTCAGGCAGGGATAATGTCCAGTCATCTCTTACTCATCAGGGCCTGACATATTGTGCCTGACATACAGCAAGCGTTCAATATTTGTTAAATAGATGAACGAACAAAGATAATAAATATGAAAGCAGTTCTAAACTGTAAAGGACTAGGCAAAAGTTAGTTATTATTTTTAGAGTGTTTCAAAGTAAAATATGGTAAGCCTGTTTTATTAATGATATAAGGTTCAAATAAGAAAAGTTTATTGCACACAAAGAACAATTACAAACAAGCGGATCATACCAGGTGCTTAGCACAGTGCCTGACATATAGAAGGAATACCAGAAACATTCACTTCCTTTTCAAAAGCAAAGTTTAAAATTAGTTTTCAAATGGGCTAGAAGTAAAGTAAAACTTGGATACAGAAAAGTATGGTGAATTCATGGCATAAAAAAAATAGACTGGGGGCTTCCCTAGTGGCACAGTGGTTGAGAGTCCACCTGCCGATGCAGGGGACACGGGTTCGTGCCCCGGTCCAGGAGGATCCCACATGCCGCAGAGCGGCTGGGCCCGTGAGCCATGGCCGCTGAGCCTGCGCGTCTGGAGCCTGTGCTCCGCGGCGGGAGAGGCCACAGCGGTGAGAGGCCTACGTACCACAAAAAAAAAAAAAAAAAAAAAAAAGACTGAAGAAGGGTCTAAGCAGTATACATGTTACTGTCAAGCTCACTGACCTCAACAAGTTAAAAACCATTCTGCATTAGTTTCTTCGTAGGGACAGGACTCTATTCACAGAGTTACCATGAGATGTTTTTTTGAAAAAGTATAATATTTTGCAAGTTAAAAACTGTTGCAAAATATAATATATATTCATCAATAGATGGATGGATAAACGTAGCAGATACATACAATAAAATACTAGCCTTAGAAAGGAAGGAAATTCTGACACATGCCACAACATGCATGGACCTTAAAAACATAATGCTAGGGGCTTCCCTGGAGGTGCAGTGATTAAGAATCCCCCTGCCAAAGCAGGGGACACGGGTTCGAGCCCTGGTCCGGGAAGATCCCACATGCCATGGAGCAACTAAGCCCACGCGCTGCAACTACTGAAGCCCGCGCACCTAGAGCCTATGCTCTGCAACAGGAGAAGCCACCACAATGAGAAGCCCGCACACCACAATGAAGAGTAGCCCCCGCTTGCCGCAACTAAAGGAAGCCCACGCACAGCAAAAAAGACCCAATGCAGCCAAAAATAAAATAAACATTATGCTAAGGAAAATAAGCCAAACTCAAAAAGAGAAATACCACTTATACGAGGTACCTAAAATGGGCAAATTCATAGAAACAGAAAGTAGAAAAGAGATTACTAGGCGCTGGGAGGAAGGAGGAATGGGAAATTATTGTTTAATGGGTACAGAGTTTCTGTTTGGGATGATGAAAAAGTTCTCAAAATGAATAGTGATGTTGGTTGCACAACACTGTAAATGTACTTAATGTCACTGAACTGTACACTTAAAAATGATTCAAATGGTAAATTTTACATTATGTATATTTTACCACAATAATATAATAATAATAATAATATACACACACATATTAAAATTACAGACTACAATAACAACTTGTATTGATGACCTAATGTAGCAACCTCACGTAGCAGTTCTCACGTGGCTGACCCAGAAACCTGGAGATTACCAATATTCTTTTGGGGGTCCAGAAGGTCAAAAATATTTCCTTAACATTACAGATCTTTTTCACTCATTTTCCCACAAGTATACAGTGCAGTTTTTCCAAAGGCCAGACATTAAAGAGACTTGCAAAAATGCACAATGATACCACTCTTTTCAGTAAATTTTTGTTTTGGAAAATATGGTTATTTTTCATTAAAAAAGTATGTTATAGTCACATTTAATGAGATTATTACTGTTATTTTTCAATGAATTATAAATAAACATTTCAAAAACTGCAGTTTTCATTTCTAGTATGGTAAATATCAATAGATAAAATCCTATACAGGGACTTCCATGGTGGCGCAGTGGTTAAGAATCCGCCTGTCAATGCAGGGGACACGGGTTCGAGCCCTGGTCTGGGAAGATCCCACATGCTGTGGAACAATTAAGCCTGTGCGCCACAACTACTGAGCCTGCAGTCTAGAGCCTTCAAGCCACAACTACTGAGCCCACGTGCCACAACTACTGAAGCCCATGCACCTAGAGCCCATGCTGTGCAGCAAGAGAAGCCAAAGCAATGAGAAGCCCAGACACCACAGCGAAGAGTAGCCCCCGCTCGCCGCAACTAGAGAAAGCCTGCATGCAGCAACAAAGACCCAACACAGCCAAAAATAAATTAATTAAATTAAAAAAAAAAAAAAAAGCCCATACAAAAGCTCTTTGGAGTTCTCAATGATTTATTTTAAATGTTAGGAGGTCCTGAGACTAAGAAGTTTGAGAACCACGGACTTAATGACATCATTCTAAAAGTGTTTCTTCCTCTCTTACTAACTACTAAAATAGCCTGATCCTTGGTCTATACACGTATTTCTCCCTCACCTGCTGTCCATTTCGGATAAAAGTTCCAAACCAAGTCCGGACTTTCGCATTTGTTCCAAGAAGTAAACCACTAACAAAACAAACCAAGTCACTCACTCCGTCTTCACTAGCTTCATTTTTAGTATGATCCAAGGTCAAAGCCACTCCAAGACCTGGCAAGTGACATTCTTCCACCTAACAGAGCAAAGAAAACAAACTGAATTCAGTATCATAAGGAAAAGGGCCAGGATGAGCCAGAATCTAAAGCATCTAAAGTTTAGGGGAGGACATAACACAAAACATAAAAACCCAGAGAAGAAGGTAATAGTCTATAACTATAAATCCAAATCTCTATAATATTCTAAAACCATCTTGAGAAGAGTTCCTGGTCCTAATATAAAGGCTTTTATCTCAGAAAAATAATAAGATCTCTTACCACCATGCCTCGGACCTTCAGGGCCTGAGAAGGATTCATTTTACATAAGAAGCGTAAGGCATCCGTCCTCCGCCTTCCTCCAAGACTCTCTTCATCTTGTCGTTCTCCATTTTTGATCAGGCCCCTACAAACTGAACATTTAATAGGCTCTATTACCTTAAGCTTTGTAAGTAGGATATCAGAAACAATTTTTTCAGTCTTGAGAATCGCTCATTTATGCAGATTAGAAACTTGAAAACATAGCAATAGAAACTGATCAAAATAAAGCCAAGAGTGAAAAGAGACTCAAAAAAATGAACTGTGACCTGTGGAACATCAAATAGTCAAACATACTTGTAATGTCTCAGAAAAAGGGAATGAAAGACAAATATATATATTTGAAGAAATTTTTCCAAACTTGATGAAAACTAAAAACCCGGAAGTTCAATAAACCCCAAGAAGGATAAACACTAAGAAAATCATACCAAGACACATCATAATCAAATCTCTGAAAACCAGTGATAAAGAGAACATCTTAAAGGTAGCCAGAAGGGATAAAAAAAAAAATAAACAAATAAAAGTAGCCAGAGGAAAAAAAGGAACCTGTACAAAGGAATAAAGATAAAAATACCAAAGACAACAGAATGACATCTTTAAAGAGCTGAAAGGTCAACCTAAACCTATCGTGTAATATTCAGTAAATCTCTTAGAAACAAAAGGGAAATATTATCAATACCTCCATTTTTCAAATGAGAAGTTAAGTATCTTGATGGAGATCACACAAAGAGTGAGTGACAAGGTTAGAAATTATGCCCCCCAGGGCTTCCCTGGTGGCACAGCGGTTAAGAATCTGCCTGCCAATGCAGGGAACAGGGGTTCAAGCCCTGGTCCCGGAAGATCCCACATGCCGCGGAGCAACTGTGCCCGTGTGCCACAACTACTGAGCCTGCATTCTGGAGCCCGCAAGCCACAACTACTGAGCCTGCGTGCCCCAACTACTGAAGCCCACGTGCCTAGAGCCTGTGCTCCGCAACAAGAGAAGACACCACAATGAGAATCCCGCGCACTGCAACAAAGAGTAGCCTCCACTCGCTGCAACTAGAGAAAGCCCGCGCACAGCAACAGAGACCCAGGGCAGCCAAAAATAAACAAATAAAAATAAATAAATAAATTTATTTTTAAAAAAAAAAGAAATTATGCGCCCCAGATCCAGCATCTTTTTCTGCATGACTCTCAATTCACGAATTACCTTGCTCAATAAATGTAATTTTTATTTCACTCAGACCCAAACAACAATCTTCAGTCACTAGCAGTTTGAAATAGTGGTGAAAATTTCAGTTGATTTTTCTCAATTTCTACCCTATACTTTTCTGCAAGCTGATAGCAATAAGGCTAAAAAATAAAGGTCTGATTGCTGGTATTTCTGATTACGTATATCTCGTACTGCTCTTTGGCTATTTCACAGATATATGTTCTCTCCCCTTTGTTCATGGAACACAGGGATTATATATTCTATTTCTTCAGTATTTTTTACTTCCCTATTATAGCACTGGTGACGAATGGCCAAAAAAAAAAAATTTGGCTGCATACTCACTGTACTTAAATCTGTAACCTCAAAACAATTTTGAATTCTCTAAACTCAGCATTTCTACAATGAATACGCACTAATAAATTTTCAAAAAATAAAATCTCAAATAAAACCCTATAAGTGTTTCTTCTTAGCTCAAACAATAGGTCCTAGGGACTTCCCTGGTGGTGCAGTGGTTAAGAATCCGCCTGCCAATGCAGGGGACATGGGTTCGAGCCCTGGTCTGGTAAGATCCCACATGCCAAGGAGCGGCTAAGCCCGTGTGCCACAACTACTGGGCCTGTGCTCTAGAGCTCGCGGGGCACAACTACTGAGGCTGCGTGCCACAACTACTGAAGGCCGCAAGCCTAGAGCCCGTGCTCCACAACAAGAGAAGCCACCGCAATGAGAAGACCACACACCATAATGAAGAGTAGCCCCCACATGCAGCAACTAGAGAAAGCCTGCACACAGCAAAGAAGACCCAACGCAGCCAAAAATAAATAAATTTATAAAAAAAAAAAAAGGTCCTGTACATGCCCAAGCAAATCTCTTCAATATCCCATTTTAAAATTACATTTACCTTCATTAAAACTATCAGGAACATTGGCCACCAACAGACACAAGAACCAGGCACCATTTCTAACATGGAGCAAGGCTTCAGCTACATCAACTATAGGAAGCAGGGATGGGAGCTCTATAAGAAAACAAAATCAGTGTTACTACTAAGGAGGGATATTTCATTGTATCATACATTAAACATGTTTTGACATTTCACCAATGTCATTTTAAAAGTAATTAAAGTACTTTCTTTTCATAGTCTAGAGTTGAACTGTCCAGTAGGATAGCCAGTAGCCACATGTGACTATTTAAATTAAAATCAAATTAAATTAAAAATAGTTTCATTCCTCAATCACACTAGCCACATTTCAAGTACTCCATAACCACATGTGGCTAGTGGCTACTGTACTAGACAGCACAACACAGAACACTGTCATCGCTGTGGTGGACAGTGTTGGTCAAAAGAGTTACTTTCATGAAAATTTTCTCTGCATTTTTATGTCCTCTATCTTTTAATTCTGATCATGCATACCTATTATAAAGAGCCCAGAAAATACAAAAAGTGCAAAGAATATAAATAAAATCAGCTCTAATCCCATCACTCAAAGTTAGTAATTTGAAAGATTTTATTTTAATCCCCCTATGGGTATTACTTTTAACAAAACTGGGATTATATTCTACTTACCATTTTGCCACTTGCTTTTTTCATTTAACATATTGTGAACATTCTCCTAAATTATTAAATTTCTTCAAATATACCACTTTAATGGCTGCACAGTATGCTATACTATGGAAATAATATAATTTACTTAATCATTGTCCTACTATTAGTCATTTTTGACCTAAACTTTTAAGGTACATTCTTAATTAGGTGAACCTTAAAATAGCACAACACTCCAGGTTAAGAAGTTACACAGTATCATTTAACAAGAAACTATATCTGAAATTTATCTTAGCACTCATTATAGTACCTGCTTGTAAAATACAAAGTACATCTGCAGCTTCCTCCAAATAGACTGGACTCTCAAATAGCTCAGATGACTTGAAAAAAAATTCTCCACTGGACTCAGATACCTTTAAAAAAAAGAAAGAAAAAAGAAATGATGAACTCTCTTAATTTCAGGTAATGAATTAGACCCCTTACTATTTTTGTAATTATTTTTTGAGCTTACAGACCATGTCTCTTAATAAGTCATTAATATACTACAGTAGAATATGCAGTACTGGATGAACGTACCAATTTAACCACAATTAGTCAAGTCACATTGTTATTCCAGACACGCAATATGAGTCTTGATAATTTATATCTATACAAATATTTGGAGACATCTGGAATTAAAGATAAGACAAGCCAAAGAAATGAACTAAGAATGCTACCTACATAAGTTGTAGTTCAAAAAAAAGCTAAAAAACTATAAACTTAAAGCAGTATAACAGCTATAAATTCATGTTCTAAATGAAGTGTGGGAAAAACAAAGAATAAAAATTTAGGTCATCAAAAGTACCAACCAGCTTTTCTGAAAATTTCCTACAGAAGTTTCATTGCTACATCTCCCATATGCTGAAGGGTGCTGAACTGAAAAACTGGAAACCGCTCAGAGGAGGCAGGTCACTTATTTCATTAGAGGCATCAAGTACAGTATTAAGAAAAAGATGTAGGAAAATATTAGTTAAAATTAAAGACTGTCAAGAATTCCCCGGCAGTTCAGTGGTAAGGACTCTGTGCTTTCACTGCTGATGGCCCGGGTTCGATCCCTGGTCAGGGAACTAAGAGCCTGGAAGCCACATGGTGTGACCAAAAAAATAAGAAAAATCAAAAATAAAAGAAAAAGAAAAAATTAAAGACTAACAGTATAGTAGAAAAGAGCTGAAGTAAATAACTTTGTAATAGAAAAAAAAATTAAGATTTGTAACACATCTTAAAAACTATCTAGAACTAACTAAATCCGCCCCCCCCATCAGCATTTTCTTTGGAAACAGAATTTAGGTTTTTTTGGTCCACAATTGATAAAACTAAACTTTATTTATTATAAATTAACTAACCTTGAGATTCTCAAAGTACAAAACATTTGCTTCTCAAACTCTGGGCCCAATCTTATATAAGACATCTTAATATGAAGATCCAATTTAGTTCTCTGTATGATAACTCCTAACATTCACAAATTTAAAATTCAGAGTTTCAATTAACCATTATCACCCAAAAGTCCATGACCTAAAGTAACCTATGTACACCCAAAACTAATATAACATTGCAAATCTTCAATAAAAATAAATAAATAGGGACTTCCCTGGTGGCGCAGTGGTTAAGAATCTGCCTGCCAATGCAGGGGACACGGGTTCGAGCCCTGCTCTGGGAAGATCCCACATGCCGCAGAGCAACTAAGCCCGAGTGCCACAACTACTAAGCCTGCGCTCTAGAGCCCATGAGCCACAACTACTGAAGCCTGCGTGCCACAACTACTGAGCCCACATGCCTAGAGCCCATGCTCTGCAGCAAGAGAAGCCACCGCAATGAGAAGCCCACACACTGCAGGGAAGAGTAGCCCCCGATCGCCGCAACTAGAGAAAGCCCATGCAGCAACGAAGACCCAATGCAACCAAAAATAAATAAATAAAATTTTTTAAAAAAAATAGTGTTTTTTGAGCATTTACTTTTTTTTTTTATGGATGTGGAACTCATGTTTTTTTAAATTTATTTATTTTATTTTTAGCTGTGTTGGGTCTTCGTTTCTGTGTGAGGGCTTTCTCCAGTTGCGGAGAGCGGGGGCCACTCTTCATCGCGGTGCGCAGGCCTCTCACTGTCACGGCCTCTCCCGTTGTGGAGCACAGGCTCCAGACGCGCAGGCTCAGTAGTTGTGGCTCACGGGCTTAGTTGCTCCGCGGCATGTGGGATCTTCCCAGACCAGGGCTCGAACCCGTGTCCCCTGCATTGGCAGGCAGATTCTCAACCACTGCGCCACCAGGGAAGCCCTTAAAAAATTTTTTTAAATAAAAGAAAGAAAGAAAGTAACCTATCATTTTTCTGAGATGAGAGGTTGAATAGCCTTCTTTAGTACACAGGAACAGTTCAGCCACCTAGCGAGTGAAGCTAGCCAAATATCCCACGTTCAGTTCAGCTTTGCTACTCCCCAGTCACCGTTACGTACGAGGTACATAATTCAGTCAGTATCTGAAGGAATCTCACACATTTTTTAGGAATCACGTACATATTTCACAACACTTTATGGGAGAAATTATATCCTATAGAGATATTTTCAAATTTTGTCATTTATACAACTCTTGAGCTATATATCTTTCTAAATATCAAGAAGCCGTTGAATGGACTCCATACAGAAAAAAACCTTATGATAGAGAATGCAGAATAGGCATAAATTAGAGAAAACAGTAATTAGAAACAGCCTTTAAAAGCAGGCATTTAATATCCTTTCAAGCCTTTGAAAGGAAGACACTTACATAACAAATAGAAATATGTGTACGAGAGGATGCAACCTGCCTGCCTTCTTGCCTGTTTCTACCTTCTATGTGTAGACATCAAGTCATGCATATTTTGAGCTGTGATTAAAATAGACGCACCTTGTTCATAATTGCCAAAAGTTCACTAAGCACAAGACGCAATCGACGAGGTGAATCACTGTGTTCAAACTCTAAAGTCAGTCCATGCTGCAGCTGTGATACCAGGATGCTCTCTCCACTGCCTCCTCCAAGTTTATGCCTAATAAAGTACAAACGTGTAAAACAATTATGAGAACACTGGCACAGAAATAAAAGCATAAAAATGACCTTTTACAGAAATAATCTACAAAAGAATATATGAATTCTTTTCATATATTTCATGAGTGTATTACTTCTGAAATATTTTGTTTTTCTATTTCAGAGATTCACAACCTGTGTAAAGACTCCATTACAACTGACAGTTAACACCCACTTCCATTAACAACAGTGGCTCACTACTGGATCCACAATGGGGAGGAAGGACAAAACAAATGTCCAGAATTTGGGGGACTCAGTACAAGCTTAACAAGCCTCCTACAGGACTTCCCTGGAGGTCCAATGGTTAAGACTCCGCACTTCTACTGCAGGGGGTGGGGGTTCCATCCCTGGTTGGGGAACTAAGATCCCCGGTCAGGGAACTAAGATCCTGCATGCTGTGTGGCAGAGCCAAAAAAAAAATAAATAAATAAATAAAAATAAAAGCCCCTCAGGAGATTCCAATAAATCCTTCTACTCCAGGGGAACTTACCCTACCCCCTTCCCACTGAGAGTAATTAGCCTAATCAGTTTAGCCTGAGCACAACAGTGTATATAGCCAAAGTTCTCAGCACAACATTTTACAATATGGAATTCAAAAGACCCTAGAGGCCTTCCCTGGTGGCGCAGTGATTGGGAGTCCGCCTGCCAATGCAGGGGACACGGGTTCATGCCCCGGCTTAGAAAGATCCCACATGCTGCGGAGCGGCTAGGTCCGTGAGCCATGGGCGCTGAGCCTGCGCGTCTGGAGCCTGTGCTCCGCAACGTGAGAGGCCGCAACGGGAGAGACCACAACAGTGAGAGGCCCGCGTACCACAAAAAATAGAAATACAAAAGACCCTAGAATTTTAATTATAAATAAAAAATAACTTTAAAAAATGCTCTCCAGGGCTTCCCTGGTGGCGCAGTGGTTGAGAGTCCGCCTGCCGATGCAGGGGACACGGGTTCGTGCCCCGGTCCGGGAAGATCCCACAAGCCACGGAGCTGCTGGGCCCGTACGCCATGGCCGCTGAGCCTGCGCGTCCGGAGCCTGTGCTCCGCAACGGGAGAGGCCACAACAGTGAGAGGCCCGCGTACCGCAAAAAAAAAAAAAAAAATGCTCTCCAAAGTTCAGATTCCCAATCTTCTCTTTTTTGGAAGAGCGCACTGCAATAAGAAGCCCTAAAATCTCCAAAAAAATTTGATTCCCTCTTTTCACGCAAATCGAAATAAATACCAATCAATCCACATATTATATAGTATTACATTACCTAAGCTGCTGTTCTTTGCTGGCATCCTGTTCTAAAGCATGAAAGTCCACAGACAACAAAGCAACAATGGAATTGACAGCTTCCACTCCAGAGAGAAGACGAAGGATGAGTTTTTTATCCTGAGCCCAGCTTTGGCTCTGGTCAGCAGGAGCACAAAGTGCCATCCGCACCAAGCAGGGCAGGAGAAGTCTTAATTCTGGGTCACTTAAAGATGCCAAACGAACAACGTCCACCTTCTGCATTGCCTCAAAAGCAAAAGGACTGACAAACTGAAGGCTTGTACACTCGGTCATTATCACTGTTGATCCTAGTGGTTAAAAAAAAAAAAGTAGGGGTATAACTCCACATGTATGAGTTCCCCTCTTTTTAAAACCTCTGAAAAACGTGGTTTATCTTTAATAGGCCCTGATGTTGGCAATATTCCTGGCACAATTAAAGGCTCCCTATGTTTCTACTGCCACCTGGAAAATGAGAAAGAAAACAGAGTATATTAATGCCTCTTTCAGACTTAGGGACCTTCTGTTCTAATACTCCCATTTTGTAAAGAAGGAATATGAAACCCAGAGAGATTAAGTAACAGGCCCAGAGGAGTATTACTAGTCAGTGGCAAAATCCAAGGCTGAACCCTCATCTACTAAATCCCAGTCCAGTAATTTCTCCACTGTACCAGTCCTATGAGTGCCACAATGCAAGTAAAAGGACAGCATAGTTAAGGACGCTCACCTTTTGTACCTCTTTATTTTCACACGCCTACCCAACATATGTGAAGAACCGTTAAGCTTCTCTTTCCCACCCTCCACGAGTCGGTGGAAGCACTGGTAAATCGCCTCACTAGCCAGAAGTTATGACAGTTATAACGCCCTGGAGACCTTAACACTATCCTATATCCCCTGTGTTACTAGTAACAAACAAACAAAAAACCAGCTGTGTAGGTGCAATTAGCTGTGGGAGAAAGCTGAGTCCCACTTGGGCACTTCTCTGTCTTCAAGAGCAATCAGAAACAGAAAAAGCAAGTAGCAGGTCGCCAAAGCCATCCCCTTTGAGACCCACAGACTAGCAGAAACGTGGGTAACAGAGGGCTGGGCAGAAGCGTTTCGCTTTTAAGCAAAAGGAGCTGGCCTTTTAACAGAGGGGCGGGCTGATAGAGCCGAGGCGCCAAGACATGTGTGCTCATAGGTCTGGCCCCGGGCGTAACGAGAACCAACCAATCCCTCTGGCTGAGAAAAGTCGGGCAGGTTGCGGACATGGACCCCGAAACGCTCTGACGCCTGAGAAGTGAAAGCTTCATACCTTAAAATCTACCCTCCAACCTCCCGGTACCCCACGGGGATTCGGCGCCCTAGAGGCGGCACTAGAGGCGGGACGCGGTAGAAATCTAGAGCGCTGTCCAAAGTTGGGCCTAGGCGATAATCCGGATTCCCCAGCCCTGCCTGTGCCCTGAGTCGACCTGGGCAGCAAAAACCCAGTCGCCGGGACCAATCGGGGCAGCGGTGCGATGGGGGCTCGATGAGGACACCGCACAAAGGCACAGCCCGGGCTGAAGGGAGGGGAAAGCGGAGGAGACTGCTTCAACCTGCACAGAGCACCTTCATTCATCCCCAGCGCCTGGCTCCCGTCGGCCACCGTACTGGACTGAAAAGAAGGGTTGCTGCGAAAGGAAAACCGGAGACGTCGGCGATGATGCAACGGCACGCATGGGCGGCTCCACCCACTTCCGCCTTCTCTGTTTGCTCTACCCAACTTCCCCCTGGGAGTTGTAGGATCGTGCTGTTTGCAGTCTCTTTTCCAGAGCATACCAGCTGAATCCTTTTAGATGAATCATTAAGGCCCTCCGAACTGCAGTTTCATCATCACAGGACTACCGTGGCATTCAAATGACAACGTGTGTAAAAGAAATGTTAAAATTGGGACTTCCCTGGTGGCGCAGTGGTTAACAATCCGCCTGCCAATGCAGAGGACACGGGTTCGAGCCCTGGTATGGGAAGATCCCACATGCCGCGGAGCAACTAAGCCCCGTGCGCCACAACTACTGAGCCTGAGCTCTAGAGCCCGAGAGCCACAACTACCGAAGCCCCCGCGCCTAGAGCCCGTGCTCCGCAACAAGAGAAGCCACCGCAATGAGAAGCCAGCGCACCGCAACGAAGAATAGCCCCCACTCACCGCAACTAGAGAAAGCCCGCAAGAAGCAACGAAGACCCAAGGCAGCCAAAAATAAATAATTAAAAAAAAAAAAGTTAAAGTTGCCCCCACTATTCTTTGACCAGAACACTAATAGAACCAGACTGTA
Source organism: Aethalodelphis obliquidens (assembly GCF_003676395.1). Classification (NCBI taxonomy): domain Eukaryota; kingdom Metazoa; phylum Chordata; class Mammalia; order Artiodactyla; family Delphinidae; genus Aethalodelphis; species Aethalodelphis obliquidens. The sequence continues at coordinate 8,926,613 of NW_020838002.1, read as the reverse complement.
CACATTTCTTTCCATCTCTGCCCATACAACTGTGGTGCCCTTTCAGCACCAGTTTTATAATCCTAGGATTTGTTGGAGAATTTAAAAAGCCATCTAATCCCAAGCCTTCTTCTGCTCTCGACCTCAACACACAGTCATCAATTAAAATTAAACATCTTCATTTCGGGTTCTCAGGAATCATAGATCCTTAGAGGACGATGGATGGAGTTTAAGGAATTCTCTAGAATCCGTGCAAAATTGTGAGTGTTTGAGTTCTTCTGGAAAGAGGGTCCAAAACTTGCAACAACTTCTCAAAGGAGTTTTGATCACCCAGTAGACTGAGAACCTCTAGTCTCTATATATTTTCATATTATTTCTGGTTCCTGATTCAACCAATGTGTATTTAACACCTTCTATTCAGCAGATATTATGCGGGGAGCCGAAACAAAAACATTTTACAGAGATACAGTACTTAATAGTTTCTAAAGCTTTGACAAAGGGATAATCTCTCTAAAAATAAGGTCTGCTTTCAACACGAAAAATCAGCAAAGGAAGAAAAGAACTCATGTGTGTTACAGTGTTTCTCAAACTTTTTTCCACCTGGCCCACAGTAATACATTTCACATTGTGACCCAGAGCACAGATATACATGTATATCCACATTTACAGGGAAACAAATGTTTTATGACATAATACACATATTACATGTCATGTATTCTATTTCACTTCTTTAAATTGCTGGTCACTGCACACTAAAATTGATTTCACAATCAATTTCACAATGGGTTACAAACTGTACAATATTGTCACTTTTTAGGCTGATAATCTATTAAGGACCTACTTACTGAACACTTGCTAGGCACTAGTGCTTTGTATCTGTTATCTGATTTAATTCTCTGAGGTAGGTAATATTATTTCCATTTTACAGTTGTGGGAATCGAGAGTGAGAGGTTAAGCAATTTCATTCTCCCTGGATGATCATTTCACAAGAGTGAAGGGAATTCAAACACTGGTTTGGGGGATGAATAAGAGGAGGAGGTGGATATGAACTAAGTGATTTTTTTTTTTTGCAGTACGTGGGCCTCTCACTGCAGTGGCCTCTCCCGACGCAGAGCACAGGCTCCGGACGCGCAGGCCCAGCGGCCATGGCTCACGGGCCCAGCCGCTCCGCAGCATGCGGGATCCTCCCAGACTGGGGCACGAACCCGTGTCCCCTGCATCAGCAGGTGGACTCAACCACTGCGCCACCAGGGAAGCCCCGAACTAAGTGATTTTTAAGATCTCTTCCAATTCTGTTTATGATCCTGTAATCACTAATGGAGATACAACATGTACATCCATCTTGATCTGTAGAGAATAGCAAATCATATCCTCCCTGAATGAGATATCTAGAGTGTAATGGTGATGAGTATTGATACTTATCTTCCTCCAAGTACCTTTCTCTTCCAATTTTTATCTCAGTGAATATTTCTAACACCGAGAGTTGCTCAAGCTAGAAACCTGGAAGTCATCCTAGACTCCAACCTCTCCCCCTCATATCCACTTAGTCAACAAAAGTCTTTCAAATCTACATTGTAATGTTTGCCAGTGAAATCATTTTTGTAATCATTCTATAGAACTCAGAAATCCTAGTGAAAAAAGATTTATTCATGAGCTTTTGAGTTTTAGATTGGCTTCCTCTGAGGCCTACTCCCTAACTATACTAAAACCAATTTTTAAAGACTTGGCAGATCAGATGTTTACTTAAGGCAGATTCGGGAACTTCCAGAATGGTAAATAATGCTAGAAATTAGACTTTGATTATCAAAGGAGTATCTTATCAAAGGATTATCAAGAGTATCTTATATAATTATGGCATACCTTTTTGTTATTAAATGTTTGAGGAAATAATCCCTTTTTAAGACCAATGTTGTACTGAGGCTCATTACCTTTTCTCCTCATGAAAAGACATGTTTCATCAATTCTATGATGACTTTTTTTCACATTTTAACATCTCTGAAACTGGGACATCTTACAATTACTAGGTGTTAAGCTGTACTTGACAGCATTTTTTTTTCTTAGTGGTACATAAAATGTTTTGCAATTACTGGTGTCTTAGATTTGATGAAACATGTTATAAAGTTCCTATACTTTAAGTCCTGGATGAAGTGAACATTCACCTCTGACTGGCTTACTTTGCGGAGCACAGGCTCTGGACGCGCAGGCTCAGCGGCCATGGCTCACGGGCCCAGCCACTCTGCGGCATGTGGGATCTTCCCGGACCGGGGCACGAACCCATGTCCCCTGCATCGGCAGGCGGACTCTCAACCATGACTGGCTTACTTTGATTTATTCTTTCCTACTTTAACTATTTTTCAATCAGACTAAGGGAAGAAAGAAAAAGAGAAACAAAAAAAGAGAAAAAAACAGTATCTACTGTGTTTCAGGTACCCTAGGTGCTTTTATGTAAATTATTGCCCAGTAAATGAGCTTCAACAAATTAGAAGACTTAGGTATTTAAAGGAGCACCAATGTTCTTTGGAAATAGAATCACGGAATTTCAAAAGTAAAGGGATCTCAGGAGATATCTAGCTCCAGTTTTCTCAACATGGAACTCTTTTTATAATTATCCTCAACAGTGTGTCTATTTTACAAAATTTCTTCAGTTGTTTCTGCCTGTCAAGAACCTTTGGACTCTTCTTTTATACCGGCTATCTGCTTTGGCTAAACATATCATATCTGCATTAATTTTTTTTTTTTTTTTTTTTTTTGTGGTACTCGGGCCTCTCACTGTTGTGGCCTCTCCCGTTGCGGAGAACAGGCTCCGGACGCGCAGGCTCAGCGGCCATGGCTCACGGGCCTAGCTGCTCCGCGGCATGTGGGATCTTCCTGGACCCGGGCACGAACCCGTGTCCCCTGCATCGGCAGGCGGACTCTCAACCACTGTGCCACCAGGGAAGCCCTACATTAATTTTATAGGTAAATTGTTGAGTACAATTGGGTCCAGCCAAGGTTCTGTAGCATAACATTAGAGACATCCCTCCAAGTTGACATAGCTCCACCAATCAAGCCTTTTTGGGTATAATTGTTCAACCAATTATGAATCATCCCAACTACTAAAACACTTCCCTTCTAAGGGATAAAGTTCACTTTCTTTAAGGTGGCACTCAAAAGACAGTTTTTTCGTGGTCCGACTCCTCTCTAGCCTAGACTTCTGCCATGTCCCACCATGGTGCCTCCGTTTTAGTCAGTCTGAACTGCTTGTTTCCCAAATCCTTCATGTTATTCATGGGTCTTCTCCCCCACTGTACTTCCTGTGTGGAATGCCTTTTATTCTCTTTATGTAGTAACCCCCAAGTATCCTTTAAGTCTCACTTCTAGTGTTCCCTTGTAAGAAATCCTTTCCTGACAAATCACCTATCTCTTCATTAGACCTAAGTACCCTTCTCCAGTGCTCCCAAGCCACCCTTTGCTTCTTTCCATCGTAGTACTTCATACATTACCCTGTAACTGTTAGAATTTTTAGTCTGTCCCTCTCACCAGAAAGTACTTTGAGGGCAGGATTCATATTTATTTCTTTGTCCTTGGCACACAGTATGGCACTTACTATTGGTTTTTTAAATTAATTCAAGCATGAATTATGAAATCTTAAATAACCTGCTGAATGTGGATTTCCGTGATCAGTTTATCAATGCTGTGAAAATAAAATATGAGCTTGGTATCAGCTATTCCCTCTTGTATATGCACTGCATTGTCACTCATACCACTTTAGAGGGCTTATCAAACTGTTTATACAAATGTTTCTCAGTAGACCGAGGGCTTAAGGTCAAGGGTTTGTATCTCATTACTAGGGTAGATAATCAATTCGTTTATTGAACGCATAGTGCTTTATCCTGGCTTCTGAGGATCTTGTTCCTAGAGTCAAGTAAATTTGTTAGTAGCTCCTAGGACATAAGTTTTTTAAACTTTAAAAACTGGGCAAGTTGTAATTTCCACTCTTTCAGAACCCTTCATTTTTACAGTGTTTCTGAATTCGTATCTGCAAGTTTTTTCAGCACCCAGGATGTAATTCGTTTGGTTGTGGAGACTTGAGACTCCTTTAAATCAGTTAACTGTCTCTCAGATTTTAACTCCATCATGTTATTTTACATTTTAGAGCCTGAAGACCCTTCAAGCTGATATCTTTTTAGTGGGGGTAGTTTGGGACAGAAGGGAGATAAAGCTTGAGTACTAAATACTTTACCCTCTGTATCTTTTCCATCCTTGCTCTTGCTAGAAACGTATTTGTTGTTGCCATTAAGCATCTTTTTTCTCTTGCAAGCCTTGGTTTATTCTGGATTTGACTCTTCTAGAGAACATAGGTATTATATTAATCATCCCTCACATTTGTATTTTAAAAATTTCAAAGTGTTTTTTGCAGTTTCCTTGGAGGTTCACGAAGCTGGTTAGGAAGATATGGTTACGGTTGAGTTCACGTACAAATGAGCAAATTGAGACTTCGAAGTGGTTCAATGATTTGTCTGAAGTCACAAGCAAGAAGGTGGCAAAACTAGGAGTACAAGAATCCTAATCCAGTGACGCCAAACTACTTCTACTAATGTGAAAAAAGTTCCAAGTAATTAAATGTTATAACTTCATTTAAATTATTTGCAAAACTCACACTAAAGCTAAGTTGTGTAATTTCTGGTATGTTACAAGAAGTCTATACGAAAAATATTACAGTGCCTTACTACATGCTAAGTGTTGCATTGGAACTGTATGCAAAACAGACCAAATTTCTGCCCTTATGGAGTCATTTGGTAGCAGAGGCAATCAATTATAAACTACAAAAAACACTATGAAGTCCCCATATAGTGTTACAATAAGAATATATAACAATAAGAGTATATAACAAGGGGCCCTGATCTGAGGCAAGGGTATACATGGTAAGTAGGGGGAGGCCTTAAGGGAAGAATAACCGTGGGACTTTCAAAGAACTCAAATGCCTAGGAGGCTAGGAGAACACAGGAGAAAGGCCCATTCTGGGGCTTGTGGAGAAGTAGGCAGAGGACAAATCATCTAAGACTTTTGGTATCTATCTTTAGAGCAAGAAGCAGCCATAAAGGGTTTTAAGCTACCAAGTAAAGAACATACTGAAAGTAGAGAGACGAAGTTAGGAGGATATTGCAGTGGTCCACCCAGATAAGGTTCTTCTACCCTAATCACCTTTATAGCATTGCATAGTGCTAATTTAGACTAAGGTCAGGCCAATAGAGGCAAAAATGGACATATATGACAGTAAATACAGAAGACCAACAGTTTTTGCTGACTGGTTACAAGGAAGAGTTTGTGGTTGGCACAACTGAATGGATGGTAGTGCCATTCACAGTGACAAGGAACACTATTAAGGACCAGGTGGTTTTTGTGGAGGAAGATTGTTGACTTTAGTTAAAAGTAGATTTACTCAAGAAACAACAAAAGCAGAATCAAGACAAACTCAGGCATTCTGAATGCAAGCCTATAAGACGCTACATGGTTTGGGGACTGTTGAAATGTATCACTAAGATTTTTTTTTCTCTGTAGTAGAGAGTGGCAAAGTAAGGAAGTTTTTAAAACATCAACCTTTTACCTTCACAAAAGGTCATTCCTGAAACAGTGCTGGTGGGTCGCTCTGAAAGAAAAAAAACACCTCAAACAATATTAAACAGAATTTCTGGTTACAGCTATAGGACCCTGAGAATGAGGGCTCTTTAGTTTTCAGTCCAGGATTGATGTTTTCTAGCGTATACACAGGAAGATATTGGAAACTGTAGACTTAGTATCAGTATAGATGATTCAGGAATACTTTCACAACAGTTAAATTTATCTTTTACCATGAGCCGAAACCACAGACTCTCTTCCTTTCTCTTTTGTTTTTGCTTATGTGAACCCTTCAAATAACCCAGTGTGCCCTTTGGACTTTTATACTCTTAACTATACGTTCTTGGGGGCATGGGGAATTGACTTACCTGAACTAGTTGTTAACAGAGCAATACACCCTGAATATCTTGTTAAGGGACTTTTATACTCTTAACTATACGTTCTTGGGGGCATGGGGAATTGACTTATCTGAACTAGTTGTTAACAGAGCAATACACCCTGAATACCTTGTTAAGCAAAGCCTGAACATTTAACATGCCTGAGAGATAACGGTCCGTTTCCCTAGAAACTAACGTTTCAAAGGTTATTTATTTACTACAAATAGCTTGAATAGAGCTCAAACAGCATTTCTACCTTTATCCTGAAGTAGACGTTCTGCCTCCAGACTTCTTAAAAACCTACAAGGACCCTATAGCTCCAAATATTTAATAGTTCTGTAGTAACAATTTTGTCTTGGGCATATTTTGATAATAAAATCATTAAACAGAAAAAAAATTGTTAGAACATGTTGTAATTTTGATTCTAGAATTGTGATAAATGTATATTTGTACCTTTAGTAATAAGCTGATATTATTTCAAGTCACCTCATCAAGTTCATTAGCAAATACATACAAGGTATACCTCGGAAACATTGTGGGTTTGGTTTCAGGCCACTGCAGTAAAGCAAATATAATGAAGCAAGTCACATGAAATTTTTGGTTTCCCAGTGCATGTAAAAGTTATGTTTACACTATACTGTAGTCTGTTAAGTATGCAACAGTATTATGTCTAAAAAAGCAATGTACATACCTTAATTTAAAAATACATTACTGCTAAAAAATGCTATCATCTGAGCCTATAGTACCAGTAACATCAAAGATCATTGATCATCGTAAGAAATATAATAATAAAGTTAAAAATATTGTGAGAATTACCAAAATGTGACACCGAGACATGAAGTGAGAAAATGCTGCTAGAAAAATGGCACTGATAGACTTAACGCAGGGTGCCACAAACCTTCAATTTGTAAAAAACCCATTATCTGCCAAGTACAATAAAGTGAAGTGCAGTAAAATGAGATATGCCTGTACTTACGTAAATAATGTGCTACTAATATCAAGATGCCAAGGTCACTTGCATGTGCAATATATTCCTTGTAGAACATTTCAAAATGTTCACCATATTCCATGATTTTACCTCTCAATCTGTAGTTCTTAATTCATATGGAGAACTTGGCAGAAGTTCTGCAAGAAAAGATTCCCAGGGATTCACTACCATCTTGAGCTTTCAAGTCTTAGATTTTGCCATGATGTACCACAGTGGGTCACAATGTAAAAAGTATATTTGCCTAAGGTAGGGAACATGTCTGTCTCTAAGCAGCTTGAATTCTTAACAAATACTGAAGAAAAAATATCAGTAAGCCACTCAAAATAGGATTTTTCAGAGATTGGTTTTCAATACTTAAAACTACAAACAGTAAAGAAAGGGTGTATGTAGTTGAGCAACGAGTACCCCTCCCCCCCAAAAGCTTGATTTGCAGGTGTTTTTATTTATTTTAAATTATTTATTTATTTATTTGGCTGCACTGGGTCTTAGTTGCTGTACATGGGATCTATTTTTTTTAGTTGCAGCATGCAGGATCTAGTTCCCTGACCAGGGATCGAACCCGGGTCCCCTGCACTGGGAGCATGGAGTCTTAACCACTGGACCACCATGGAAGTCCCTGCTTTTTAACTTTAACATAAAGTTAAACTGTTTTAATAGTTAGAAAAAAAATCAGAGGTAATATAAACCATAAGACAAAAAAATTTTAAATAAATGTTCCAACAACATACAGGATTCTTTCTTTTTACTTCCGCTGTCAGAAACGATTTTAAAATGACCACAACAATTTTGGGATCTGTCCTTACTCAGCTTAAGTTTGGACAAAAATATTTTAAACAGAAGCTTATAAAAAATGCGCTTAGCTATTTTCAGTGGGTTGTTCATATGTGAACAACACTTTTCTGGGAGTTCCCTGGCAGTCCAGTGGTTAGGACTCTGTGCTTTCACTGCCAAAAGCCCAGGTTCAATCCCTGGTCCAGGAACTAATATCCCCCAAGCTGTGCGGCACAGCCAAAAAAAAAAAAAAAAAAAAAAACCCACTTTTCTTATGTTTCAAAAACATCTGTGTGATTTAAAAGAGACACAATTAAGCTTTAAATATTTGAAGGTAACTTGTTTAGACTAGAAAACATATCAAACCGATCAGCCTAAAAGGAATTAATACGTAGGTACATATACAATTTTCCTGTATATTATACACCGAGGTATGATTAAAATCTTTAAAAAAATAAAATACTTCAGATGAAGAAATTGAAACTCCATTAGTCAGTTTTTAGGTTGCCCCTTTTCATTTATAAGTGACATAAAAATACTACTTTTTACACAAATTTAAGACAAATATTTTCAACAGAATGAGACACCACAATGAAGGCTTCATGAATAATTTATTCCATTTGAAGTTTTTTTTTTGTTTTTGTTTTTTTTAAAAAGTATAAACCTTTTCATTTCCTCAATCACAATTTGTACAACTCAGTGTTATGGCATTCGGCAGCAATAGTGTTTGTTCCTTCTTCTTTTTTTGTTGCGTTAAAGAAAAAAGAAAAGCAATTGGACCATATTAAATCTCACTGCTAAACAACTTTAAAACGCCCCTTCATAAAGTGACCAAGCTATTTTGAGAGAGTTGATGCGGACATGTCCAGTAATGACATTACAATTTGTAGTTTAAACTCAGTAACTTTAAGGTCCACAAATCCAGTTTACTTTGAAAACTAAAGCTATTTTAAAACTTCATGAATACATCAACCTGAGGAGTATTTTAGGTCCCAAATCCAGTTTTTAAATTAATACTCCACAAAAAAGAAAACATATATATAAAAATTTAAACACAGTTCTGGGCCCATTAAAACACCAAGAAAAATCGAAAGGTCAAGATTTCTAGCAGATTTTTTTGAGGGGTGGGGGGAAACAAAAAAAAATGTATGTCAAAAACATTTTTCCTTAATTTAGACAAACTAAACTCTTAAGAGGAAACCCAGACCAAAACATCACTCATGCAACATTAAATGTATTAACAGACTGATATGCGATGCCATAGTGGATGAATAGCAAATTATATGATGCAACAGCATTTAAAAACTTCCTTTTAATGTATTCAATTTGAACATTTTAAATAATGCAACATAGTACTTTGATATTACAGTATTAACATAGTGCTTGATTAAAGATCTGAAAATCTTTGTAGTAACACATTAAGTTAAAAAATTACCTCAGAAGGTAAATATGAAGACGAAAGGAGAATATTTTAATACAGTAATCTGTGCCATACTGACAATTGAGTACGAATACAGCTGAGGATAGTTGACTAAGTAGTAAGAGCTTAATTTTAGTGGTTTAAGAAAAGTTAGAAAGATTTAAAAATTACAGCTACTTTAAAATTTAAGGATTACATATAAGTACACTTGGTGGCCTTCTGGCCAAACAATAAGGTGTACAGAAATTTATTCATACAGTGTTAATTCACAGTCCTGATAACTGAATGGCTTGCATAAGAAAGGTATGGCTAGATGTTTCTCACTGGCTGGAAGCAGACATTATATAACTAATCTTTTAAAATGCCAAAATATTCAACTCCCACCCTGCTTTGTAATGGATAACTGCACAAAAAACAGACATTAGCACTGTAACAAAGAAGTCAAGGTGTTGGTGATCAACTGGTATAAAGTATATTACTTTGCTTACCTATTTAAACAAAACAAAACTACCCATACTTGTCTGTGACAGTACATTAGTAGTCAGATCCATCATCCTGCATGAAAGGCTTAATTTATTTTTTTTTTCCTGAACCAAATCTCCTGACCTTTTCTAATGGCTATTTAATAATTTTCTATTTGAGTGTGAATTTATATATGAAGGGCAAAAAAAATCTTATCAGTAAATCCTGTATATTTGGGAACTATTCCCTGATTCCCAGATAAAAAGGAATTGTATAATGGGTTCCTTCCTTATGGCTCCATATAAAAGAAACTATCAGGGAATAATTTTTTAAAAATCTGTTTTCAAACTGAGGTGTGGTTACTATAGGCTAGTGATTTAAACAATTGAGAATACAGCTTTTATTTGTAAGAGTCACTATTGAGTTAATAAAATATATAAAAAAGGATACTGTTTTAATAGAAATTCCAAATAAGCATCTTTCCCCTCAAATCTCAGACAAGTTTTTTTTTAAAGTACAGAACAAAATATGCCAACATAATCTGTAGTGTGTTAGCATAATTTAAGAACAAATGCAGAGATGTGATCTTTAAATTTTAACTTCAAAATATGCTGACCATTGGGATTGCATTATAATTTTGAAGAAATGATCAAAAACCTCTGTCACCAATTGTTTTTTCTATAGGAAAAACAAGACTTGCTAATGTTTCAATATACACAATTTGAAGAAATTATATTGTTCATAAGAAAGTGATATTTAAGCTAAGCATATAGTATTTACAAAACAAGTTTCAGTTAAAAAAACAAAAGCCAACCAAAAAACAACAAAACATACCAAATTACAGTTTTGTAAATACAATCAATTTTGTCCTTGTAGAGAATTAGTGAACATACAAATTCAAAATTTAGCTAGACTGCTTCCAAGAAAGACAGGTAGACTTGGCGACTGTGAATTCAAGTCAGCGACACAGGTAGGAGGCTAACTTGGACTCTCTTGTGAGCAGCACTGTAGAAAGGATTTTTTAAGGGGATAAAGCCTGCATAGAAGCAGTTATCTTGGCATGTGCAAACAAGAAGAGGGAAAGCTGTATTGAAGGAAGGGGTGAATTAAAGTCCCTAAAATTCAAGTCCCTTCTTTAGGGAGGTGAGAACCTCCTTGGCATATGCCCTGCCTTAATCTGAGCTGTGTTACAGAAAAGTACAGACTCTGGTGTTTGGGACTGCCATCTCCAAACCAAGAAAATTAAATAAATAAAAAGGCAAAAGGAAACAGGTTAAGTTTAGAAAATGGTTCTTTAACTAGTGGAATAGTCTGAATACCAGAATTCACTGAGGATCTATTTACACCACAGTTTGATTGCACTCACACATCCATACATATGCATACTCTCACACACATTCCCAATCTTTAACTAAAAAAAAAAAAGTCAATCAAGAGTGACTGCTCTTAAAATAATTTGTAAAATGCCTAGAGCTGGGCTAAAGTTCAACCTTATAGCAGATCCTGAAGATAATTTTCATAAGTAATAATATTCCCATGCCTAGATGTGCCACTGTTAAAACAACAACAAAAAATGTAAGCATGTAACATTAAACACCAAAATTAGTTTAAGCATTCAGTAGCAAATGTTTTTCTTGTAAAACTAAGTTTCTTTCACTGGAAATGGCCTGAAATATTAGTCATAGCCCTAAACCATAGTACAAAATATAACTGAAGAATTCTCATTTTATTCTAAGTTAAACCACCTAACAATATCACTTGTATATTGCCATCATGTTATTCTGTAAAGGTGTGACTGATATATAAAATGTTGTAAGACCTGGTACCTTTTCAATTTATAAACACAGTGAACTTCATTACTGTACATGTACTCTGCAACTACAGCTTAGCTGTAAATCCTCCACACACAATGGTATGGACATTATTCCCCCTCTATCCCCATTAAACTGTACATCAAGACAATACAAATTTACTGTCCCACCCACCCCCTTACAAAAAAATAATACTCTAAAAGCAACCCTACTGCAACTTTTTAATTAAGACGATTACATATATTTTAGACCAATTGCTTTAAAGCAAGAAGGCAGTATAAACCTTCTAGGAAAATTTTTATAAAAGAGGTTAAGAAATATAAGACAATTTATACATTTAAAAACTTACAATAAATAAGAGATGCAGGCATTTTGAATACTAGATACTATAATCCAATACAAGAACATCTTGATGTTCTGAAGCCATATGTTGAAATTCATTGTTCCTCATGTTTCCTTCTCCATGCTTTTAATATTCATTTAACATGACTGGGTACTATGGCTCATTACTTTTCACAAATACTGTGACTGGAAAAAAAAGGTTAATTTTGCTACGAAAATGTTATAATACGCTTTGTATGATCAGTCATCATCCTAAAGAGTTCAGTATAGTCAATGAAAAATAACAGGGTTATCGCCCATACCCCCAAGTCAAAACAATATTTGTTGAAGTAATAAGAATTAGACCCCATCACAAATGACTTTCACTGAGAAGATAATTGTAACTTAATCTTGCAGCGAAATATCTTTTTCCCTTGTTCTTTTCTTGCACAGTTCCATCAAATGAAGATCACAGCATATTCATGATAAAGTTATATAACTGATTCAGCACCACAAAATGAATTGGGAGACATGAGCGTCTGTCCTGGATTGCAGGGTCACAGGTTAGCCAGGAGAGTGCATTGTACTGTTCCAAAACAAACCTGAAAAGCAAGTAAACTATGTAAGTCACGTGTTTACTTGCACTTTAAATTCTGGAAGCAATTTCCAATGATGGCATCTAAGATTCAAAGTCAATTTAAAGAAAAAAGTGGAAGGTATGAAATAGAGAGTCTTGAGGAGACTAAAGAAAACTGATTTTCATTAAAATTGTTCTCAAAAGTAGACTACACGTGTTAGAAAGAAAAGCACTCACTCTGAATGATATATAATTCATCTAGCAATCCAAGGGTGCATAACTGTAAACTACCGCCAAAAATGAGAAAAATACATAAGGATCAACATTGTATTCTTGCAAAGTTGTTATGGAGAATTCTTAATGGTAAAAAGAGCTGTACCTGAGGACATCTGAAGTCTGATTTGAGTCAAGTGGGTGGGAGTGTTTACTGTGAAGCAGCTCGTCAGATTGCACTGAAGGCACGTGGAGGTGCAAAGAGGCCTAAAAAATAACAGGTAATCAGTCAGCCAAATGGAAAAGATCTGTTGGTTTTACCTTATTCTCGCAAGGTCTCTTCCTTGATGAAATACATTTTAGATCTATGTAATGAATGGGAGCCACTATAAACATGTTTGATCTTCTTCTTTAATTCATTACATAAGTAATTTTTAAGTGTGAACTTAAAACTTTTTCAGCTTTATTGCTTTTGAGACCGCATAATAATCCTGAAAAAGGATCTCTAATTATTTGCTAAGTGTAACCTGCCTAGATATGTAAAGTAAATGTTTAAGAAAGCACAAAATTGATAAACCTGAGTACAGTCTCTAGGTTACATAGACTGTGCAAATTAACCTAGGCCTAGCAATGAAAACAGTAATAGAAATAAGCATATGCAAATATTTTACTTAGGAAGTGATAAACCTTAAGCAGAGCTACCTCTGGTGGAATTGTGAGCACAGATGCATTCCTTTGCCCACTCAATTTCACAATGGAGGCTTAATAACAACTGGCACACCCATTTAGGTATGGCAATGAAGAATGAAAGAAAGGAATGTGGTACTCGTTTCACATTTCAGTTCCACGACCAGGGATCAAACCCGAGGCCCCTGCAATGGAAGTGCACAGTCCTAACCACTGGACCACCAGGGAAGTCCCTGTAGAAACTCTTGACAGGTCTCACTCTGTATACTACTGTAAAAGGTACTATTTTATATTTAGGTGTTCTCTCCTCTACAATTGTAATATACGTATAAAATCTTGTTGTATATTCAGAAATATAACCAAAAATATGTTTCAACTGCCCATAAACTCTTGATTTGAGTTATAAGCAAACGTCTCTCATGTGGCAGATCACTACAAATAAATGAATGTACTTAGTACCAGTGCTCTAATTTCAATGATAAAAAGATTTTTTAATCATCTAGGTAACAACCTATTTTTTTCCCAAGCCAAGAGAAACATACCAGATGGTTTTATTTGCCTATGGTATAGAAATAAAATGGGATGTATGAAAACAAAAGGTGAACAAAATTATGGTAAGTTATGCCTTACCTGATAATTCAGACCAGAAGTCCTAATCTTGTTACACTGTATCTGAGGGTGAATGCCCACTTTACACTATCCTCTCTGCAAATATTGAGTAGAAAAGAATCTGGATAGTCCCTTGGACTTTTTGTGAAGTGGTGTTTCTTAAAAATATGTTCTGTGAAACACTATTAATAGGTGTTACCCTTTTCCTGTGTATTAAAGTAAGTTTGGTGGTAAATGGCAGGTAAACAATGTTATTTGCTGCTGTTTTTCAGAGCTTTTAATGTGTATTCTAACAACAAAAGGGGGGTGGGGGCAGAAAGCACATGTAGCACTTCCGAAAGCACCGAAGAACACTTTGTTTTGTAGAAACTCCAAGGTTTACTATGATGCAGAAACCCCCTTGGGAATATGTTCTTGTAATGAGATCTGTATAGACCATTGCACAAAGAATAGACTGGAAGAGGAAGAAAAGTCATATGCTAGAACTATTACCTTGGCCAACACTCTCTAATTATATTACCTCACTAATAGTCAATTCAGATCAACAGCTCTTGTATTCTTCATGAATGTGCCACAGCAATTCATTGCTTAATCACAAATGTCACTGACTCAATGGTATGTGAGCCAAGGGAACCAAGATTTAATAGCAACAGGCTTAAAAGACAGCAACAAGCCTATTGGTTAAAGTAACCACTAAAATATAACCCTAAAAAACTAAAGCATACTATTCAATTTTTACCCTACAAATAAAAATCAGCTGGCAAGTAGTTAAGTTAGCATGATTTATGGACTAAATCAGTCAACTTCTGGTGGGTTTACATAAGTGAAATCAGATCTAAATTTGTTATTTTGGAATAGGAGTAGTAGCAGCAGGAACAAACTCTAGATAGGGCTTTCACGTCTCGTTTTACCATTTTATGATTTATCTCAACCTTGTTATATCACTTGCTAATGAATTTGTTTCAATAAAATAAGTCACTGTGGGTCTGAGAATCTCATTACTTGAAAACCACTCAATAGTTTTAACAGCAATTTACACAAAGCTAGAAAGCTTTTTTAAGGAGGTAGTAAATGGATCTAAATATCAAATATTTTTACAAAGATTATGAAACCTTTAATTCCCAAAATGAGGCATAATAGGAGTGCAGAATGACATAATTCAAAGAATAATACTATATAATCATGAAAAGATCCGGGTTTTAATCTTGAGTCTACTACCAATTTATGACTTTGGACAAATGAGTTTTCCTGAACTTTTAATATGCTCACTGAGAAAATGAAGAAGTTAGATTAAGGGTAATATAAGGTTTCTCCCAGCTCTAAACGTCTATACGTGCAGCTGAAAATAACTAAGAGTAAGGGTCCCAGAAATTCGATTTAAAGTTATTTAAAGGTTTAAACTTAATATGAATTTAAGAATTACAGTTGTTTCATAATTAGATTCATAATTCTCTCTGTAATCTTGTCTAGAGAGTCGTATATGGCAATGCATTTAAGACCTCAGACAAAAGTTACAAGAGTTCAAAACGCCACTTCTCTGTTTCTTAGGACTTAAGCCGTCAATTAGGAATTGGCAAAAAAAAAAAAAAAAAAAAAGCAATACCTTAAGAAAAAGGGGACACTGATATTGTGCTTGAGGACATGCTGACCAGAACCAGTCAGGTAACGGACCCGCTTTGGCAGTTGATACAAAGTAACCAAGGGCCAATGGTTGCTGAAGAATATTAGTTACTTCATCATGAGATTCTGTTGAAAGTAGCCGATCAGTACCCTGACCCTTAAAAAGACAAAATTAAAACTGTGTTAGTTCATTTGATATAGCTAGCACTAGCTATAAATACAGAATGGTTTATGGCAATCAGTCTCATTATTTTATTACTTCAATTTAAAATATACTGAAGGATATTTTAGAAAGTCAATTGCTATATATCATAATTCGCATTAAATAATGAGTTTTAAGAGTTGCATGAGGAAATGAATATACCAAGTATTTAACAAGTTTGTATTATTATGTCAAGCCCGTGTTCAGTGTGTGTGTATATAAACCTTTGCATCTGACTGAAAAATACAAAATACTCAATGAACTTTCTTATTTCCTAATACGTCCTCAACTAATTCCTGACCATCACACCCCAATCCAAAAGGTGGACTAAATTTAGCTTTGTTTATCTAGCACTATCTATAAAATGCAGTTAATAGTGTTTTGGAAAGAAATATGGCAACATGAAGAGCCAACTATTAAAGTGATGCTCATATCCTTTAGATTAGTCAATGCATTCTTTGGTATTTATTTTAAGGAAACATAAAAAGAAAAAAAATGATATACATGGAAATGCTCTTTGCAATTATTACCTAAAACAGAAAAAAATAAAAGACTTAAATGTCCAACGTTTGGGGAATGATATAACAAATTATGGTAAAGCAACAATGTAACATTAAAAAGCTGCTAAGGGAACTCCCTGGCGGTCCAGTGGTTAGGACTCCATGCTTCCACTGCAGGGGTACACGTGTTTGATCCCTGGTCGGGGAACTAAGATCCTGCAAGCTGAGTGGCCAAAAATAAAAAATATAAAAAGCTGCTTACACTTTTTGAAAGCTGCAACATGTGAAAGGAAGGTAATTTGCTAAAAGCAAAAATGGTTTCTGGGAATTCCCTGGAGGTCCAGTGATTAGGACCCCACACTTTCACTGACGAGGGCGCGGGTTCAATCCTGGTCTGGGAACTAAGATCTCGCAAGCTGCACAGAGCAGCCAAAAAAAAGGTAAAACTGATTTTAGTAAAGAGGTATGCTTCTCCTTATATATTTTTTCTCTTTTTTCTGTAATCTCATTTCTTTCCAGTTAAAAAAGAAAAAGGAGGAAGGTAAGGTTGGACAAAGATGCTTTATTTTAAACTTATGTACATTACAATAATCAAATAACCACTATATATAATTTCATTCAAATAATGATGTTATTCAAATGAAGCCCAATTAGTTTTGAGTTCAAATAGAATGACATGACAGCCTGCTTCCATAGCTGCTAAAAATAAGGGGGGCGGGGGAGGGGCGCATGTGAGAGTCTGTTTTTTCTGTTCTTATTAGAAAATTATTTCCTTTATGTTCCTTGTCACAGCCCTGATACGAATGGCAGCTCTTAGGGTAATATACTGATTCTCAGATAATATAATCCTATATCCTGCTATGGTGAAGTAGCAGGAAAACTATAAATATAAAAGGATTAATGCCAAGTAGTCTAGAAAATACAAAGTCCGAGAAAGCAGAACCTTAGAGACTCTCTTAATAACGTACAACTCAACATACTGATGTCTCTAAGGTAGAAGTACATGAATGTACTGCTGTAATGCTCTGGCTAATTTTCAAGGAAAAAAAGTGTTCTATTTCATTGATATAATCCATTACTAAGTTAATGAATGACACTTAGATAAACTGAACTTTTATAACAAGGTTACCTTGCCAGCATCACCTCCATGGGGGTAATGAGATCCTGGAGAATGAACAGGAGATCCCGTTGGAGATGCAGGAAGGATATTAATGATATCAGGGTCAAGATCATCTCCTGTGTCTAGCAAATCAAAGATACCCATTCCATCTGCTCCATCTATACAGGAGGAAGAAAAAAATTAAATACTCCATTTTTCATATCCTATGGTCATTTACAGGAGAGAGTTAATGGACTTTAACCAAAATGAGTTAATCAACATCTACCGAATGTCTACTATGTGCCAACTATTGTGCTGGGAGCCAAATAATCAACTGTGCATAAATAAGCATGTGGTAGTCTGAATAATGGCCCCCCAAAGATGTCCAAATCCTTATCCCGGGAATCTGTGAATATGTTACCATAAAGAACTTTGCAGATGTGATCAAGCTAAAGATCTTGAAATGGGGAGATTATTCTGGATTATCCAGGTGGGTCCAATGTAATCACAGGGGTCCTAGTAAGAGGGAGGCAGTACCATTAAGAGTCAGTGAAGATGTGACTATACTAAACTGCTGGCACTGAAGATGGAAAAACGGGCCATGAGAAAGAGATGTAGGTGGTCTCTAGAAGCTGGCAAAGGCAAGCAAACAGATTCTCCCTTACGGCCTCTAGAAAGAACCAACCCTGCAGACACCTTGACTTTATAGCCCAGTAAGACTGAGTTTGGGACTTCTGACTTCCAGAACTGTAAGACAGTGTGTGTTGTTTTAAGCCACGAACTATCTGGTAATTTGTTACAAATAGCAATAGGAAACTAATACAAATGCTGGAAATGAAAACATATTTAAAATGAGACCATTCCCGACTAATTCCTAAATTCTTTACTATTAAAATATTCAAGTTACTGTATAACACACTAAAAGAGGAGAATAATTAATACCCATACTTGTGATTTTAGAGAGATGCCATTTTCTAAGGTAACCACTCAGAGCAACAATGGAATATCACTTATTTTCTCTTCTTCTAAAATGCAATCAATAGGTTCATCTAGAAAACTTACAAATTACTATATTATTCTGGCAAATCAAAACACAAAAGAATATAAAATGACCTGCAAAGTTCATGTACAGGTAACTCAACAGCACATACATAAACCTGTACATTGGGACTTCCCTGGTGGCGCAGTGGTTGGGAATCCGCCTGCCAGTGCAGGGGACACTGGTTCGAGCCCTGGTCCGGGAGGATCCCACATGCCATGGAGTGACTGGGCCCGTGAGCCACAGCTACTGAGCCTGCGCGTCTGGAGCCTGTGCTCTGCAACAGGAGAGGCTGTGATAGTGAGAGGCCCATGCACCGGGATGAAGAGTGACCCCACTTGCCACAACTAGGGAAAGCCCTTGCACAGAAACGAAGACCCAACACAGCAAAAATTAATTAATAAACTCCTACCCCCGACATCATCTTAAAAAAAAAAAAAAACCTGTACAAATATTTTATGATCCATGTTGACTTTTAAAATAAGTAAACATTTATGGGATAATTCATAGCACTAGTTCTGATATCAATAAGGTAGAAGAATGGCTGTTTCCTGTTGCACTTCAACAAATTACCACAAACTCGCTGACGTGAAACAACATACATTATTCTCTTACAGTTCTGGGGGCGAGAAGTCCAAAATCAGTTTTATTGGGTTGAAATCAAAGTGTTAGTCATTAGGCCAAAATGAAGGTACTGGCAGGGCTATGTTCTCCCTTGAGGCTCCAGGGGAAAATCAGTTTCCGTGTCTTTTCCAGCATCTAGATCCATCTTCAAGGTCAGCGGCATAGTCATTTCTCTCTGACTTTGCTTTCCTCTGTTTCCACCACATGCCCTTCTCCTCTTTTGTGTACAGTCAAATTTCTCTCTATCTCCCTCTTATAAGAATCTGTAAGATTGCATTTTGGGCCCACCTGCATAAGCCAGGGTAATCTCTCCATCTTAGGATCCTTAATTTAATCAGATCTGCAAGTCTTTTTTTTAGGTGGGGGAGAGGGAATATAAGGTAACATTCACAGGTTTCAGGAACATTCACAGGACACAGATGTTTTGGGAGGTATTATCCACCCTATAATCAGCCACAATCATCCAGATTTATTTTATATTTGCAAACCTGTACAGAACAATCCACCTACCATTGTTGGGATTGAAAGCTAAGTCCAAATTTTCAGTGGTATAAGTAGCTGAAGCTACTTGCACAGAAGCAGAAGTAGGAAACACAAGTATATGAGTACATGATGTATCCTGTGGGGTGTTAAGCTGAGACGTCTGCATGTTTAGAGTGGTGCTTCTTCCAAATACAGAACCAGTTGACACAGAATCTGGAAAGAAAATGAAAGGTATTTTTTTCTTTTAATAAATGAAAAATCGATTTTACAAAATACGTAGAAACTTAAGTGCATAAAGAATTAAATCTGATATAAACTAAAGATAGCTAACCTGGCATAATAACAAAAGAGCCTTGGGGTTCCATTGCTACCAAGCAAGCACTGAGAATGCTGGGAGAGTCTGCAGCAGATATACCACACATTCTACACATGTCTTTCAGTCTTTTACTTAGGGACTGCAAGTTTCGACGACTCAGCAAACAGCTCCAATCTGTGGGTATCAACAGTAAAAAAAAAAAAAGAAAATATCTAAAGTAACAGCATTGTTAACACTGTATAGAACAAAAAGTTAAAACCTAATGGTTTTAAAATTAATGTATTCTTCAAGAGTCATCATTAAGTCAAAAAACTCTTATTGCTGACTTTACTCAACATCCTTTATCCCAACTTTAATGTACATTAATATCAATTAGGACCTGCTGAACACAGGATGAGTTGCACACTAAACAGAAAGGGGGAAAAAATGGAAGATGACAAGAATAGTAGTAATAACACTGATATAAAGTTCCAATATGTCCTTTTAAAATCTGAGTTAAGCCATTTGTGGACTGGACATATGTGGTTACTCTTTAAAAACACAACAAAAAACTAGATTTTTATAACCTTTGCATTTTATTCAGTACCTATTCCGAGATATGGTCAGAATAGTATATGAATTAACATAAAACAGAAATTAACCATTCTCCTGCAAAGTATGGCTTACAAACAGCAGAAGCAAGAAGAACTACAATCCTGCAGCCTGTGGATCAAAAACCACATTCACGGAAAGACAGACAAGATGAAAAGGCAGAGGGCTATGTACCAGATGAAGGAACAAGATAAAACCCCAGAAAAACAACTAAATGAAGTGGAGATAGGCAGCCTTCCAGAAAAAGAATTCAGAATAATGATAGTGAAGATGATCCAGGACCTCAGAAAAAGAATGGGGGCAAAGATCACGAAGATGCAAGAAATGTTTCACAAAGACCTAGAAGAATTAAAAGAACAAACAAACAGAGAAGAACAATAAAATAAATGAAATGAAAACTGCACTAGAAGGAATCAATAGCAGAATAACGGAGGCAGAAGAATGGATAAGGGACCTGGAAGACAGAATGGTGGACTTCACTGCTGCAGAACAGAATAAAGAAAAGAGAATGAAAAGAAATGAAGACAGCCTAAGAGACCTCTGGGACAACATTAAATGCGCCAACATTCGCTTTATAAGGGTCCCAGAAGGAGAAGAGAGAAAGGACCCGAGAAAATATCTGAAGACATTATAGTGGAAAACTTCCCTAACACGGGAAAGGAAACAGTCCAGGAAGCACAGCGAGTCCCATACAGGATAAACCCAAGGAGAAACACGCCAAGACATACAGTAATCAAACTGGCAAAAATTAAAGGCAAAGAAAAATTATTGAAAGCAGCAAGGGAAAAACAACAAACAACATACCAGGGAACTCCCACAAGGTTAACCGCTGATTTCTTAGCAGAAACTCTACAAGCCAGAAGGGAGTGGCATGATATACTTAAAGTGATGAAAGGGAAGAACCTACAACCAAGATCACTCTACCCGGCAAGGATCTCATTCAGATTCGATGGAGAAATCAAAAGCTTTACAGGCAAGCAAAAACTAAGAGAATTCAGCACCACCAAGCCAGCTCTACAACAAATGCTAAAGGAACTTAAGTGGGAAACACAAGAGAAGAAAAGGACCTACAAAAACAAACCCATAACAATTAAGAAAATGGTCATGGGAACATACATATCGATAATTAACTTAAACGTGAATGCATTAAATGCTCCAACCAAAAGACACAGGCTTGATGAATGAATACAAAAACAAGACCCATATATATGCTGCCTACAAGAGACCCACTTCAGACCTAGGGACACATACAGACTGAAAGTGAGGGGATGGAAAAAGATATTCCACGCAAATGGAAATCAAAAGAAAGCTGGAGTAGCAATATTCATATCTGATAAAATAGACTTTAAAATAAAGAATGTGACAAGGAAGGACACTACATAATGATCAAGGGATCAATCCAAGAAGAAGATATAACAATTATAAATATACATGCACCCAACATAGGAGCACCTCGATACATAAGGCAACTACTAACAGCTATAAAAGAGAAAATCGACAGTAACACAATAACAGTGGGGGACTTTAACACCTCACTTACACCAATGGACAGATCATCCAAAATGAAAATAAATAAGGAAACAGAAGCTTTAAATGACACAACAGACCAGATAGATTCAATTGATATTTATAGGACATTCCATCTGAAAACAGCAGATTACACTTTCTCCTCAAGGGTGCACAGAACATTCTCCAGGATAGATCACATATTGGGTCACAAATCAAGCCTCAGTAAATTTAAGAAAATTGAAATCATAGCAAGCATCTTTTCTGACCACAATGCTATGAGATTAGAAATCAATTACAGGGACAAAAAGCCTAAAAAACACAAACACATGGAGGCTAAACAATACGTTACTAAACAACCAAGAGATCACTGAAAAAATCAAAGAGGAAATCAAAAAATACCTAGAGACAAATGACAATGAAAACACGACAATCCAAAACCTATGGGATGCAGCAAAAGCAGTTCTAAGAGGGATGTTTATGGCTATAAAGCCTACCTCAAGAAACAAGAAAAATCTCAAACAATCTAACCTTACACCTAAAGGAACTAGAGAAAAAAGAACAAACAAAACCCAAAGTTAGGGACTTCCCTGGTGGCACAGTGGTTAAGAATCCACCTGCCAATGCAGGGAAGAGAGGTTCAAGCCCTGGTCCGGGAAGATCCCACATGCCACGGAGCAACTAAGTCTGTGTGCCATAACTACTGAGCCTGTGAGCCACAACTACTGAAGCCTGCATGTCTACAGCCCATGCTATGTAACATGAGAAGCCACTGCAATGAGAAGCCCTTGCACCACCACAAAGAGTAGCCCCTGCTCACTGCAACTAGAGAAAGCCCGTGCACAGCAATGAAGACCCAGTGCAGCCAAAAATAAATACATTTATTTTAAAAAAAACAAAAAAACAAAAAAACCCAAAGTTAGCAGAGGGAAGAAATCATAAAGATCAGAGCAGAAATAAATGAAATAGAAACAAAGAAAACTATAGTAAAGATTAATAAAACTAAAAGCTGGTTCTTTGAGAAGATAAACAAAATTGATAAACCATTAGCCAGACTCATCAAGAAAAAGAGGGAAAGGACTCAAATCAATAAAATTAGAAATGAAAAAGGAGAAGCTACAACAGACACCGCAGAAATACAAAACATCCTAAGAGACTACTACAAGCAACTCTATGCCAATAAAATGGACAACCGGGAAGAAATGACAACTTCTTAGAAAGATATAACTTCCCAAGACTGAACCAGGAAGAAATAGAAAATATGAACAGAACAATCACAAGTAATGAAACTGTGATTAAAAATCTTCCAACAAACAAAGTCCAGGACCAGATGACTTCACAGGTGAAGTCTATCAAACATTTAGAGAAGAGTTAACACCCAACCTTCTCAAACTCTTCCAAAAAATTGCAGAGGAAGTAACACTCCCAAACTCATTCTAAGAGGCAACCATCACCCTGATACCAACAGCAGACAAAGATACTACAAAATAAGAAAATTATAGACCAGTAACACTGATGAATACAGATGCAAAAATCCTCAACAAAATACTAGCAAACAGAATCTAACAACACATTAAAAGGATCATACACCATGATCAAGTGGGATTTATCTCAGGGATGCAAGGATTCTTCAATATATGCAAATCAATGTGATACACCATACTAACAAACTGAAGAATAAAAACCATATGATCATCTCAATAGATGCAGAAAAAGCTTTTGACAAAATTCAACACTCATTTATGATAAAAACTCTCCAGAAGGTGGGCATAGAGGGAATCTACCTCAACATAATAAAGGCCATATATGACAAACCCACAGCAAACATCATTCTCAATGGTGAAAAACTGAAAGCATTTCCTCTAAGATCAGGAACAAGACAAGGATTGTCCACTCTCATCACTATTATTCAACATAGTTTTGGAAGTCCTAGCCATGGCAATCAGAGAAGAAAAAGAAATAAAAGGAATACAAATTGGAAAAGAAGAAGTAAAGCTGTCACTCTTTGCAGATGACACTATATTATACACAGAGAATCCTAAAAATGCCACCAGAAAACTACCAGAGCTAATCAATGAATTTGGTAAAGTTGCAGGATACAAAATTAATGCACAGAAATCTCTTGCATTCCTATACACTAATGATGAAAAATCTGAAAAGAGAAATTAAGGAAACAGTCCCATTTACCATTGCAACAAAAAGAATAAAATACTTAGGAATAAACCTACCTAGGGAGACAAAAGACCTGTATGCAGAAAACTATAAGACACTGATGAAAGAAATTAAAGATGATACCAAGAGATGGAGAGATATACCATGTTCTTGGATTAGAAGAATCAATATTGTGAAAATTACTATACTACCCAAAGCAATCTACAGATTCAGTGCAATCCCTATCAAATTACCAATGGCATTTTTTACAGAACTAGAACAAAAAAATCTTAAAATCTGTATGGAGACACAAAAGACCCCGAATAGCCAAAGCAGTCTTGAGGGAAAAAAACGGAGCTGGAGGAATCAGACTCCCTGACTTCAGACTATACTACAAAGCTACAGTAATCAAGATAATACGGTACTGGCACAAAAACAGAAATACAGAACAATGGAACAGGATAGAAAGCCCAGAGATAAAGCCATGCACCTATGGTCAACTAATCTATGACAAAGGAGGCAAGGATATACAGTGGAGAAAAGACAACCAAAGACAACCTGTTCAATAGTGGTGCTGGGAAAACTGGACAGCTACATGTAAAAGAATGAAATTAGAACACTCCCTAACACCATACACAAAAATAAACTCAAAATGGATTAGAGACCTAGATGTAAGACTGGACACTATAAAACTCTTAGAGGACAACATAGGAAGAACACTCTTTGACATAAGTCACAGCAAGATCTTTTTTGTTCCACCTCCTAGAGTAATGGAAATAAAAACAAAAATAAACAAATGGGACCTAATGAAACTTCAAAGCTTTTGCACAGCAAAGGAAACCATAAACAAGACGAAAAGACAAGCCTCAGAATGGGAGAAAATATTTGCAAATGAATCAATGGACAAAGGATTAATCTCCAAAATATATAAACAGCTCATGCAGCTCAATATTAAAGAAACAAACAACACAATCCAAAAATGGGCAGAAGACCTACATAGACATTTGTCCAAAGACATACAGATGGCCAAGAAGCACATGAAAAGGTGCTCAACATCACTAATTATTAGAGAAATGTAAATCAAAATCACAATGAGGTATCACCTCACACCAGTTAGAATAGGCATCATCAGAAAATCTACAAACAACAAATGCTGGAGAGGGCATGGAGAAAAGGGAACCCTCTTGCACTGTTGGTGGGAATGTAAATTGATACAGCCACTATGGAGAACAGTACGGAGGTTCCTTAAAAATCTAAAAATAGAATTAACGTATGACCCAGCAATCCCACTACTGGGCATATACCCAGAGAAAACCATAATTCAAAGACACATGCACCCCAATGTTCACTGCAGCACTATTTACAATAGCCAGGTCATGGAAGCAACCTAAATGTCCATCAACAGATGAAAGGATAAAGAAGATGTGGTACATATATATAATGGAATATTACTCAGCCATAAAAAGGAATGAAATTGGGTCATTTGGTGAGACGTGGGTGGATCTAGAGACTGTCATACAAAGTGAAATAAGTCAGAAAGAGAAAAACAAATATCGTATATTAACACATGTATGTGAAACCTAGAAAAATGGTACAGATGAACCGGTTTGCAGGGCAGAAGTTGAGACACAGATGTAGAAAACAAACGTATGGACACCAAGGGGGGAAAGCTGCGGTGGGGGGTGGGGTGGGGATAGTGGTGTGATGAATTGGGCAATTGGAATTAACATGTATACACTGATGTGTATAAAATTGATGTCTAATAAGAACCTGCTGTATAAAAAAATAAAATAAAATTCAAAAAAACACAGAAATTTAAGTATTAAATAATAAAAGCACAATTTTACCTTTTAATTCTCCATGACCAATCCTTCCTAGACGGCCAATTACAACTCTCCATGGCAATGAACTCATCTGTACAAGTCCTAAGCACCACTCCCAAAGTTTCTGTAGACCAAATCTTCTGGCAGATCCTTTTTTCCGACGAGCCCTGTTGTATGGAATAGAGTCATAAATATTTCTAAAATTCCTATGATGACATTTCGAAAGAGCTCAAATTTGTGAAAAACTGGTCCCTTCATTTTAATGCTTGATAGTTTTTACACAAGTCCTAAGCAAGAATATATATAAAATCACAGGTTTGGCATGATAGTTTGTATTTTGTTTAATACATATTAAAATATATACTTAAAAATTGTCCAAGAACCACCAAAATTCACCAGAAACACTGCTCTATACCAGAGATTGGCACACTTTTTCTTTAAAGGGCCAACATTTTAAGCTTTGCAGGCCATCAGGATTCTTCTGCAAGAATTCAACCTGCTGCAGCACTAAAGCAGCCATGGACAATAATTAAACAAATGAGTGTGGCCAGATTTGGCCTATGGCCTGGAGTTTGCCAACCCTTGCTTCATACTTTATTTTTTTTTTAATAAATTTATTTTTTTATTTATTTTTGGCTGTGTCGGGTCTTCGTTGCTGCGCACGTGCTTCCTTTAGTTGCGGCGAGTAGGGGCTACTCTTCATTGCGGCACTCAGGCTTCTCATTTTGGTGGCTTCTCTTGTTGTGGAGCACGGGCTCTAGGCACATGGGCCCAGTAGTTGTGGTTCGCAGGCTCAGTAGCTGTGGCACACGGGCTTAGTTGCTCCGTGGCATGTGGAATCTTCCCAGACCAGGGCTCGAACCCATGTCCCCTACATTGGCAGGCGGAATTCTTAACCGTTGCGCCACCAGGGAAGTCCCTTGCTTCATACTTTAAATTGAAGAATATCCAACAAACCCCTCCCCACACTTCCCAGAACAAAACAATGCTGTTTTCTGCATGCACGTCCTTTATTAGGCAAGTACATAACATTAAGTGCTCTGTGGCTGAGCAACAGTAGCTACCATTTATTGAGTACTTCCTATGTACCAAGCAGTATGTCCAATCAATTTACATGTAATACCTCATTTCATCTTAACAACCCTATAAGGCAGATAAAATTATCCTCCTAATTTTACAGAGAAGTAAGCTACAGCTCAGTCGGATAAAGTAATTTTGTCGAGATCACACAGCCAATAAGTGGCAGGACTGGGATTTGAACCCAGATCTCTATGACTCTAGAGTTGGACCTCTTAACCATCATCTCACTTCTACTTTCAGTAAAATGGCAATACACTATTTTTTTATTGGGAGGGTGGTATTATTCTTTCTCTATTCTCTTTCTCATCCTTCACAGATTAATGTTCCTATATTCAGCACCACTATAACCAAATAATCACTAAGTTTTTTTGCACATAACCAATTTCTGAAATTAAAAGAACAGAACGTTTAGATAATAAAGAAGAAAATAAAGAACAGAACCAAATCTGAAAATTAAAGTTACTTCATGGATTTTTCAGGTTCTCTTAGGCAGTGTTCACTAGCCTTGAAATATGTTATTACAAGTGTCTATTAAGTGATAATTCAATGAGGCTCATCTTTTGTGACCTATTAGTTACAGTCTTCATGAATAACTGCTCATGATACCTAACTACTATCAAGAAGAATTCTAAAAAGAAGACCACCATTTTCAGAAGACACTCCAACATTTAAAGAGGAAAATTTTTAGTAAAGAAAGTTAACTCAGTTTATTAGGGACTATATCTTAGATGGTATATGAGAAAAGTAAATGTTCTAGGATGCCTTACTAGATTTTAATTTGCAGATGGCTTTCTAGTTCCATGTTCCAAAATTTGTTAGGCTAAAATCATTACCTCAAGGTTTATTACACAGAATACAGGGGCTTTAACCTCTTTTGTCTATGTAACCGAGATAATCAAAATTATTTTTGAGTCCATTAAATTATACAATGTAAATATTCACTACAAAAGAAACGAAAAGCACCCACAATCCCAAGACTTAATATTTTAATATATATACCTTCCAAACCATTTTCTATTCATTAAAAATGAAACATAATGTGCATGTATGAATTTTTTTTCAAGGGATGATACAATGATACACTTAAGGAAATAAAAGTACCTATTTGGGACATCGATGTTAATGATACAAGTTTCTAAAAGTTCTCCATATAGATCTGTGCAAGATGCAAGAATCCATCTTTGATCATGTGATAAACAGTAGCCCACGAAAAGAACATTGTATTTCTGTCCAGCTTCTCCAAATGTTTCTCCTAGCTCTGTCTGTTTATCCTTCACTGGAGCCAGAATAAAAGGAGGTGTATAAAGTCGAATACACTCTGGTCTCTGTAAAGTAAAAAATTAAGTTACTACGGTACTATACAATCACAAAAAAATTGTTTATTGAAAATAAAGATAGGGACTTCTCTGGTTGCGCAGTGGTTAAGAATCCGCCTGCCAATGCAGGGGACATGGGTTTGAGCCCTGGTCCAGGAAGATCCCACATGCCACAGAGCAACTAAGCCCGTGAGCCACAACTACTGAGCCTGTGCTCTAGAGCCTGTGAGCCACAACTACTGAGCCTGCATGCCACAACTACTGAAGCCCATGGGCCTAGAGCCCGTAAGCTGCAACAAGAGGAGCCACCGCAATGAGAAGCCCACGCACTGCAACGAAGAGTAGCCCCTAATCGCCGCAACTAGGGAAAGCCCATGCGCAGCAACGAAGACCCAACACAGCCAAAAATAAATAAATTAATTAAAAAATAAAAATAAAAGAAAGATATAGTATATCTACCCATTATAAGATAACTGGGAAATGAGAGCTAATCAGAGACTTGCACTTAGTTTTGCATAAAATCATAAAATGTAGTCCTTCAATAACTTTGGTAATGGAAAACATACTTACATCAGGACTTTTAAGAGCAGTTTCCATGGCTAAACCTGGACCAAAACCAGTCAATGTTTTCACATTGGTTGATGTTGGAAGTGGTCTCCGACACTGGGTAAAGGCCGAAAAAGCCAGGGATTTTAAATGCTGGGTATAGATTTGTCTATCTTCATGCTTCACAGGTTGCAACAGGTACTGACAGGGAACAATCTAAGAATTACAGGCAAACATTACAAATGTTAGACTTTCCACAAGAGAATAAAAAGAACAGTGAGTCTAAAACTCTAAACATTTTATTAGAAAATTTAAACAAAACATAATTAAAATGATAATCTAAAGAACAATATTTTCTTATCTATTATATAGATTTTTAATGAATACTCAATTTTATTAATAAGCTATGTAAAAATCTTTAAACATTTCTACATAGCAGTTATACTGATCAATACTGCCACTGACTGCCATAGTCCTGTTGTAGCCTATAAAGAATAATTCAAATTCTCTGCATACAGCTTAATATGGTTAATTTCTCTCTACTTCTAGTTTGTAACCTCTTATTTAGAACTCTAGTTTATATAAGTCCATTCTTTTCCTATTTAAGCTTATGAATTTAAAAATTAGTTTATAAAAGTAACACGGGAGAGATATTTAACATACTTAATGTGGTCTTTTTATTCTCTTACTGTTGTATCACTGCAAGTTTACCTTTTATAAACTAAGATTTCTATTATAATATTATTTATATAAAGTCAATATAATAGAACCTGGCCTTTAGAAAATCAATGTGGATACAGAATAGTAACTTTGAAACTTCTATCAACGTCAAGCGTTTTAAATAAATTAACTTATAACATTTATCATTCTCACCTGTACAGAAACAGTGCTCTTAACATGAGGAGGAAGAGTCTGGACCATTTCCAGAAAACATCGAAGTAACCCCAAAGTCCATACATTAGAAGAATTAGTGCTCTCATCTTTGTTTTCATATGTAAAAGGATCAATTATATAAACAACAATTGCAGGTGGATAAGTGATTGCATGTGAATCACCATCTGTGGGAATGCCCACTTTGTCCCGATCCATTGTGCTAAAATTTGAAGTAGAAATAAGACAGTTAGAGAAAAAGTTCTCCTGTACCTTCTCGGAATAGCATCAAAACAGGTTCTTAATACCCTTTTTTCTTTCTTTTTTTTTTGGGGGGGGGGGGGGGCGTGTGGTGTTGAGAGCTTCTCTAAAAATGAGGGACAGCTTTCTCTCCAAAGAGAACCAAAAAGTTCACAATTTGATGGTGTACAAAGACCCTTGGCATTAAGAGGCCTTGCATTAAAAAGAAGAAACAGAATTCTTAAAACCACAGAGCATTAGAAATGTCAGAGAGCTTAGTGCTTAAGTGATAAAACTAAGACAAAAATAAGTTAAATGAGCTGCCCAAGATCACAAGGCTGGCTAGAGGCAGAGCTAGACCAAAAAGAAACCAATTCTCCAGACTTAGTCAATGTTCTATTACATTTTTAGAATATATATATTCATTTCATACTTCATAACTTCAATGGTGATTAAGCTTCATTCTTTGATGGTGATATGATTTTTTAAAACTCCAAATCTTTTTAGATGTTCAAAATGGAAGATCTAGCTGGGTAATTAAGAGTCTGCTTTTAATCACATATAAGTATAACTTTGGGCAAAACTGCATCCAGGTAGCTGAAAGATATAACCAAGCTTAGGCTAACTTAACCTATAAATCGAAAGGGAATGCCTTCTTCATAAAGTAATAAAGAGAGCTGTCACCATCATTGTTGTTGTTATAAATAACTTAAGTGGAAGCATTTTGTAAAGAGCATAATATGCATTATATCCTATTGCTCCCACTCTACAGATAAGAAAACATGCTCAAAAACGTTAGGTAACTTTCCTAAAGTGACATAGCCAGTAAACGACAGATTCAAATTCTGGTACAACTCTTATGCCACTGAACAGGGTCATTCAATAGTGACTTCTAAATCACTGGAGTGATTTGCATAGGCAAGTCTACTTGACAGTTACGTCACAGAACAGACTCAAACATCACAGGATAGTTAGACTAAATGGTTTTTAAGGTCTTCATTCCCACCCTGAGATTCTATGATAAAGACTTTATGAAGAGTCTTCATTATAATTTTACAGATTAAATATTCGACATTATAAAAACTAAAATTTCAAGGATAAGACCAAAGGCTCTTTATGTTATTTGGACAAGAAGAAGCATATATTTATACTTCTGCAAAGGTTGGTATATTTAAATATACCTTTCAGACACATCAGGATGTGGCTGACTCGGAATCGAAGACGACTCTCCAGAAATCCCAGCTGTTTGTAGAGCTGATGGTGGTTGCCCTCCTAGCTGGCCATTCTGAACTGTACTCGCTTGCGTAGACATGGATCCCGCAACACTACTGTTCATACTGCCAAAGGGTGGAAATGAAGGTAGTTTATTTGATGACATTCCACTATTCAAGTTGGAGGATGATGAAGATGAAGCTGAGGTTGTGGTCAAAGTTGAGTTAGCTGTGGCAACTGAAGAAGATATGGCAACACCTGAAGTCATTGTCACAGTGCTGCTTGCTGTAGATGCTAGGGTGGCAGATGGAATATTAGCATTTCCAGTACTTGTCATCTGAGGTGGAGTAATCAAAGGCTGACTTGTAGGGGCAACTAAATTTGGTTGGGAAAGTAGAGAGCTGTCCAATGGCTGGGAAGCAAGGTAAGGACCTAAAGACAATAAAAACAGGATATTTAATTCTTTATTTCACTGATTGGTTCTTTATTTAATCTACTATGTGAATAATAATTTCTAGTTTATACTCTTTTGGTCATTACCCTCCCCCTAATTTGCCTGCTAACAGTGTAGCAAACACTAGCTTTCTATTTCCCCTACAAAGTGAAAAAAATTTTTAAATGGAATTGAAAAATAAACCAGTTTATACAAAATAAAGAAATGGTTTCCATGAAATATAATAAAATTCTATTTTGAAGGCATAATTAATTAAATAAAAATAACAGTATCTAGCAAATTTTCATTAAACCATTCAACAAGTTCCTAGGTCACAAGTTGAATAGTGACTATACTGGGAACTAATTAAATATAAAATGGAGGAATGTTATGGGGTTCAAATTATAGGAATGTCTAATGAGGTTCAATGTTTTGGTTCTGTGTCTCTTTGGATTAAGTCTAAAGTTAAGTCCATTGATATTTAATTCAAGGGTGTTAAAAGCAATTCTTCAACAGCTGTCATTTCTTAATTCCAACAAAGAACTGTCTCTCTGTGTTGTAGAGGGAACTACAAGTTGTTTTACCTCTAAACCATTAACAAATCAAAAATCTTAATTTTAATAAACTTAAATAAAAACACAAATCTTCCTACTTGATGGGATCCCTACCGTAGTGATCAACAAACTTTTTCTGTAAAGGATCAGATAGTAAATATTTTTGCCTTTCCAAGTTACACAGTCTCTGTCACAACGACTCAGCCCTGATCTTGTAGCATAAAAGAAGCCACAGACATCTGTAAATAAATGAGCATGGCTGTGTTGCATTAAAATATTATTTACAAAAAGCTGGTGGACTGGGTCATACTTTGCTAAAATGACCTTATACAATAAATACAAATTCAATACCTAGGTCATATCTGCAGACTTGTGCATAAAGCTTGAGTTTAGAAAATGCTTCACTGTTACCATCAGCTGCCTGAGAAAACCATTCTGCTACCAACTTTTCTGATAGTTTCTTTGATGCAGTAGATCCAACTCTCATGATCCCATCCGTCAATAGTCGAGAAATAGGTCTATGTTGACCCAATCGACAAGACTACAAATACAGATACAGAAATCAGAATTAGTGAGTGTGCTATAGTTTTTTAGTTCATATCATAAAATAAAGGATTTAAGCTATTTAAAAATAAGCTTTATCATTTATAACTAACATTTGCAATAATAATATCAAGGTGAAATGGTGCCACAGGTCTTTTTACTTTTCTACATTAGAAATCCATTGAATTTCTATCAAAATTAAAATATCTCCAATGAAATAAAACACCTAGATAATAATGGCACTAGATCCACGTAGTTTGAATAATGAAAACTTGCAGAATACAGAAATAACTGAGCATGAATATACAGTCATTTTAAGTTGTACATCCATCCCAATTCATGTATATAAATGCATTATCCAGCTCTCCCTCCAATTCTGCAGGCCACTAATGTTTGTTACAGGAAGCCCAATCTCAAACAGGTTTGCAACACTGGATTAAGTAAGTTTAGACAAGGATTTCTTTACTGTAAGACTTTCAAAGGCTTTAATAAGCTAACATGTATAGTGAATCTCTAAAAGGTAAATAGATACAAAATGTCTCCCCAAACCTATCTAACTATGGAACTTTTTTCTGGGAAGATTTTGCAGGACTAGTGTTCTAAATAACACTCTTTGGAAATATTTACTTTTACAAAACACACTACAGATATCTTGCAATTAAAGTTAAGTAGAACATTAATGAGGAGCTAAACCAGCTCAAACTAACGATTCAGATT
This sequence comes from Aethalodelphis obliquidens, assembly GCF_003676395.1. Taxonomy (NCBI): domain Eukaryota; kingdom Metazoa; phylum Chordata; class Mammalia; order Artiodactyla; family Delphinidae; genus Aethalodelphis; species Aethalodelphis obliquidens. Next base: position 8,893,335 of record NW_020838002.1, on the reverse strand, counting down.
GTAAAAGAAACTAAATTTTAAAGACTAGATTTCCAAGCATTTGTGGGAAAAGGGAGATACCGTTGGCCCTTTGTATCCTTAGGTTCTGAATCCACAGATTCAACCGACCATGGATCAAAAATATTCAAAAAAAAAAAAAAAATCCAGAAAGTTCCAAAAAGCAAAACTTGAATTTCCCATGTCTGCAACTATTTACAAAGCATTAGGTATGTAATGCTATGTAAATATCATCTATAAGTAATCTAGAGATGATTTAAAGTACAACGGAGGATGTGTATAGATTATATACAAACACCAAGCCATTTTATATAAGATTGAGCATCCATAAATTTTGGTGTCTGCAAGGGGTCCTAGAACCAATACCCTGAGGATATTCAGGAACGACTATAAAATGAAGTTAAGACTGTATGTTCCAGGTTACTTAAAATTTATAATCATTGTACTCAATGATGGATACAACATGAGAATTGTAACTTAAAAGACCAGCCAAGAATTTCAGAAATAAAATGGATCTTAGAGAGGCCTATCATAGCTTTATTTTACATATGAGGTAAGTAAGACCTAGTGTCTAAACCTGAGGTCCTAGAGAATCAAGACTAGAATTTTTATAAATGTAATTTGTTCCTGGCCATTTACAATGCTACCCTTTGTTTCAGAAAAAGATTATCTTAAATGGGACATACATGCTCTCAATGGTTTTCCCCCAGTACGGCAATTTCCACAGTGACCCATGGTGCACACATCTCACAAAGGGTCTGGCTCAAAGCTGTAAAGAATGTAACTGGCTTTTATGAGAACTAAACACCTAGTCTGACATTGTTATTATTCTTTACCAATCAACTGAAATATCCAGTATATTTTATATATAAACATACAAATCATAAGGTAGTTTTAAAACGACACCTCTTTTTAAGCACCTACCTCATATATTGCAGTAAGATCTCTAAAAAAGCTTTTGGCTCCATTTAACAAGGCTTCATTTTCTGGACATAGTACAACATAAGCTATATCTCTTTGAGATCCATAGGGTTCCAGCATAAGTCTCTCCCAATAAGGGAGAGCAAATGGAGAAAGCACCAGAAAATCAAAATCATAACCCAACAAAAACGTGGGGATTGGCAGTGGTTCTGGGGATTCATCAGTTCCTAAATAAGAAAAGACATATTTTAAGAAAAGATTTAAAAGAAGAACATTTATTTTTATATATTATTTTTAGAATATTTTAAAATTTTATTTATTTTTGGCTATGTCAGGTCTTAGTTGCAACATGCAGGATCTCCGTTGCGGGTTCTTCCATTGCAGCGTGCGGGCTCAGTAGTTGTGGTGTGCAGGCTTAGCTGCCCCTCAGCATGTGAGATCTTAGTTTCCCAACCAGGGATCGAACCCGTGTCCTCTGCATTGGAAGGCAGATTCTTTACCACTGGACCATCAGGGAAGTCCCAAGAGGAACATTTAAATGTCAAGAGTTAGTGTAGTCATTATTAGTAGTAAAAATATTTAATTAAAGACAAAAAATACCTAAAAGCCAGTGATTGAGACTTTCACAGTTAGGAATTTGCTAAATGACCTTTTATAAAATATGTGACTTATACCTTCACTTAAATGTAAAAAAATTAGAACAAAAAACTTATTAGTACAAAAGAAGATATGGGAGGGTTTTAAAAAAAATTATATTAGTTTCAGGTGCACAACATAGTGATTTGATATTTTTATACATTATGAAATAATGACCACAATAAGACTAGTCTCCATCCGTCACCATACAAAGTTGTTATAACATTACTGACTACATTCCCCATGTGTACATTACATCCCCATGATTTATTTATTTTATAGTTGGAAGTCTGTACCTCTTAATCAACGTCACCTAATTGTCATCATTTTATTTTGAATAAACTCAAGACTGGGGAAAGCCTTTTTAAGCATAATGTAAAACCTGTCCATTTAAAAACTGATTAATCTGACAACATAAATTTTAAATTTTGGCATGAAAAACCACTATAAACAAAGCCAAACAATTAACAATAAACTGGAAAAAAGATGTGCAATGTGTATAACAAAAGGTTAATTTCCTTACCATAGAAAGGGGACCTATAAATCCGTAAGGAATTGATCAACATCCTAACAGAAAAACAGGTAAAGGATATGAACAAAGTCCACAGAAACAGAAATACCTTTTATACATAAAAAGATGCTCAATCTCATTAAGAGCAAGGAATTTAAAATAATTAATAGCAAACAATTGTAATATTTACTATGTGCTAGGTAATGTTCAAAGATCTTTACATGTATTCACTCATTTAATCCCCACAAAAACCATGAAGCAGATACTAATATCAACCTTATTTTAGAGATGAGAAAGCACGAATAGAGACGTTAAACAACATGTCCAGTATCACATAAGAAGTGGCAGAAGTGGGATTTAGAATCTAGGAAATCTACCCTCAAAGTCTGTACTAGTCTACGTCTCAAACTATAATGAAACAAACCAGTTTCTCCCATCTACTCAGCACCCTACTGGCAAGGGTTTGGGGAAACAAACATTTTATTGGTGGGAGTTTAAACCACTATCAGAGAGAGTAATTTGGCAGTATATATATTTTTAAATATACACATGCTTTAAGCCAGGGATTGTGTGCATTCTAGAATAGTTGTAATGATAATGATGCAAACAATGTTAAGTCCATAAACAGTAGACTGGTAAAATAACATATGTACAGAACAATGGAATATATACAGCCATTTAAAAAAAAACGAAAAATAAAAGCTCATATGTACTGAACAGTAAGGTGTAGAACTCTGCATGTGTCTACTATTTTAGCTTCAAAAAGAACGTAAAAATACTATAACAATAAATGCTGGAGAGGGTGTGGAGAAGAGGGAACCCTCCTACACCACTGGTGGGAATGTAAATTGGTACAACCACTATGGAGAACAGTATGGAGGTTCCTTAAACAGAACTACCATATGATCCAGCAATCTCACTCCTGGGCATATATCTGGAGAAAACCATAACCTGGAAGGATACATGCACCCCAATGTTCACTGCAGCACTATTTATAATAGTCAAGACATGGAAGCAACCTAAATGTCCATCGACAAAGGAATGGATAAAGAAGATGCAGCACGTATGTACAATGGAATATTACTCAGCTATTAAAAAAAGGAATGAAATAATGCCATTTGAAGCAACATGGATGGACCTAGAGATTATCATACTAAGTAAGTCAGAAAAAGACAAATATATGATATCGCTCATATGTGGAATCCAATTTAAAAAAAAAACCATGTAAATGAACTTATTCACAAAACAGAAACAGACTTACAGACATAGAAAACAAACTATGGTTACCAAAGGGGAAACGTGGCAGGGAGGGATAAATCAGGAGCTTGGGATGAACATACACACACACTAGTAGTATACAAGATAGACAGCCAACAAGGACCTACTGTATAGCACAGGAAACCCTAACTCAATATTCTGTGACGATCTATATGAGAAAAGAAACTAAAAAGGAATGAATATATGTATATGTATAACTGAATCACTTTGCTGTACACCTGAAACTAACACAACATTGTAAATCAACTATACTCCAATAAAACTGAAATATTTTTTAAAAAGTAGAAAAAATATATATATAAATACTATAATTAAACTGCATTTTTCACTGATTATCAAGTTTTTTTAAATGAAATTTAAATTATTCAGCCATTAATAAAAGGAGGAAAAGGAAAATATGAGCAAATCATCTACTACTTCTGTACATAATGCATTCTAAAACCATGCAAAAAAAGTCAAGGACTTCAGAATAAAAACTATTATTTCAAATATATTTTAAAAGTTTCAATTACATCCCACCTTTCAGAAACACTCTTTTTTGTTTTTTGGGGTTTTTAAAAATTTTATTTATTTTTGGCTGTGTTGGGTCTTCATTGCTGTGCGTGGGCTTTCTCTAGTTGTGGCGAGTGGGGGCTACTCTTCGTTGCGGTGCGCGGGCTTCTCATTGCAGTGGCTTCTCTTGTTGCGTAGCACAGGCTCTAGGTGCATGGGCTTCAGTAGTTGCAGCACTCAGGCTCAGCAGTTGTGGCTCATGGGCTCTAGAGCACAGGCTTAGTAGTTGTGGCACATGGGCTTAGTTGCTCCGTGGCACATGGGACCTTCCCGGACCAAGGATCAAACCCGTGGCCCCTGCACTGGCAGGCAGATTCTTAACCACTGCACCACCAGGGAAGTCCCCAATCTTTTCTGGGTTTTTTTTCCCCAGAGATAATCTTCAACAGATAGTTCAAGCATTTTGAATGTTCCTTCCATTACAGTTGACCATAAATCTACTGTTTACCATACTGAGAGTATTCATTTGTTACTCTTGTCACAAGGGGCAAATTTCTGTCTTTGTTCTTTCTTTTTTTTTTAAATGAAGACCTTGGGGCCTTTTATCGCTAGTATTACCCTCTCTTTTTTACCCCATTTTTCATTAAATTTTGTAAAATAGTAAACTTACAAGAAAAGTAGTGTTTCAGTCTTTATTTGGCAGTATGATTCTTTCTTCACATAAAATCTTTCTGGTCAGTAAAATATGTAAAAACAAGCTGTTCTTTCTGAAGTGGGATTGGAGAACCCAGTAAAGTGAATGTTGAAAACGTTCAAAGTAAGGAAGGCTAAGATTGACCACACTGGCCTTAAGTCAAGCATATGCCACCGAAATATTTAAAGATAAATGTGCTTATTAAAGTTGGGCAAAAAAACTGAGAAATGATATAAAATAAGTCAATACACATTACTATAAATTACTTACCATAAGAGCCTCGGCCAGCCATTTTATGAAATTGTTGCCAAGTCAGAGGACCTTGAACCCCCCAAGGCCTTACTGTTCTTTTTTTCTGAATAGCATCCTGAAGAACTGGCTGAAGAGATAGAAGCATTCGAAGTATATCTTGTGAGCACTGCATACTCACATCTACAACCATTAAAAAAAAAAAGAAAAAAGAATAAGAATTGCTATTGTCAACACAAAAATTTTTATGATAACAAGACATCTAGGGAAGTTTAGCTCTTCATCACCAAGATTAAGCATCTGCTTGTGTAGAGAACTATAGTAAGTTGTATCTAAAATGATCTGTAGAAATGATTTTTCTAGGTATTTAAAACCAAGAAGAGACAATAAAAAAGTTATTGTAACTCGTCTTCATAAAAAGTCATTCATTAGCTCATTGATCAATTTATAAATTAATCAAATAAATTTCTTCCTTTTTGCATTTATTTTGGTTGTTTTATCTATTTATTTATTTAGACTGTGCAGCTCGGCACACAGGATCTTAGTTCCCCTACCAGGCATCAAACCCGTGCCCCTTGCAGTGGAAGCGCAGAGTCTTAACCACTGGACCGCCAGGGAAGTCCCTATTTTGGTTGTTTTTGGTGCTTATAGGTATCTTACTAGAAAGAACTTTGCCTCACACAGAAATGAGTTATAAATTATGCACCTTCATTACCACCACTTTGGTAAAATGACCAGATGGACTAGACTGGTTACAATGATTAAAGCTTAACTTGTGAAAAATGGTAGACTGTATGTAACAACTCTGAAGTATACAACTTGTACAGTAACAGATAAACTTGTTCATACTGCTAAAAAGTGCTGTAATATCTGAAGATATTTTATTAACCTAGACGTAACAGATTTACAGATTATCAAATTATTATGACCTACATTTCTGACCAACTATCAGGATGGATATGGAGGGTGTCACTCTTAATTGTCAAATGGCTTTTTAAAAAACCATGAAATATTACTGATATAAGTAATCTGTCCCTCCATTATGGTTCAGCTGTATCATTAAACCTGTTTGAGCACTCTGTTATGTTAAATCATTCAACTTTAATTCATTATTATTATTGCCTAATTTATTTCTTGTTTTAATTCCCTATATCTAAATAGTGTACAGAATCAGAAGTAATTTAATTTCAGATATACTGCTTAATAATTATTATGTTTAAATAAACTATTATATACATAATAGAATACTAGTCATTAAAAGTGATAACAGGACTTCCCTGGTGGCGCAGTGGTTGGGAGTCTGCCTGCCGATGCAGGGGACGCGGGTTTGTGCCCCGGTCCAGGAAGATCCCACGTGCCGCGAAGCGGCTGGGCCCGTGAGCCATGGCCGCTGGGCCCGCGCGTCCGGAGCCTGTGCTCCGCAGCGGGAGAGGCCACAGCAGTGAGAGGCCCACGTACCACAAAAAAAAAAAAAAAAAAAAAAGTGATAACAGCTATTTGAAATGGACAAATGACTAATAAACTAATAAATTAAAAAACAGGTTTTAAAAGTATGGAAGATAATTTTACACAAACAGAACTATGTGTATTCATATGTGACTATTTACATAAAATCTAGAAAAAGTTGTCATTGGCTAAGGTTGTTTATCATAATCAAATGGGGAACTTTTAAAAAACATATACACAGAGCTTACCCTGAGAAATTCTGATCTGAGTGAAGCTCAGGAAACTACAGTTTGATTTTAATTCAGAGAGATTCCCATAGATACTCTTTCATTCTTAAAAAAAATATATATTTAATGAAGACCTACTATGGGTCAGGAACTATGCTAGCTGCTGGGAATATTGTGTAAATAAATTCTTATTCATGTCTTCAGGGATCTTACAATCTTGTGCAGGAGAATGCATGAAAAATAATATAATTGTATATTATGACAAGTGCCAGGTCTCTATACTGAGATCTGGTGGAAAGCAATGGTTTTTAGAATATATAATGATTTTTAAGAGTGATCATGAAGGACAGATAAATAGATCAATAGAAGTAAACATCCAGAAATAAAACTTCACATTTATTGTCAACTGATTTTTTTTGCGGTACGTGGGCCTCTCACTGCTGTGGCCTCTCCCATTGCGGAGCACAGGCTCCAGACGTGCAGGCTCAGCGGCCATGGCTCACAGGCCCAGCTGCTCCGCGGCACGTGGGATCTTCCCTGACCGGGGCAGAAGCCCGTGTCCCCTGCATCGGCAGGCGGACTCTCAACCACTGCACCACCAGGGAAGCCCTACAGTCAACTGATTTTTGACAAAGGTGCCAAGACAATTTAATGGGGAAAGATAATCTTTTCAACAAATGGTTCTAGGACAATTGGATATCCACATGCTAAGGAATGAATATGGAACCCCTTCCTTATGTTATATACAAAAGTTAATTCAGAACGGATTATAGAGCTAAATATAAGTGCTAAATCTATAAAACTCTTAGAAAAAAACATAGAAGTATATCTTCATGACTTAGGATTAGGTAAAGCCTTTTTAGATATGAAACCAAAAGTACAAACAACAAAATAGAATAATACACTGAACATCAAAATTAAAAACTTTTCTGCTTCAAATGATACCATCAAGAAAGTGAAAAGAGAACCCAGAGAACAGGAGAAAATATGTGCAAATCATAATCTGATAAGGAACTTGTATCCAGAAGATATAAAGAACACTTATAACTCAATAATGAAAAGACAAAAAACCTAATTTAAAAATGGGCAAAGTATCTGAAAAGACATTTCTCCAAAGAGGAAAGAGAAATGGGCAGTAAGCACATGAAAAGATGCTCAACTTCATTAGTTATTAGGGAAATGCAAATCAAAACCACAATGAGATAATACTTCACAACCCAATAAGATGATTATAATAATAATAAAACACACAAGGACAAGTGTTAATTAGGATATGGAAAAAGTGGAACTGATTGCTGATGGGAATGTAAAATGGTGCACTGCTTTAGAAAATAGTCTTGCAGTTCCTCAAAACGTAAAACAGTTATCAAGTCCACCTAAGAGTAATAAAAACGTATGTTTACACAAAAACTGGTACACATATGTTCATAGTACCATTATTCATATCAGCCAAAGAGTGGAAACAGTCCAAATGTCCATGAACAGACGAATGGGTAAATAAAATGTGGGATGCTCATAAATGGAATATTATTTGGCAATAAAAACAAGTGAAGTACTAACACATGCTACAACATGGATAAATCTTGAAAACATTATTCTAAGAAAAAGAAGTCAGTCACAAAAGACCATATAGGATATGATTTTATTTATATGAAATGTATAAAAGAGGCAAATCTATAGAGACAGAAAGTACACTGGTGGTTGCCTAGTGCTGGGAGGGAGTGGTTGGAGGAAAATGGGGAGTGATTGCTAATAAACATGGGATTCCTTTTGAGGATGATGAAAATGTTCTAAAATTGATTGTGGTGATGGCTACACAACTCTGTGAATACTAAAAACCATTCAATTGTACACTTTAAATGAATTGTATGGTATGTCAATAAAGTTGCTTAAAAATGAGTGATCATGGAGTGGTGTAATGATGGGGATGGGCAAAAATTGGGGGCAATTTTTACTTCTACTTTTCTGTATTGTTTAGATTCTTAACTTTCTTTTCAGCAAGTATGTATTTTTTATAATTGGAACAAAGCTTTTTCTATCTTGAGAAAAATAAACATTACCATTAAATTATACAAACTACAGTTTGTAGACTTTTAATTCCTTCAAACAAATATTTCAACACCTTGGGCATCTATATGCCAGGCACTGTTCTAGGTACTTGGACATATCAACAAACAAACAAAATAGACAAAAACCCTTTCTCTTAAACAGAACTTGCATAGGGTGAACTTAATGGAGAGATAATTAATAAATTATTCAGTATATTAGAAGGTAATAAGCAAACACTATGGGGAAAAAAAAAAAAAGGAGCAGGATGGAGAAGATGACTTCTGACAAAATTTAAAAAGACAAGAGAGTTACCCATGTAAATACTTGGAAGAACAGTGTCCCAGGCAGAGGAAACAATCAGGGCAAAGGTCCTAATACAGGAGTTTGATACTATTTTATGAAGCTGTTATAATTGAATGAGAAAGTATTCCAATATTGCCCATTTAGGTTTTGCAGCATTATTTATTTTAATGTTGAAATTTTAAATTGAAATATAAAGATATTTCTTTTTTGTTTTGAATTATTTTCTCAATATAAATTCTTAGGATGAAATTCATCTTTATGGCGGCAGAGTAATCTGTTTACATCAATCTTTATTGTTATAGAAAAAATGCACACAAGGTTAACAACTCAATATTTTCTATTACTTGGCAAATAAGTTGGATATTTTTTTTTGAGGTATAACTGACATAACATTAGTTATGTTTTAGGTGTAAGAAGTGATGATTTGTTATCTGTATATACTGTAAAATGATCACCACAGTAAGTCCAGTTAACATCCATCATCATACACAGTTACACAAAATTTTTTTTCTTGTGACAACTTTCAAGATAAGCTGGATCTTAAAAACAAATAATAATAATAAAAATAAACAGAATACCACTAATGCTACTGCTGCTGCTATTACTACTACTGTTACTACTGGTAATATTTCAGTACTTTGTGCCAGGCACTGGTCTGTTTTATATGTATTAGTTCATTCGATCCTCTAACACTGAGGTAAATACTATTATTGACACTATCTCAAGAAACTGAAACAGAGGTTAAATAACTTGCCCAAGGTCATAGTATATAGTGATGGAGCCATGTTGCAAACCCAAGTAGTCGGTTCCACAGCCTATGTTCTTAACTACTATCTATGGCTGAAAATAATCCTGCCGTTTTTTTGAAAATCTATATGACATTTATTTATACCTTTTTCTTTAAAAATTTGATCCTTGAGTATACTGAGTTTGATGAATCATCAAACTATTATCATGAACAAAATGTAACCACTGGTCCATGCATAGCCTTATCTTATTCACAAATTTTCTTAATAATATTATGAACAACTACGATCTCACTGCCCAAGAAGCAGATTACTCAATCTTATTAAGTGCTTCTCCCTATCTTATCCCTCAGCTTTTAAGAATTAACCATCATCCTGAATTTTATGTGCATCTAGAAAATACATTTAGTTTTGCCTGTTTTAGAACTTTATGAAAAAATATCTCACTATATACAATCTTCTGGGACTTGTTCCCTCTCCCTCCCCTCAAAACTTTTACCAAGATTCATCTGTTACAAGAGTTTTACTCATTTTCAGAGCTTATGTAACATTCTATCTGTACTATCATATTATCCATTCTCCTGTCAATGGGCATTTAGAGTATTTTTACTTCAACCCTGTATTACAGTTTTAGTTCTCCAAGTAGTCTATAAGCAACTTAAATATAGGATATCTTCATATCTTCCAGAATACCAAGCACATTGTTTTGCACGTGTCCAAAAATGGCTGGATTAGCAAATGACATAAGGAACCAAATAAAAGTTATTAAATGGCATGTATCACCTAAGAACAAAAATTCTTAACAAAAACCACATTCTGAAGAAGGCTAACTTTCTGCATAATTACCAAAAGTTAGGAAAAAGTTAATGAGTGGTATACTGAGACATCTTTTTAGAAATACGTTTCCCAGTGGCTATGCCTGAAAAAAAAACCCTAAATGATGACTTTAATAATGGCAGCTTATATAAATTCAGTACTTACTATGTGCCAAGGATTGTGTTAAGCAGCTCATATGTATTAACTCATTAGATCTTTATAACTACACACAAGTATTTGACATGGATGACATTTCTCTCCTTCTTCAAACATTTCCTATACTTAGCTACCAGCACAACACACTCTCTTGGTTTTCTTCCTACCTCCTTTGTTGCCTATCCTGGATCCTCCTCTTCTCCCCCATCTCTAAATGTCAGTTCCATCCTTGGACTTCTCTATCTAGAGTCACTCTCTAAGTTTTTTCATCCATCTCCATAGCTTAAAATACTGATAACTTAAAATACTGATAACTCACACACAACATTTTTTAATCTCTAGCCCCAACTACTCCTCCGAATTTAAAATTCGTTTCTCCAAATAAGTACTTGACCTTCTCCCCCAGTTGTTCCCCTCCTCTATAATTAGTACCATCATTCATCCATTCGCTCAAGCTATCCTTGATGCCTCATCTTTCCTTATATCAGCAAATCCTGTAGGTTCTATTTCCCAAATATGCCTAGAACCTACTACTCACATCTCTATTGCTTCCAATCTTGTCTAAGGTACTGTCATCTTTCACCTGAACTACTGTAACCGCCTCCTAACTGATCTCTCTGCTTCTACTCTCACCTTCACCACCCACAGCACAACAGCTAGAGTGATCTTTTAAAAAAATAAACAGTAAAAGGATCATGTTACTTCTCTGCTCAAAACTGTCCTACAGCTTCCCGTAACTCTTAGAATAAACTATAAAGGCCTTACTTACATGGTACATAAGACCCTACATGATTTTGGTGTTCGGCCATCTCTTAGCCTTCCAACTCCTAACAGTCTCCCCATCACTCAATTCATTCCAGCAACAGGGCCTCCTTACAGTTTCTCAAACATATTAGGCACACTACTCCCTCACAGTCTTTGCACTACCTGAAAACACTCTTCTCTCAGCCACACAGCTCACATTCCCCCACTCTATGTAGGTCTTTGCTCAAATGCTGTCCCTCAGTAATATCTTCTCTAAACATACATCTAAAGTAGCATATTCTTGTCTTTTTCCACTCCTTTACCCTGCTTTTCCGTCAAAGCACTTGTCGCTATCTGATATCATATAATTACTTATTTTTGTTTATTTTGTCATTTTGAGAATTACAGGCTCAAAAAGGGCAGGAAATATGTTTGTTTTAATACTGTACTTTGTAAAAGAACAGTGCCTGGCACATATTAGCTGCTCAATAAATAATGAGTGATAGAATGTTGAATAAATCAGACAACTAGTAATTTTCTGCTAATTGACATGTGCAAAGTACCTTTTATAGTCCTACTCAAGTACCTAATTACAGACCTCTAATAACCATACTTCTGTTGGTGAAATTAAACTGCTAGGAAATTCTCCCTTTAAAAATATCATTTTTTTTTTTTTTTTTGGCGGTACACGGGCCTCTCACTGCTGTGGCCTCTCCCGTTGCGGAACACAGGCTCCGGATGCGCAGGCTCAGAGGCCATGGCTCACAGGCCCAGCCGCTGTGCGGCGTGTGGGATCTTCCCGGACTGGGGCACAAACCCATGTCCCCTGCATCGGCAGGCGGACTCTCAACCACTGCGCCACCAGGGAAGCCCTAAAAATATCATTCTTACAGGAGTTTTAAGTCCAAATTTAAGTGTCTCTATCAGCTACATGGGAAACTGCCTTTAATACCTTTTCCTAAGAAAGAAAAGTCATACAACTAAAGGAAAATAAAGAGAAAAATTATTCCATTAGCATACTTACCATTTCTTTTGGACCAGGGGTGTAAGCATGAACTTTTCACAAGTGCTTCATCAACTTTTCCTCCTGACATGTTATCCATGAACTGACGCCCATGTTCTAATGCAAGGTAGCAGTCATTGCAACAGTCCCGCTCTTCAACACGTACCCAGTTGTTAGTTATACCAATTTTGGGAAAAGGATCTTGGTCTGCAGCTCCAAAAGGTGAAAATAAATTAGTGCACTGATCTTGTAGCAATAATATCAACTCATCAGGCAATTTTTCAGATTCCTTTAGTCCTCCATTAACATGTTCAGCAGAAGTAGCCCTGAGAGCTTCAAAACGTTTTTCTGCTTCTTTGCCACATTCTGTGTTGCGTCCTATGATATCTAGTTCATCTTCAAGAAATAATCCTGAATTGTTTCCAAATTTTCTGTTCATGACAGCACTGAAGCCACAGGTACACCTATACTGTGCTTCCTGCGTTGGATCTGGAATGTAAACTCCAACATCGGCACCCTTGATATTCATGTTGCAGACACAGATACAGCAACTATCAAAGTTACAGTCTTTAAACAAATTCATAACTGATTCTGAAAGAATGAGGTTTACATAAAGACTGTGTGCTTCAGGGATGGAAGGAACAGTTGCAGGTTCAACAGAATTAAGGGGTCTGCACGTGGATGGGGTGGAAGCTGGTGAATATAAGTCTGAATTTTCATATTTGACTGAACCTTGAGCACTAGCTGGTCCACCAGCTCCACGAGGAGTCCTTGGAGTCCTTGGAGTCCTTGGAGTTGGAAACCTAGGGGTAGATGGAGAAGGAAGAATTCCTGCTCCACTGTTACTAGGAGGTGCACTGCTAGGAGGCATCCCAAAAGAAGCATGAGTTTGAGGTGTATAAGCAGGGCCATATTCTTGATCCATAGTACTTCCATCACTAGTGTCACCAGGGCAAAAGAGAATCAAAAACATGCATAAAGGAACATATTAGTAATGGGAAATACAACTAAAAATGTCCTGAATGTTTTTCAATAACACCAAAAATTATGAAAATACGATTAGTGCAAAAATTACAAGTACAATTAAAATGTATTTTTGGTTAGTACATCCACTCTAGGTGATTGTTGTGGGGTGAGACCCAACTAACTAGTTCCATTATAAATAAAATTTGTATACACTCTTCCACACCTAGACATCCACAATTACTATCTATATATTTCTTGTACTACAAATACCCATACTTCATTGATTCTAAGATGCCACTGTTTAAAAAAAACAAACCCAATTTTAGAGATATTTATGTGTAAAAAAAGGACAATGGCAATTCTAAGATGTTACGAATTATAAGACACCCCAATTTCAGAGATACTTAAATATAAAAAGTGTGTGAAATACGGCAAATGTACAAATGAGAGTGATTAGGATTTCAGACCAAAATAAAAGGTGCTTCCAAAGACAAAGTTTATTGGTCTTTAGTGTTCCAATACTTTAATAACCATACCGAACAAACACCATTATAAGCTATTAATCAGAAAATGATTTTTAGAACTTTCAAAAACCAGTATCTTTCTTCCGGGTACCAACATACTAGGTGCTTCTATGAAAAAAATTAAAGCTATACAAGCATTCATATACTATACCAATACTATACATTTAAATCATACCCCTCTTTGATGAATGGCATTGTAGGCCCTGAAGGAAGCAATTCCAATTTTCCAACAGTCCAACTCTGACGGTAAATACACTCTTCTGGCAATTTGATAGTAGGCAAACACTGGCTTGGTAGAGTTTTTAGAGGTGCAAACATGGAACATCCCACTAGAACTTGACAATTTTCAGGCTTATAGACATAAGAAAAATCCTACAATATAAAGACCATGACTTTTAGCATCTTATTTTCCAAGGGAAAAAAAAAACAACAAACTGACTCTAGTCCTTTTTTCCTGTCTTTAAACAAAATAATACAATGTAAATGTAATCCTACTCTTTTCTTAAATGCATTCTTAATAGTGTCACCATAATTCAAATTTGTTAATAACAAAATTAGAATCACTAAGAAAGGATTTTTGAATCTAGCGATAAACTAATTCTATACAAAAATATAGGAAGTGAATTATTTTTCTAGAAAAATAAAATACTTACTTTAATTTCAGAAGGTTTTGGGCTACAGAATCCTTCATCAACCTCAATTTTGAACTGTGCTCCTATACTAGAACTATTTCCTTCTAGAACAGTTCCTCCAGGTGTTGTATCCATACTACCATATTCTTTATTATTCATATTCATTGGGGAAAATCCCATAATATGTTGTTCCAATGATGGTGGTGTAGGATACATTTTATGAAGATCTGCAGTGCCTATATTTAATAAAACACACATTTTAACATAAGACTAAAAAGAAGTTACTCTGTGCTTAAAACAAAGCGGTGGAGAACTTTGTTGAGATTAAGTTTGCAGATTTATCTGGAACACAGATTTGGGAAGCTTACTTATGCAAGATAATGGGTCCAGATTTCCTGTCTTTGACTCCTTGCAGCTGGATTTATCATCTGATCCATTCGCCGATTTTTTAGATCCAGGCTATTAAAAAACACACACACACACATATTGCTCTGAAATTTAAATCCAACGTGATCAAGACAGTAATCATTCAGAGTAACTTGAAAGTAGAGCCCATTTGTGCTAGAGCCAAATATATACAAGATACAATTTAAAGATACAAAATAATTTAAAGACATAAAACACATTTTAGGTAATCAATAACCCAGATTAGTTTTTCTACTGATTTGATAATGCTCCAAATAACAGAGGAAAAAGTTCCTTCAAGAAAATGACCAGTACTTTCAAAATACACAGAACAACCTATTACTTAAAACCTATTAAAAAAAAAAAAGTACGAAAACCTACTATAAGGGTTTGTAATTAACATCAGAATTGCCTCTTAGTAAAAGATACTCATAAAGCATTTGTCCCTTTAAATAAAAGACATTAAAGATTCCTATATAATCAATCACCCCTCCAAATTCTTGTTTACACTTTTACCTTGTTTAATAATCTTCTTGCCCTGCAAAAACGCTACAACAGGTAAAACTAAGCAAAACTTCAGAAAGATCTCATACGACAAAGCAATAGGATCCCTAACTAAAGGTAGTTTTAATACATCGAACAAAACAAGTTTTAGAATCTCTAATCTGTCACCAGTGTTGTTAGAGCTGACAACTTGGTTCCTTGTCTCCTGTTAGCCACCTTGTCTTAGATATGTAGACTGAGCTCTGATCACAACCTTTGACCTCAGAAGAGCCACTGCTGATACGTGAATGGTAGAGAAAGTACAAAAGTATCAAAGTATTCAGGGATATATTCACCTAAAATATACTATATTACGGGATGTGGAGTAAAAGTTTATGTATAGTGATATCTGCTTTATGTCACTTAATTGAAGAGACCAAATGTACTATATAAGTTTCCAAGCTATCTTTATGCAGATGAAAAAAGAATTCCCTTTTATAATGCAGCACCCAATTCATTAATTTGCCAGAGACTTGACATTCTAGGGAATCTCATTTTAAGCTTTAATTTCTTTTATCTTCACCTTTCCCTGCAAATGGGTGTTAAAGATTAAGCATTACTTTTTCTTCCTGTTTCATTATTATAGTATGTAGGTGTCTTATAATAATGGCTGTGAAGCCAAACAAATTCAGAAGAAGTAGTATTCCTTAACAAATTGACAAGGCATATAACTTTAATGTTAATTACTTATTATTCTCTAATTGAGTCAATTTTTCGGTCATTTCTAAAACTAGAGGATCAAAGACTAGGTTAATAATTCTGCTTCCTCGAAATTGAGTCATTTGTTGAGACGTGGATGCATCTAGAGACTGTCATACAGAGTGAAGTAAGTCAGAAAGAGAAAAACAAATATCGTATATTAATGCATGTATGTGGAACCTAGAAAAATGGTACAGATTAACCAGTTTGCAGGGCAGAAGCTGAGACACAGATGTAGAGAAGAAACATGGACACCAAGGGGGGGAAACCGCGGTGGGGTGGGAATGGTGGTGTGCTGAATTGGGCGATTGGGATTGACATGTATACACTGATGTGTATAAAACTGATGACTAATAATAACCTGCAGTACAAACAAACAAACAAACAAACAAAAAACAATACTAAACTTTCTTTGGGTTATTTGTTTGCAAGTATGTTAATATAAATGTTTCAGACATTACATGAAATTTCTAAAAATCTTATATGTTCTGGTATAATGTTATAAGTCATAATTCTAGTTATTAAAGTAATAATAATAATTCTGCTTCCTAAGGACTGGAGAAAAAGAACATACGGCAGAGCTCAAATTAAGCTTAATTATACATGTCCTTCAAAGACAAAAAATAAAGAAAAAAACCCCTCAAAGTTTATAGGTGACATTATATCAAGAATGCTCAGGGGGCTTCCCTGGTGGCGCAGTGGTTGAGAGTCCGCCTGCCAGTGCAGGGGATGTGGGTTCGTGCCCCGGTTTGGGAGGATCCCACATGCCGCGGAGCGGCTGGGCCCGTGAGCCATGGCCGCTGAGCCTGCGCGTCCGGAGCCTGTGCTCCGCGGCGGGAGAGGCCACAGCAGTGAGAGGCTCGCATACCGCAAAAAAAAAAAAAAGAATGCTCAGGGAATTCCCTGGCGGTCCAGTGGTTAGGACTCTGTGCTTTCACTGCCGAGGGCCCGGGTTCAATCCCTGGTCGGGATTCTGCAAGCCAGGCGGTGCAGCCAGAAAAAAACACAAAAAAGGCTCAAACATGAGGTTAAAAAAGGACACCAATTAATTTCTTCCAAAATATATCCTATTGTTCAGGGCTAAAACATAGTATTCAAGTCACATATCACTTCTGAAAAATAAACTTATATAAAATGAAGGAAAACAAATTATAATTGTAATCATTAATAAGATACTCACTGTCAGTTCATCTTCATCAGAATTAAAAAGATTATCAAGGTCAGTATAAGAGACAGCCAGGTCTGAGTCATAAATCAAACTGGTTGATGGAGGACGGGCATGACTAGTAGGGCGTGGAGCATCTACATGTGTCAACCAGAAAAAAAAAATCAAAAATTCTACTACTGACCAAATGGGTATTATTCTATTTATTTAAGCTAGACATATAACTTTATAAGGGTGTTATGCAATAAGAAATGGTGACTTGTTTAAAATTTAGTTCATAGAAATAAACTTTTAAATATATGGTCATACCTTCCCCAGGAAGCTCACCAAAGGCTATGTAATCCATAACACAGCTAAGTAATCTACATTAATAATATGTCAAATAAAAATATAAACACTATCAGGACAACAGAATTAAACAGAATTAAACACACACACATTTAATTTTTCTATCTTCCTGAAATATAAAGGAAGCACAGATTCTCTGGCTCTTGAGTCAGACAGACTATTAATTTGAATCCCAACGCCAACACTAACAGTATGACAAGAATTAAATGTGACAGAATGTAGATAAAGCACTTTTGCCCAGTGCCAGGCACTTAAGTACTCACTTAAGTACCTCTTAGTTAAGTTTCATTTCAGTTCTAAAATTTTATTTTCCTTTTTTTCCCCCCAGTTTTAGTGAAAAAAATGACTTTAGAAAAAATAAAAATACAAATGAAAGTTAAATTCCTCTTACATTCCCACACAAGAAAGAAAAAAAAGAAAGCAATTTGGTGTATAAACCTTCCAAAGCATCCTCAGAATGGTTAAACAACTTGAAATAGCCCTCCCTTTCAGAAAGGTGAAAGTCACTTTCCAAGTGCCTCTGCACATTGTCCTAAAGATTCACTAAAGCAGTAGTTCTGAAATTTTTAGAGTGTGTAAAAATCATCTAGGATATTTATTAAAAACCAAGATTTCCCAGTTTCACTTCAAAACATGCTCCAGAATGTGGCAGATGGTCCACATTTTGAGAAAGCCACACCACAGGGACAACTACACATTTCCTATATCCTAGGGTAGGTAAACAGGCTAAAAAACCCGAATTGTTAACTCCCTTTAAGCTACTTAGAACCACTGACCACTAAATTTATTTCATGAAAGACCATCTCTTCCTTATTCAGATGGACCTTTTTTCTTATTCCTGTTTTTGGTTGCACAGAGCCTGACTGACCTTCTCTATTTATTCCAAATACTAAAACAAAACTTTGCCCCTAAAAGACACATACCAAAGGACAACTTCTTCTGCCTCCATCAAAAATTAAATAGATCTTGTAAAAGAACTAATATATCATGTCTCTCTATTCTATTCACAAGTAGCACAAGTCAGACACTTTCAAAGTGGAGTCTTCACCACTGTATCTCCAGTGCCGAGAACAGTGCCTACACATAACACGTGCTCAATAAATATTTGTTAAATTAATGACCTCAGCAACAGTTCTTCTAACTTGGGGAGAGGGGGAGAAAAGGACAACTAAATTACAGTAAAGTCTAATTCATAAATTGAGTTTTTAGATCTGAGAGAGATCTCAGGCGATGATCTTATCCTATCCCTTCATTTTACAGCTGAAAATTATTTTTATTTGTTAAAAAAGGAGGGACTTCCCTAGTGGCACGGGGGTTAAGAATCTGCCTGCCAATGTAAGGGACACAGGTTCGATCCCTGGTCCGGGAAGATCCCACATGCTGCAGAGCAACTAAGCCCGTGTGCCACAACTACTGAAGCCCAAGCACCTAGAGCCCATACTTGACAACAGAGAAGCCACTACAGTGAGAGACCTATGCGCCGCAACAAGGAGTAGCCCCCACTCACCGCAACTAGAAAAAACCCACGCACAGCAATGAAGATCCAAGGAAGCCAAAAATAAAAATTAAAAAAAAAAAAAAGGAAAGACGTTCCAACAATTCAAAACAGAATTTCTATCACCTAAACTTGCTTCTCCCAGTACAAGATAAACAATAAATCCATCATTTTAAGATAGGTCCCTTTCTATGAAACATATGAATTATGCAAAAAGGAACACTAAAAGTCCAACAATGTCAGATTACTTTGGAGTAACAATCCTGGAATGCAGTATTTTAAAAAACAAAATTAAAGTTTTACCTTGCTTGATAGAGGGACTAAATAATGACATAGCATCTTCTTCGTGTGATAACACTGTTACACTAGATGGCACATCTTCTACCTGCACACAATATTACATATTAGACTGAAATACATATTTTACCAATAATAAAATATACCAACTATTGAGTAGCTATGTATCAAGCATTCTGCTGGGTGTAGTACAGACATCAATAACTCTCACAACTAACCTACGTGATAAGGAAATAGTACACTCATTTTACAGACAAAAAATAGTTCTAAAGATAACCCAGGAAATACAGCTGATAAGTAGTGGAGCTGGGATTTCAACCTAAATCTGCCAAATCCCAAAGTCCATGTTCTTTCTACAATACCTACTGCCTTCCCAGATACTACTGTTTCCACATTTACAGAAGAACAAAATGTCAAGTACCTGGCACACAGTAAGGCTAAATAAAACTTTGTGAAATGAATTCTTTGTATTAAACATACTATTGGGTCCTTTTTGCAATTTTACAGCTTTCAATTTCCAATTTTGTATTTACGGCAAAATTCTTATCTAGCAGAGTTATCTTAATAGATTTCTCTGTCCTTAATAGATCCTCAAATATTTGATTTTTAAAATTTTAATCAAGTAAGTATTTGTACATCTCACACTTTATTCTCATAACAATTTACTTTCAGGGGCACTACAGGTTCTTGATTCACATATTCAAAGTATCATGTATTTTTTTTTTTTTTCAAAGTATCATGTATTTTATAAACTCAGTGATGTATATTTTACTGCAATTTTGAAAACTGGTAATTCACTTACAGCATAGTTTAACTCAGAATCAAAACAGTTCGTCTACCTAAATGTCCTGATTTCAATATAACAGAAATTAATGCACTCTTTCTCCAACCTCAAAACTTATACAACAAAAAATAAAGATCTTTTCATTATCAGAGACCAGCTACAATTTCAAGCCCATACAAGCTCTTAAATTATGTACAATGTGCCTGATTTACCTATTTTTAAAAAATGTTTTTCTAAGTTAAAATGATGATTTTTTTTTTTTTCCAAATACAAGTGTGGTCTATATGCAGAGCTACAGATCATCAGTGACACTCTGGTGTACTTTGATTTCTCTTACCTTGTGTTTTTTTCCAGCTTCTCTCTCATTATTTTGTCTATCTTTCTTATCAGGAAAAAGGAATTCCTCATCTCCTTCAACAAATGCATATGGATCAATTTTAGGTTCTTGTTCTGAATCAGATGCTATTGCTGAAAGATACTGATTTTTAATTTGATATTGCTGCACTAATTCATCAGAAACTTTTAAAGGTTTCTTACATTGCACCATTAACCTGCATAAAAAAAATAACAATAGAAAATTAATCATATTCTCCATAAAAGTATAACAAATTTCCAAAATGACTTAAGTATCATAAACTTTTTAGAATTATTAAAAAAGAAGAATTATTTAAAGATGATCTAATTTTCAATCCTTCATTTTACAAATGAAAAAACTGAGGCATAGAAAGGTTATGTGATTTACTGAAGTATCAAATTTAGCAATAGAGAAATGGAGCTAAAATCCTGGTCTCATAGTCTTTCCACCAAAATGTGCTGTCTTTTGGTTATCCACTCTGTTCCCAAGTCCTCAATTGCATTAACTTGTCCAAATCCATTCACTTGAAAGGGATTCAAATCTAAACTGTTCCAGCACAGAAACTCTCAAAGTGTGGGCTATACAGTGAGACACTACTTTTATACAATTTATACCTTTATACAATGAAAGTGATTATCCTTTTCCTACTGCCATGAGTGGATATATTTTAAGTTTAAAAAACTTAAGAGCATGACCTGTGTTTCATTAAAATAACATTATTACCATAAATCCAGCAAAACGTTTTACAGCGTCAAACAGAGTTTCGGCGCAAGTATCTCAGAGGTTTTTTACTAATCACGTTGGAAAATCAATTATTAGTTTTTTGGTTCCACATGGTGAATGATAAATATATGTTTATACTCTCCTAAAATATCCAATAAAATGACAAAGGGCAACAGAACAGGCAAGAAGACAACACTGAAGTTAGAAAGATGAACTACTGGAAAGAGACCAAAGAAAGGTGAAATCTACGGCTTAGAGAGGGAAGACAAAAGCAGCTGATCTGCACCACAGAACCCTGGAAATCATCAGGACTTTTACATCTTTGAAGACCAAGGTGCTTAGTGAGTGGGAATGGAGAAATGATTCATTTTTGGTTTGTGCATGACACTTTTAGACTCCCAAATTCATGTTCTCTATGGTTTGCAAAGCTGAGATTCCCATGCTGCCATAATAATGGCAGCCAGGCTTCTAGTCAGATAATGCTCAAAATCCTGCAATGACTATTTTACCCTGAGTAAAAAACAAAGTCCTTATAATATCCTACCAAAGCTTTCCATGATCAGTCTCCTCTTTTCCCCTCCAACTTCATCTTCTATTATTCTACTCCTCCCTCTCTTACTCTTCTTCCAAGGTCTTCCTTGATATTCCTCAAACAGGTCAGACACACTTCTGGCTGTTCTCTGTCTGGAACATTCTTCCTCCAAATATCTGCATGGCCAACTCCCTCACTTCAAGTCTTTAAATGTCACCTTATCTACAAGATCTTATTTAAAATTGCAATATGCCCACTGCCTCAACATTGATCTCACTTACCGGGCTCTGTTTTTCCCTCCATAGCATTTATCTCTTAATATACTATATAATTTGCCTATGTTCATGGTTGTCTGTCACTCCCACTAGACTATAAGCCTCTAAATGTCAGGGATCTTAACTTTGTTTACTGAACTATCCCAAATGCCTAGAAGAGTGCCTGGCACATAATAGGTGCTCAATAAATACCTGCTAAATTAATACATGAAATCTAAAAGCCACACAGGATTGAGATACTGTGTTTGCATTAATAATTCTAAAATACAGTATGCTGTACTTTGAAATAAATCCTCTTTATTCATTAGGAAGTGATACTGCTGCCACTACTTGTCTGTCCTGAGTATCAGGACAAAACAATCATAAGAGAAGTAAGGTTTGGAATCAATAAAGGTATTTGCTAGTTTATAAATTCTTTGAATGACAGAGATATCGTATCTTGTTAATCTATTCACCAATGTCCAGCACTAGAAGCACTCTATACCCTATACACTAAGGTTGAAACAGAGGTCATCAAAAGAATAACTGACATTTTCTAAATATGCTATCAAATATGATATATGTCACTGTTATTTCAATGTACCTCAGATTTATCCCCAAACTAAAATCCCAAGTCTACAAAAACTTTCTTCCATAGGAACATAGTGCTAACATAACTGTCAATGGGCTATATTCTACAATTACCTGTTAGAATAGTTCTGGTCTATAAATGAATAAGCATTTATTTCTTAGAAGAAGCTTTGTACCTCACCATATTAGATCCTAAATGTTTCCTGAATTGTCTATCAGATATCAATGTGAATCTTTTCAAAATAGCATTTCCATCTATTTTGACATATATTTTCTTATTTAATACTTAAAATAACATCATGAAAATAGGAACCAGAGGGTGTGCTCTCTTTGATATGAAAATTATGTTGAAAGAAATCGTCACATGGTGGCAGAGTTAGGGCTGGAAAGATTTTAAGTATGCCAATTCACATAACTATTCATAGGCGAAAAGTATAAGAACCTACCCCCCTCACCCCCAGTCACTAAGCTGAAAGACTACTCTGTGTTGACGTGAGTAAAACAACTGTTTTTCATATTAAGTTGTCCTCTAGCAGAAGCATAAAAACTGCCACACTCTATGCAAGTAGTTGTTAAGCTAGTAGGCAGTAACATTAAAAGGAAAAATCCTACTGCACAGGGCTCTACTAGGAATAAAAATGAGTAAATCAAATGCAATACCTAAAGACAACTTTTTGTTACTTTATTGAATGGTTCTCACAGACAGTGGGATATGCAAAGAATTTAAATGAAGTCAATAATATCAAGAGTATCGTCACAATAAATTAAAAATATAAATTATTTACATTCCACATCCTTCTATATTTAAAACTGATAAAAATAGAAATTAAAATTGCTATTTTTTTAAGAGATGCCAGATTAAAAACTCAAGTTAGCATTTCTTCACTCTCCAATTATATAGTATACATACACTTTTTGTGAATAGGAACAACACACCTCTCCTTTTCTAAAAGGAACTTTCACATATAGCCAAATAGTTAACTACAGAGATAGTTTCAATCAAATATAAAGCTAAATACACACAAACTGGAAAAGAATGATTAGGTACAGCCATGAACAGGAAGCTTTGCAATGCCCACAGCAAACTGAAATTACTTTTATATTATTCATTAACTATATCTCCTTCCTCTCACTGTGACAGTTACATATACTATCCTAAAATACTTGTAGAGAATTTAACATGGCCTATGGCATATGCTTTTATGTCTTTATTCAATAAAAATTCTTCTAGACAAGGTGTGACAATATTTTAGAATTGGCAATTACAGGAGATAAGCTACAGTTCAGGAAATGTTAATGAAGAAATGAATTCAATAAATCTCAAAAAAATTTTAGTAGTAACTTTTCCAGTACCATCTCCAATATTCATAACCAATCCTTAAACTGAGTCAAGCTAGCTGTCAAAAGTATAGCTTTATTGCATTAAAATAAGATATCAAATAAGGAAGACTTAAAGAAAAAAAATCTTAAAAAGAAAAAAATCTTAAGATTTAGAATACAATAAATCAAAACAAGTTTATTTCATCATAGACTTCTTTCTATGAAACAAAAAATTAGAAACTATCTTTTAGAGATCAAATAATGCATTATATAACTAGATACATACAATAAAAATCTGGTATATACATATTATATACAACGTAAGAGCTAATTCTATTGAGGGATATTACGGTTAAGATATCATGATGTATTTTTTATACTGAACAAGACATAATAAGAACTATGCTCAAGTACAGCTCTTTGTTCAGGGTTTAGAAATGTTCCTTCTGAATCAAGAGTTACAGACTCTTTAAGGCTGGCACAAATTCTACTAAAACTAAGTGCTAGACCCTTGAAAAAATATATTTAAAAACAACTGTAATGTTTCTTGGCAGAAATTTTGCTTTCTTTAAAACTTACAAGGTCTTAAGCCACTATTCTAAAATAGATGTTATCATTAACTAATAAAGAAACTAAAAATAATTAGAAGCAAAAAGAAAATAAAGATATTTGCCACAGATGTGTATATCTTGTGTGGGAGATATGCTATGCTCCAGCCCCAACCTCTCTCTGCCCTCCAAATAAATTCTAACAAATTAGAAAAGGAATTTCGCTTTAAAGTAGTTGCTAAAAAATTTGGCATCGACTGCTGCACATGAAGTCTAAGAATAAAGGAAATGCTTAGAAATGATGAAGTAATTTCTCTGCACTAGTTAAGCAGCCACCACCATCTAAAACTGAAAAAGAGTACCTCTTTTTAACTACCTATTATGAAAGCCTAGTGCCCACCCCTTAATACCAATCAATGGAAAACTTCATTTATTTATGCCAAATGGAAACTGAGTTGTCACTTAGCATAAATAAAACAAAGGTCTAAATTTCTCCTCCATAATTTTCTAAAAAGGCACACATCTGTAGAAGTCAACTACTATAAAGAAACCATTTTTAAATTTCTACTGATGCATTCTTGTCCCTCTGCATTCATTATATATCTAATTGGCCATAAAGTTCTTTAGTCTACTCCACATCTATAAAATCCCTCCATCCCTACCATGTCTTTCTAATTTCCTAATGAGGCCCCTGTATCACCTTATAAATAATATTTTGCCACTCCATTATATAACCCTACCCCACTCTTTAGGTCTCATTTCTCACCATAACACACCAAACCACTAAGCAGCACCCTATAATCTATCCATACAAAACTACATAAAGCTTCTGATCTCCATAAATGGAATTATTCTCCACTCTGGCTCTGCATCCCTACTATATCTTATATATATAGCTGTGTCAGAGAATTTAATACTATTTTCCATTAGACTACAATTTCATTTAAGGCCAGGACCCAAATTTACTTTATACCCCAACAGTGCCTTACAGTATCTTGTATATTATAGAAATTTCAGTTTTATTCAAACTGAAAAAGTACATCTTTGAGCAGTATGAATTAAAAAAGAAAGATAATCTTCCTAAGAAAGGATAAAGAATATAGAAGTTGCAACAGCCCTCTAATTAACCTCATTAAAATTAACTGCTATATATTTTAAAACATTTTCAAAACTTAAAGCTTGGAAAAAGATAATAGAAATTTACAATGACTGGGTAACACAAATTCACAAATTTTTTAATATAAAACAAACCAGGTTTCTGAATGGATTACTCTTATTACCAGAAATATGTTTGATCATATTGTATCTTTAAAAATACAGAATGCTTCTACAAAGAATTTAAGATTGTTTAAATGACATTAAGAAAGCGTAATAGTAATTCTTAGAATTTATTTTTAATGACAAGGGACATCATCTGACTTTGTCAACTGGCTTTGCCAACTTGCTACAAGGAGATGACTGACCCTCACATGATATCCCATCTCAAGTAATATTAAGAGCAGGTACTTGAATTAATAAGCTATTCCAACACGATCTTTTTAACTATGAGAAAAAATAACTTTTGTTTTAGCATAACACGAACACTGAAGACCATGCCAGGTATTTTACTGTGGTTTGGGGAGACTAAAGCAGTATGGGAGAGAGCTCCCTAGTGAAACTTAATCATTAAACATGTTTGGCGTATCTAATTTAATAACTTTTAACAGAAACTTGAACTCTAGAGTAAGTTATTTGTAACATTAAGGCACCTCAACATTACTAACATTTTGGGCTGGAAAATTCCTTGTTGTGGGGGACAGTCCTATACACTGTTAAGATATTTAGCAGCATCCCTGGCCTCTACCTACCAGATGTCAGTAGCACACACCCAGCTGTGACAACCAAAATGTCTCTAGTCATTGCCAAATGTCACCTGGGGGTGGGGGGGGTGGGAAGCGGCCAGAAACTGCTCCAATTGAGAACTACTGCCAGTAACTTCAGGAAGATAAAATAAAATCATCTAGATGATTAAAACGTAAGACCAAAACTTCTAACCTACCAAGTATAAAACAGGTGTATTCCACAAATATTTCTCAGTTCATATAGCAGCGAGGACTCTGATGGTTGACCTTCTGTGATATCTACCCTATCCTAATCTAGTATTACAATATGAAAACAAGGATTCTACCTACAAGTAATTTGTGACACAACACACATTTTAGTAACTAGCATAACCAAAACTGTATTCATATTCAACTTTAAAAACAAAAAAACCTCTATTCAATCTTTTATGTCTTCTTTTTATAAGGCAGAAAAAGATGGTGACCAGGAACAGGTAAAGGCATGTATTTTTCTTAATTTACATAATCATGACCCAGAACCATTCTACTCAGCATACACTATGCTTCTTTCTCATTCTTATTCAATGAGAAAAATGCCAAAGTACTTTTAGAACCGACTCTTAAGGTTAAGCTGTATTAACCTCTAAGAGACCCTCATTTCACTTACAGATGCTCATGCACACAAGCAGCCAATACA
The DNA here is from genome assembly GCF_003676395.1 of Aethalodelphis obliquidens. Classification (NCBI taxonomy): domain Eukaryota; kingdom Metazoa; phylum Chordata; class Mammalia; order Artiodactyla; family Delphinidae; genus Aethalodelphis; species Aethalodelphis obliquidens. Next base: position 8,866,369 of record NW_020838002.1, on the reverse strand, counting down.
CTAACTAAAGTTATGGCTAGAATTCTTAAACCCAATGAATATAATATGTCCATAAAAACTCACTCTTGAAGTTCTTAAAACTGAAAATATTTACATCACTACATTTTTACATACATTAAATAAGAAAATATAACACCTAGAAAGAAATGTTTTAAAATCATAAAGTAATCTAGGACCATATTGTCATTTCATTCATCCAACATTTGCTGAATGTCTATGTGCCTAGGATTGTTCTGGGAAGGCGTGCGCGCGTGCGTGCATGTAAGTTGGAAGAACACAGTAGTGCACAAGACCAAGTCCTTGCCCTCATAGAGCTTACATTCTAATAGGGAAGAGACCATTAACAAATATATAATTTCAGATAACTATATATATGGAGAAAATGAAAGTGGTACACAGGATAGGTTGTGACTTGGGGATTAAAGAGAGGTCACAGTTTAGGTACTGTGGTCAAGGAAATACCTCCTGAGAAGGTAACTTTTGAGTTCAACTGAACAGTAAGGGGCGAGGTATTCCCCCCACCCCGTAATGCAATTCTAAAGACCATGAAGAATGACCTTAACTTTTTTGAAGGAATAGCAAGAAAGCTGGTGTGGTTAAATCAGGAAGCAAACAGGAGAGTAGCAAATACAAGTAAAGAACTAGGTATGCAGGAGATTGTGTAGAACCTTACAGATGAGGGCAGAAGTATGGATTTTATTCTAAATATGAAGAGTTTTAAGCAAATGAGTAACATTATATTTAACTTACAATGATCACTCTGACTGCTGTATAGAGACTACATAAAGAGAAGTATAGAATCAAGGAGACCAACAGTTTCAGGCAAGAGTTGAAGTTAGCTTGGATTTTTATATTACATCCAGCACAGATTAAGACCTTTTAAGGCTTGCTTCCAAGACATCATTTGCTTTCAAGAAATCTGCTGACTAATTTATTAACTAAGTTAGTCATCTTCCATGATCATAAGGGTATTCTGAAGTCCCTCAATTTCAAGTCCAGATTAATTTTAATTAAAAAAAAAGTCATACTAGAATGCTTTTAAGATTCAAAGTGCTAGATGAAGCACACGGGTTTGTCTACTAAAATAATAACCAAGAAATTTTAAAAGAAAATACATCTCTAACAGTAGGGAAAATGAGAAAGAAGCTATAAATAGATCAGGAATTTTACTTAGTCTCAGGGAAGCTCAAAATCAACAAAACACAGCAGAGAAAGTTCGTGGCTTACAATATGCAAGAGGGGGCTAAGGGCAAACTATATAAACAACAGGAGAGCCAAACTGCCTAAAAACCAGAGAAAACCTGGACTTACATCTCTAGACAGAAATGAAAAAAAGCTGAAAAAGGAGAAACAAAGTGTTCCTATTTTTTTATAACCATTTAAAAAATCGAAGTATAGTTTATTTACAATGTTGTGTGTTTCAGGTGTACAGCAAAGTGATTCTGTTTTGTGTGTGTATATATATATTCTTTTTCAGATTCTTTTCCATTATAGGTTATTACAAGATATTGTAATATAGTTCCCTGTGCTATACAGCTGGTCCTTGTTGTTTATCTATTTTATATATAGTAGCGTGTATACGTTAATCCCAAACTCCTGATTTATTCCCCTGCCCCTGCCCCCCAGTCCTGAACGGGTTCCTTTTCTAAGAAAAATGAATAAACTACCTGGTGAAGGCACAAGATCCTTTTCATCCTCGAAGTTTAGGTACAAGGTCTCCCCTCCTAAACATCCCCTACCCCATTACCATAAAGCAAAGTTTCTGGAACTGATACAGTTCATTCTAAAATATTTGTTGAGTGAGTTAAGTCCTGCCAATCAACAAGGCTCTGCCTTTATACACAAAATTTCCAATCAGCTCATCTATTCATTCCCTCATTCTAAAATGTGTAAGCTCAAACAGTAAGAAGAAATGTGAGAATCAGTATAGTAAAGAAAAAGACTCAAAGTAATTCTAAAGGAAAAAAAGTTACAGGACATTAAACGAGGGGTTGCTATTTAAAAAAAAAAAAAGCTTAGAAATTAAAAAAACATGAGAAACAAATATTAAGACTTTAAGAAAAGGGCTAGAAGTTGAGGAATCCCCTCAGGAAAAAAAGATGGAAAATGAAAGAAAATACAGAAGTTCAACATCTGAATTCATTCTAGAGGTTCTGCAGAGAATGGGGGAAAAAAATGGAGATATTTTCCAAGAAAAGAGAAACTTCCCAGTGACGGGACAAAAAAGACTTCAAATTGAACCAGCCTTCCTCAAAAGTTCAGTACAAGGACTGAATAAAAGACCACTATGTATACACATATTCTTGCAAAATTTCAACATTCTAAGCTAAAGACCCTAAAAGTTTGAGAGACTGATAGAGAAGGAAATGTAATCTTTGCAAACTACTTGGCCTTGCATTAATAAATAGGTAGACAGTTTTAATGAATATAACGGTAAAATGAATATAATGGTTGGTTGACTTTCACCTTTAAAAAAACACTGTAACTGATTCACTTTGCTTTACACCTGAAACTAACACAACATTGTAAACTAATACTCCAATAAAAATTTTTTAAAAACCCACTATAGATAAAAATGCAAAAAGCTTGTGGGACAGATAATAAATATAATCAGAACAACACAGAAAGTAAAGGGAGACCTGAAAAAAACCCTATTTCTGCCCCAAAGTATGTCATACATATTGTGGACAAAGGCGGCAAACCACAGAACAGAGGAAGGTATCTGTAGCACATATAACTAATACAAAATTGATAGCCAGAATATACAAAGAATAATTAGGAGGAAAAGAAAAGAAAAAAAAATGGACTAAAAATGATATCCGAGGCACATATAATTAATATAAGATTAATAACCAGAATATGAAAAGAATAAATCAGGAAAAAAAAGAAACGAAAATAGACTAAAACATATGATATACAGGCCTGTAAACACTTTTAGTGATGCTTAACCTCACTAGAAATCTAAAACACAGTAAGACAATAACAGGCCATTCTGCATGCAGCAGATTAACCAAATTAAAAGTCTCATAATACCAAGTACTGAGGAAAATGTAGAACAGCTATTCCCATACTCTGCTGGTTGATGAGGGTGTAAACTAGTATAGTTTGGAGAGTAACTTGGCAACAACCCTTCATGTTGAATATCGACATACCCCGTGGCCCAACAATTCCACTTTTTGCTGTATTCCCTAGAGGAATTCTTATATATATACGTACACAAGGAAATGTGTACAAAAAAGTTTACTGCTACATCCTTTGTGAAAAATTGAAAATAACCAACATGTCCATCTCAAGAGAGTAGATAAATTATGGCATATTCATAACAAAGAAATACTAGAGAGCAAGTAAAATGAATTGACTAGAGCTACATGAATAAAAACATGTATAGAAATGATAAATACCAAATTCAGGACAGTGGAAGGAAAAATGGAGGAAGAAAAATAGTACACAGGGGTTCTAACTGTATGTAAAATTCTTAAGTTTGTTGATGGATAAATGTTATTATTTTCTCCACTTTTCTGTGACTAAAATATTTCATAATAAAGAGTTCCCCTGAGGAAAAAACACAGTAAAGAAATTATGCAAAATTAATACTCAAATACTCAAAGGATTTATTATTGTAAATTCTACCCTGAAACCATTCTGGAGTCCTACTATTAAGAACCTACATCATTTCCACCCTTAAATTATAATAGTGACTATTAAAAAAAATACATACTCTGTAACTGATGTTACACTTTCCTGTCCAAAAGGTCCAACTGGATCATCCTTGAATTTATCACTTGGAAGTTGAGGTGGTAAAAACTCTAAATCTTTTTTCTTTGGGACCTTGTAATACTTCCAGGCTATATTAGCTTCATCTTCTTCCAAGTTTACTGCTGTACCAACATATATTGTAGGTTCTACAGCTTCCTGGAATTGAGCTGGGAAAGACTGGGATAAACTGTCTATCCTATCTTCAATTGGTTTAGAAGGAACCAAGGGATCCGGTGTTGGCATTTGATAAAAATGTTGACTTTGAGGAGTTGAAGGTGTTTTAGTCACTCCTTCATCAACCACATCACATGGGTGAGGACTAAGTGGGGGTGGTTGAGGTGAATTTGCCATTTCAGTGCCATGCATCTGAGGAGTCTTTGCTACATCATTAGTTCGGATGTTTGAAAATCTCACTTGACTGTCTGGAGCAGAGATCACAAGTCTTTGGCTGGCTGAATCTGTGTCCATGCCAACATCATCGCTAACAGATACACGATGGTGAAAAGGAGTCAAGGGGCGTTTTTGTGGTTTTTCACTCTTTTCTTGCTTTTCATTGGTCTTGTGCTTCGGAAGTACTTGTTGTTGCTGACTTAAAGTTGGTGCCTGTCCTTGTTGTCCAGGATTTCTTGGTTTGAGATTTTTGTGCCTGAAAAGTTAGAAGAAAGGTTTATTTATAGTATAACTATTATATCAGAGTGTACAAGTTAACGGCATTAGAAATTTTGGATGTCATTTGTTTTTCACACATAATCCTAAAAGTAAAATTATTTGAATTTACATAGAAAAAAAAATACTTTGTTCAGTGGCCTAAAACTAAGAGCATGCAGAAAGCTTCATAAAAGCCAATCTCTCATCCTCATTTAACATGTGAACAGATAGCCAAAGATGACCTGCCTTACATAATCTAAATATCTTAGTATCTGAATACAGAGATAAGATTCTAGTTATTTTAATAGAAAAAGGTATAAAATGTCCTCAAATTTATTCATTTATGAATGTACCTGATATTTTACCATTAGTAATTGTTATAAATCAATGTCACAGCTTGGCTGAGCTCAGTCATCATCTACAATCCTACAGCAACCAGCTAGGAAACTTACTCTACTGGACTGAAGTTAGATCAATCAAGATTGTAGTTATATCCATCTGGATAGTTCTGGAATTGACTGGTTGATGCCCCATACCATACCTACCTTCCTTCTCCCAAGGCTTACCAATACAGAAAGAATAAGCTGACTGGAAAGGAAAAAGAAAAGGAAGTACCTAAAAGAATTTATTCCTCATGATGTGAAGCAATTCTAAATTGAAGAATTTAAAACTATATACCTTAAAATCTAATAATTTTATTCAAAGTTTAAGATTTCTTTCAGTGCAGTAAAAATACTGTGCACTTGGAGATTTCCAAACTCAACTGATATTAATGTTTATAAAATATTTTTTAAGTAAAAAACTAGAAAAAAAATTTGTAGGGATTTGGAGTTAAAGCATTAAGTATTCATTAGGTTTTTTTGGTTTGTTTTCTTTTTACAATATACTTTATTAATGGTTTTGTTATATCAGAGGTAACTTGAAAGACTATTAAAAAGCAGTGGCAGGCACTTTTTCAAAGAACCCTCTCTACTGAGGGAACATGCTGAGACACCCTTTTGTACAGAGCCTGGGACCTCTTATTGTACAGGAGGGGAAAAAAAGCATGAAAGTTATCAAAGAAAACTGCAGTTATGTCAAAAGGACACAGGAGAAATCCATCATTACTCTGACACCAAAACCAAAGACATCATAAGAAAAGGAAATCAATATTCCTTAAGAAAACAGATGTAAATCATTAACAAAATGAGCAAATGAGTAATATATAAACTGAGAATACATCATAACCAAATGGAATTTGTCCCACGAATGTAAGGTGTAACATTCACAAGAAAAAAACCAATATTATTCATCACGTAACAGAATAAAACAAAACCATATGATTATCTCAATAAATATAGAAAAACATGACAAAATTCAACACCTATTCATATAAAAAGATGCAGCAAGCAAGTATTAGAACTTAGTCCAATGAAGGACGTCTATGAAAAACTACAACTAACATCATACTTAATGATGGAAGACTAAATATTTTCTCCCAAAGACTGGGAACAAAGCAAGAATATTAACTCTCAACATTTCTTTTCAACAATTTTATTGAAAGTTTTAGCCAATGCAATAAGTCAAGGAAAAAAAAAGAGATCAGAGATTTCAAAAGAAGAAGAAAAACTGTCTTTATTCATAGTAAACATGATTAGAACTTTACAATGACGGCATCAGGCTGATCCCCACCTTCTTAGTTTTAACATTATTAAAAGTGGGATAACCAGGCATATGTCTCTTCTGATGTGACACCATACAAAGCAACACAGCACTGCCTATGTAGTATTCTCGCCAAAAATATTAAACCTGAACCTAATTAAGCCTCTAGATCAGCAGTGTCCAAAATAACTTTCTGTGATGACAGAAATGTTCTATATGTGGTTACTGAGAACTAGAAATGTGACTTGTGCAATGGAGGGGCTAAATTTTTATTTAAATCCAGTTACTTTGAATTTAAATAGCCACAGCGACTTCCCTGGTGGTCCAGTGGTTAAGACTCCATGCTTCCACTGCAGGGGGCATGAGTTCGATCCCTGGTCCAGGAACTAAGATCCTGCATGCCGAGTGGTGTAGCCAAGTAAATAAATAAATTTAAATAGTCACTAGTGGTTACAAACATAGCTAGTATTAGGGGACATGGCTCTAGAGCTACCTTCCATTTACAGAAATGCAAGGGATAAAAGAAGTTAAATGACACCAGAAGAACAAGTTAAAACACATGACAAATTGAGAAAATCCATAATGTGGGACATTCTATAGAACAACTGACCTAGTTTCTTCAACCAAGTCAATGTCATGAAAGGAGGAAGAGGATTAAAAGAGAGACCTCGAAAACTTAACAATCAAATGTCTACTCCTTATTTGAATCCTAGTCAAACCAACCAACTACAAAAAGATATTTCTGAGACATATCTGTAGAAGGTATCAGATGATACCAATAAAATACTGTTCCTTTTACCAGGTGTGATAATGGAATTATAGCTACATAAGAAAATATTAACATTTTTTAGAGTTGCATACTGAAGTAGGAGTGAAATGACGGTATTTAATATTTGCTTTAAAAATCTTCAGCAAGAGGGATTCCCTGGTGGCGCAGTGGTTGAGAGTCCACCTGCCGATGCAGGGAACGCGGGTTGGTGCCCCGGTCCGGGAGGATCCCACGTGCCGCGGAGCAGCTGGGCCCGTGAGCCATGGCCGCTGAGACTGTGCTCTGCAACGGGAGAGGCCGCAACAGTGAGAGGCCCGCGTACCGCAAAAAAAAAAAAAAAAAAAAAAAAAAAAGTCTTCGGCAAGAGTGCAGCACAGGTGACTGGCCAAATAAAGCATTATACCTCGACAGTATCACGGAGTACTATGAACTTAAAAGAAAAAAGAGAGTGGAACTATATGTGCTAATAAAGAAAGATACCCAGGATAACTGTTTTTCAAAAAAAGCACGTTGAAGAACAGTATACAAAGCATGATTCCATTTGTAGAAAAGAAAACAGGCAGGCAGATCTACATACATGCATAACAGGGAGAACTTGTTATTTTAAGTTTTATATTCGTGTGCATTATTTAAATTTTTTAAATAGCATTTTAAAAAATTTAATAAAGTTATTGGTCATTAAAAAAACAAACAGTAGGTTCTATCCAATGTAAGAATAACCCCTTCTCTAACCAACCCCTCTTCGAATATTTTCAATGACAAGGACCACATTACCTTGAGGAAATGCAGCTCCTCCAGTTGTTAGAAAATAATATATTGACTAGAAACTTGTCTTTTCTATATCAGACATTTATATATATGTGTGTATGTATATTTTTTCCCCTATATCCAGACATTAGTCCTATTTTGAACTCTATTTCTAAAGCTGTGCTGTCCAAGAACGGTATCCAAAGTCACATGTGGCTAACTAGGAACTCAAAACGTGGAGAGTACAAATTGAGATGTGCTGTAAGTGTAAATATCCACCAATTTTTAAAGGCATTTATGAAGGAAAGAATGTCAACTATCTCTTCTGCGGCGAGCCGCCTCCGACCAGCAGAATGACGAGTCGCCACACGCAAGATTCTTCTCGTATCACACTTTATTGGAGCACAGCTTGGTTAAAGAAAAGATGGAAGGAAGACACCGCAATCCTATAGCAGTCTGCTTATATAGGGATTAAGAACATGTGTCGCTCTGTGATTGGCTTTCGCCGATGGTGCGACTTGTGAGCCAGCATCGGATAGGTCGCTACTTTAAAACCTCATTAGTATACTTAGCGCAAGCGCAGTGGCCACAGGAAGGATGATTCAGCTTACTTCAGCTTCCTGCTGCGTGGCAGTTAGCTGACCGCGCCCTACACTCTTCTAATCTGTTTCTTTTTTTAAGGTTATCTTATGACATATAGTTTTTTCTTTTTTTAATTTTTTCTTGGCTGCGTTGGGTCTTTGTTGCTGTGTGCGGGCTTTCTCTAGTTGCGGCAACTGGGGGCTACTCTTCAGTGCGGTGCACAGGCTTCTCATCGCGGTGGCTTCTCTTGTTGCGGAGCACAGGCTCTAGGTATGTGGGCTTCAGTAGTTGCGGCACGTGGGCTCAGTAGTCGTGGCTCACGGGCTCTAGAGCATAGGCTCCGTAGTTGTGGCGCATGGGCTTAGGTGCTCCCCGGCATGTGGGATCTTCCTGGACCAAAGCTTGAACCCGTGTCCCCTGTGTTTTTGGCAGGCAGATTCTTAACCACTGCGTCACCAGGGAAGTCCTCTAATCTGCTTTTTGCTTTGGAAAATATAGTTGATTTCTATAAAAGTATTTTATTCATGTTAATTTGTACTGGCTTTTGTTATTTTTTAAATAAACTAAGCACTGCTTTAAAATTTCCCTAAAATGATATAAATAGACGTGACCCACATAAATAAAAGCATGTTTGGATACCCTATAATTTTTAAGAGTGTAAATGAGCTTTGAAACCGAAAGTTTAAGAATTCATCAAGTTATGCAAGGCACTAAGGAGAAAAACAATCTCCAATAATCGGAGGTGAGCTACCTGGTTACATTCTAAGTATACAAGGGATGTGAAAAGTAAACAGCCATACATTCCTTTGTCCTTCCATAAGGCAAAGAAACTATTAATTTGGGCTATATACAAATAGCAATGGCTCTCCAAAACTTTGGTAACGTTAAATCATAGTTCCTTTCTTCTATATAGACCTTCTTCTAAAAGCTAGTCTTCTTTAGAGACAACTGCATTTCATATTACAAGTCAACCAAGTTGGAGAATCTTTCTAAAAGAGAAGTTGTCCTGAAAGTATCAGAGTGATTCCTTTAATTATTTTTCCTATTAGTTGAAGTTCCTAGTATTTTAGTGTTAATATCTAAAATTTATTGTATTGCTTTCTACTTATACAGCTTGCTAAGTGCTAATTTTCTTATGAACATTCCACGAGACCAAAGCCTAATATCCATAAATGTGCAGTTTTTAATCTCACTAACAACTGAAAAATGCCAATTAGAACAATTTTATGCTTTTCACTTACTATAATGGGAAAAAAATAATTTTAAGGACAGTTCTCAGATCAGTGAAAGCGTAAGAAAAACCAGCACTCTTATATGCAAGAAGTGGGAGTGAAACTGGTAGAAGCTTTCTGAAGTCACAAGCAAAGTATTTAAATAGCCCCCTTGCCCACAACTCTCTATCACATCACCCACCTAATTTTATTTCCTTCTTAGCACTCACCACTCTTAAATTTTAAAAGGATTAAGAATTTTTTTTGAAAACTAATTATCTGCCCCACTCCCCTTAGCACGCAGGCTTCACAACAGCAGGAGCCTTTCACTAATGTATCCTGAGCCTTGGACATCATCTATCACAGAGTGTCAAAAAAAAATCTAATAAATAACTAATAGTCACAAAAGTATTATTTTTTAAAAAGTAAACAAAAACAAAAAAACCTTTGGAAACAACCTATTTGTCCATCAAACCCAGAATGATTAAATACACTATGGTACTTCCATTCAGTGGAATGCCAAGAATTTTTTTTAAAACAGTAAAGCAGATCCACAAGTAACTAGAATGGAGAGATCTAAGGCACATGAAGTGAAAAAATAAACTGCCAAATACGTCTGTATTATGTTCATGTGTTGGGAGGAAAAACACATATACATACAATATTACAGAGAAAAGCATGAAAGGATAATACCTAATTGGCAAGTAGTTACTTCTAGGGAGAGAGAGTAGGATTTGGAAAGAGAGTGGTCAAGCAGTACTTCAGCCTTATTTGTGTAATTTAAATTTCTTAAAATCACATATATATCATGCAAACTGCTTATATTTATGCAATTTTTTTTTCAAATCAATTTCTAAGAGAAGGGTCCAGTCCTATCTTTCACACAGAGTAAATGTACTACAATCATTTATCAAAAAACAAAACAGAGGAAAATGAGGTAACGGAGAAAGCAGTAACAGCAGGGGAGCTTCAATCACTTCTATGGCTGGAAGGACAATAAGATGAAGTAGTCTCATCAGATCACAGAAGCTTGGGATGGTGCTACAACCACAGCAGGAACTGCCCAATGGTAACTGGGACCACAGAAGAAGGGGCTGTTAACGGGACACAGAGCTGCTGCTGAAGTTGGCTCGAAAAAGGGGTGGGGAAATACCCTGGCTTCTTTCCTCCTCTTATCAACCAATCTTCTCTTAGTGCCTCCAACTAGCCAACTCCAAAAAGCAAGTGAGCCTAATCAAATCATCACACTGACATCTTAAAATCATACAATATCATTTGTCAGTTATATCACAATAAAACTGGGGGTGAAAACCAAAAAACACATGTTAAAAGCAAGGGAGCCTAGGAATTCTAACTCCCTGCAAAACAGAACAGAGCAGGGAAAATGTAGGGATAGATTTGAGAACAGACTGGCTGACTAGTACAGTCAGTTATCAATGTATGTGCTACCTCCTATATTCTATACCAGGAGAGGATACACATAATAGGGTGGCTCCAAGTCTGTTTCAAGCCTTACTTATGAACTAAAGAAGAGAACCAGATTTGGGGGGGAGAGGCAGGGGTACAGGAGGAATTTACAATATGCAGTAGTTAAAAAAAAAAAAAAAAGTGAATGAAAAATATAAAAAAGTAAATGATTAGAAACACTGTATTTACTAGAAGGGTAAATTTACCAAAGCTAGTCGAACATATATATTATAGGAAATTTCATCATATCAAAGCTCTAAATACCTAGGAGGAATTTCTGGAATTAGGAAAGAAAGTATGTTTTTAAAAATAAAAGTTCGGCTTAGAGCAAGAATTAAAACTTACGTTTACCAACATGCATTTTGAGTGTCTTCCTCTACAACTATTCTAGACAAATAGACTTAAAACCCAAATCTTTCAAAAAGAATAAAGCAATGCCTAGGTTAGAAACTAAAAAAGAAGAGCTGCTTGATAAAAATGCCAATACAGTGAAAGAAAAATCTAATTTCATTTAAGCATTCTATTGGTCTTAGACCAGGGATTGGCAAACTTTTTTTGGTAAAGGACCAGATGGTAAACATTTTAGACTCTGGGGGGCCATACAGTCTGTCTTGTAACCACTCAACTCTGTAAAAGCAGCCAGTTAATATGTGTATGAAAAGATGTGGCTCTGTCCCAATAAATTCTTATTTATGGACACTAAAATTTGAATTTCACATAACTTTCGCAAAATATTTTCCTTTCATTTTTTTCAAATATTTACAACTGTAAAAATCATTTCAGCTCACACACCATACAAAATAGGTGAGCCAAATGTGGTCAACAGATCGTAGTTTGCCAACAACCCCTGGTCTTAGTCAAATAATGCATTGAAGCCCTGCATTTCAAGACTAAGTTTGGGACTTCCCTGGTGGTGCAGTGGTTACGAATCTGCCTGCCAATGCAGGGGACACGGGTTCCAGCCCTGGTCCGGGAAGATCCCACATGCCGCGGAGCAACTAATCCCATGTGCAACAACTACTGAGCCTGCACTCTAGAGCCCGCGAGCCACAATTACTGAGCCCGCATGCCCAGAGCCCATGCTCCGCAATGAGAAGCCACCGCAATGAGAAGCCCACGCGCTGCAGCGAAGAGTAGCCCCTGCTCGCTGCCAACTAGAGAAAAATCCACGCACAGCAACGAAGACTCAACGCGGCCAAAATAAAAGACTAAGTTTGGTTTTTTTTCCCCTCAAGGTGAGTGTGGTTTTTACTACTTTAAACTGTTAAACAGGAGCTAATCTATCCATATTTTTATTCCAATCTCTCTTGTCAACAACAGAGGCAAGTTTTTAACAAGGTTGCCAGACTTTAAAAAATTGTACAGTCTTTAATCCAAAGAATCTATATAAAAGAAAACTTAATCTATGCAAAAACACATCAGAACACTTGAGAGTCTGTCACTGCACTCAATCAAACAGAGCTAATGTAAGAAAAACCTTAGCCCTAACCTGCAAGCACTCCATCCCTTTGGCTCATGGCCATGACAAGAAGGGGTGGCCAACTGTGCATTTGTAAGTCATGGTTAGGGATGTCAATGCCATTATTTATTTACTTGACTGCAAAAACATATGATCTATCTTTAATCTGTAGAATAAAATAATAAACGCTAGGCAACATAATCTTTATGCCTGTGATAAACAAATCTCATCAAAATCCCCAATATATAAAATAAATATCATTGCCTAAAAAATTCCAAGTACATCCATTCTTCTACCGACCTTTCAACCAACACAGTCTATTAGAAAGCCTGTATTTTTACATAACAGCTTTGGTCCCTTGTAGAATCTTATTTTCTGAATCTTAGTTCAGCATTTCACCTACAGCTTGACCAAAGGGATGTTATAAGAAACTGCTGCGCAAAACCCAATATTGTATTTACTATAAAAAAAGACTGAGAAAAATTTTACCTCAGTATATCATATATCATCTTTTCTATGAGAACGCTTGGGAGAAACTTCTCAAGCACAGTGCCATTTATGAACACTTTTCTCAAGAGACTTGTGTTCCTCTTACCTTATAGATGCTATATATTCCATAATTCAGTATAAAATTCTTTTATTTGGCTATGAATCCAAGCTTTCACAGTCCAGCTCTGGTAACTGTATAAGAACCTACACATTTGTATGTCCTTCTACAATCAGCTCCGTATTACTGAATTTTTATTTTCCTCATATTTTTTTCTTTTGGAAAAAATCCTAACTGTGTTTACGTAAGGTATCTCAAACAAAGTGGGGCCTAAGTATGCAACAGCATAAGAAACTACCACACATACATGTATATACCGACATCAACCAAACGGAAAAGAAAAAAAAATCTACCTCAAACAGCTGCAATTTGTTCTTTGTGTAGCTTCAACAAAATCCCAGGATGCTACTTTATCGGCTGTCTCTTCTTCACATAGACCACCTGATGAAGCCGAATACTTCCTCCTAAGATTTGAAATTATAAAACTCTTTAGAATTCATAAAATTTTTTGTAACCCTGAATTAAGCATTGAAGTTGAATTTTTGAAAATCCATTTTTTCAATTAAAATCATATGAGTAACAGTTTATACTTTAAATATCTACAAGTAACTACCAACATGCAATTTTTAAACTTGAAGATGAAAATACATACTTGTTCTGTGCTCTGTTCAAATTACATTCTTGCCAAACTCTATCCACCACATGATTTGCTAATTTTCTGGGTATTTTCCCACCATGATGGCTAGTACTATCAGAGCTGAAGCCATCAGATACTGAAGAAAATGTGATCCATTTCTGGGCAGACTGAGGATCAACTGAAAACAAAAAAGAACAGGCTGTAGGAGAATAAAGGTAGGTTTAAAATAACATTATTTTGTTTTTGTTTTTTTTAATTTCTGATATAACTTGCCCTGGTAAGACAGACAGCTGGATAGATAGCTTACCAGTAGCTATCTGGTAAGCCTACTTATATTTTGAGGCAAAAAAGCATGTCACTTTATTTAAAATACAGAAAGCAAAAAAAAAATTTGAACAGGGAATGGGAACTGGATGATAGTGTTATATCAATGTTAATTTCCTGACTTGGAAGATTAAATGGTAGTCATATAGGAAAGCGTACTTAATTTTGGGAAACAGACTGAGCACTTAGGGGTGATGGGGCATCATCCCATGATGGGGCATCATGTCTGCAGCTTTTTCTCAAATGGTTCAGAAAAAGATCAGTTATAAGGAATGTATGCATAGACAGAGGGTGATGGAGCAAATGTTAACAGTTTGGGAATCTGAATGAGAAGAGTTCCTTGCACTGTACTTACAAACACTTCAGTAAGTTTGAAATTATTCCAAAATAATTATTTTTTAAGTGTTTACTATATTCAAGATAACAGATTTATCACTAGAGCTAATGAAACAAACTAGTACAATACCTGTTTGAACTTCCTCAGGAGATGTAGGTGGTGTAAGAGTAACTGAAGACATAGCAGGATCTCTTGTGGAAGCAGGCACTTGGTGGACACCCAAGCAAGAAGCTGAACAGTGAGAGGATCCCACAGAGCTAGGAGTAGGAATGTCTGACTGAGGGACTAGAACAAAGCATGCTGGGTAGATCATTCGGACACCAGCTAAAAGGAAAAAAAAAAAAAAGGATAAGAAAATCAATTACTATTGTGACTGTAGTGGGATTAGTTTCACTCAAAAGTGCAATAACGGAAAAGTAGATATAATATGATCACACTTGTTAAAATAAAAATACATTTAATGTACTTTTATAAATGTACTCTTTCTGGTATAAGGTTTTTCTTGAACAAGCCACAAGAGCCTGGTAGTAGTGGTTACCTTTAGTGACAGACAGAGACTTAGAAGAAAGCAGATTTCTCTTTTTGCTTTTGGATTTTCTAACCATGAATGTGTATTTCTTTTTTAAAAAAAAGATCTTTATTTGCAAATTTGACCAAGTTTATTTTAAAACTTTAACAAAGGTAACTGGCACTAGAAATACGGACCATTTTCTGTTTTCTTCTTTATATGCCTCTATTTAAAAAGCCAAATATATGTTTGTGTTTTGTTTTTGTTTTTGACACAACTACTCTGGTAATAAATTTACTGAAATTGAATACTGATATTTCTTTTACTAAAAAAAATAAGGTAATCTCATATATAACATTTACCATATGAATCCATTAAATACAGTGTTGCAAATTCTAATCTGCTCAACCAATTATCTGTTCACCCATACATTCCCCACACCTCCCATGTCTCTCTAAGGTGGAGTATACATCTTCACCTCATTGTTAAGCTGGGCTGTGCAACTTGCTCTGGAATGTAAGCGCATGTGAAAGATGCCACAACCCAATAGGAACTTCAGATGTACTTGCAGGATCGATGCAGCCTCTCCTACTTTATGTCCTCTGCCTTGTCTCTGGCATGTCTCAAATATAGTTTACCTTGTTAACCTAGGTCCCTAAGTAAGAAGATAAATATAATAAAGCCAACCTAAATAGTGCTGACCTGGACAAAGCAAATCAAAGCCACAAGTCCTTTTGGTATACATTTTCTGTCTTTTATCAGAGGCAACAGCTTTACCAAATGTTAAAATACTGCAACACACATGCTGTCAACTTTCCAACCTCCAAATATTATTCATTCATAATTATTTTCTTCCCACCTTTAGCATTTTTCCCTCTAGGTGGAATATATTT
The DNA here is from genome assembly GCF_003676395.1 of Aethalodelphis obliquidens. NCBI lineage: Eukaryota > Metazoa > Chordata > Mammalia > Artiodactyla > Delphinidae > Aethalodelphis > Aethalodelphis obliquidens. The sequence goes on along the minus strand of NW_020838002.1, from coordinate 8,850,843 downwards.
CCCTGCCCTAATGACTTTGGTTTGGCCATATGACTAGTTTTACCTAATGGAGCGTGAACAGATGCAACATACATCATATCCCTAGCAGAAGCTTTAAATACACTTATATGGTTAGGCTCAGTCCCTATTGAATAATAGGGACTCTGTTCTTGTAAGAATAGTATGTCCCAGATACTGGGGTACTCTTTGAACCTAGGCTGAAGGATGAGAAGACACAAGGAGCCAAACCACAACCAAACTGCAGCCCTTATGTACTGTAAGCAGGAAATAAGGAAGAAATAAATGTTTGCTGTTAAAAGCCACTAAGATATCAGAGTTATTATTATTCAGCAAAATCTAACTAATACATATAGTCACATATTTCCCCCCTTAGGATTAAATACTCGGACTCCCTACCAACAAGAACTTCTACTGCAGCTAAAGAATCATCTTCCCAATCCATATCTTCCTGTTTTTCTTCAGACATCTCCTTCAAACAAGATGAGACAGGATAGAACTGTTTCCATTCACCAATCAATTTTTTTGTAGCTGAATCGGACATCTTGAATGCCTGTCCTGTGAGAGTGCCATTTAGTCCAAATGGGCTTAAGATAACTAGAAACCCAAAACAGATATCAAGTAAGTACCTAAAGATGATTATACCAAATAAGATGACACTGAACAGTACAGCAAGTAATTATGCAATTCAAAAAAAGGAAGAAAAAGAAATCCATAATGATCAATTCCAGAAAATATCAATTTATTGTACTTCATTATTTTGAAGATAAAGTACAACACTGAGTTTATTATAAAAAACTTAAAATTTTGTCTACCCAAAAATCTCAGATGGACAGAATTCCTACATAAACTGGGAATACTTGTATATCCTTCAACTTCTCTTGACTTTCCCCTAAGGAAAAGCAATTTGAGGAAAAATAATGTGTGTGTGTGTGTGTGTGTGTGTGTGTAAATAAATCTAAGTACTTATTATATGCTGCCATGTAAATTTTTAAAGAGCAAATACTAGGCTTAGAATTAAAACAAGAACATACTGCCAGTTCTTAAAAACAAATCATCAATCTTATAAAATATTTCCTCTAGAGTTCAACCACTTTCACAGTAAGAATTATATCAAAAGTTCTGTGTACCTATGTTAAAAATGACTTATGTGACCTGAAACACAAGATAACTCTGAAAATATAAACATGTACACCACCTAGAGGCTATTTAAAGAAACACTTTAAATTACGCTAACATTCATGTACAAGAAATTTTTTAAATATTTGTATTAAAAAACTTATTTCATTGACTTAATACTCAAATGGGAAAGAAGTAAACTACATCAGAATCATCATTAGGCTAAAGATCGGGGAAATCTCATTAATCGCTACCAATTTCAGTAAGGATTTTTTCTTGAAACAACAATAAAAGATCAAATAACTAAGCCAATAAAATAATCTACCTTGAAATGGGCTATTAGACTGTTGAGCAAGGGTGATATGTTCTTCACTAAGAAGATACACAGGTTGATGTTGGTTAATTTCCACACTGGTACAAACGTTGCTGTCTCCATGCAAGAAAAAGGTGAAAGAGCAGGACAAGTGTTCACTAATAAAGAAGAAAAAGTTATATTTTAGTAATAATTTATAGCCAAAAAAAAGTCAAGTTGCTTTTCTTTTTTACGAAGTTACACCACAAAAATGTACATTCTCTTTAACCCAGAAATTCCATCTCATCATCTAAAGGGAAAAAAAAACCCAAAAACCACAGATATGAGCAAAGATTTAGCTATAAGAAATGCTCTTCACAGTACTACTTATAATAGAAAGAGCTGCAAAGAAAGGAACCAGTTAAACAAGTTAGGTACACCCACACATACAATTATGATATAGCCACCAAAATAAATAAAGGTGGGGGAGTGGGTTTAATGGAAAAGGCAGGCTTATAGTCTCAATTTTTTTTAAAGAAAAAAGAAAGGTTACTTTGGTGAAAAAAAATCTAGGTGTACAATAGAATTAAAGATGACCTAATTTTTTTGTTTTCCCCTCTATATAAAAACATTAACTACAGATATATTTTCTCATTTTAGTATTTCTGAAATTGGGCTGAATTCAATTAACCAAGCATTTAATGTACTGCGTCCCCCATCCCCAATGAATAGTTTTTTTAAAGCAACGATGGGTCTTACAACTGAAGGCATCCTAGAATCAAAGTTATATGCAAGGGCTTCCCTGGTGGCGCAGTGGTTGAGAGTTCGCCTGCCGATGCAGGGGACACGGGTTTGTGCCCCGGTCTGGGAAGATCCCACATGCCACGGAGCGGCTGGGCCCGTGAGCCATGGCAGCTGAGCCTGCACGTCTGGAGCCTGTGCTCCACAACGGGAGAGGCCACAACAGTGAGAGGCCCATGTACCGCAAAAATAATAATAATAATATAACTAATAAAACAAATCTTTCATGGTAAAGAGTCAGGAGACACTGTCTAAAGTTCATCAATCAAGGCCTAGAGGTATAAGCATCTCTGGAATTAATGGCAGTAACCACCAGAAGAAGTAAACAAAAAATTAAAAAACAAAAATAAAAAACAAACAAAACCTGGTTACTTCCAGGGAACAGGACTAGAGTAATTAAGCAAGGATCTTTGCTTTTTCTAAATTTATGATACCATTCTGTACTACCTGAATCATTTTACTCTTAAATTTTAAAAATTTATGAATTCTATACATTAATTAGTGATTACTGTATTCTTCCCCATCCCAGTAGCTTTTGTTGCTTCAAAAAAAAAACTTATTTTCAGAATAATTTTGAATTTATAGAACAGTTACAAAGATAGTATAGAAAGTTCCCATATACCCTTCACCCGGTTTCCCCTAACATCTTACATAATCATGCTACATTTGTCAAACAAGTAATTAACATTGGCACATTACTACTATTAACTAACGCCAGCCTTTTATTTCTTCACCAGATTTTTCCACTTATGCCCTTTTTATGTTCCAGAGTCCAATCCAAGATACCACACTGCATTTAGCCAATTTTTTTGTTCCTGCCTTATTGAGATATAATTGATGATTATAGAAAATAAAATTATTTACATTATTTAATAAATAAATTAAGCTTGTTTCTTCTTATTAAAAAACTAAGTCTATTTGAATAACTACGGTTGAGTAATTACAGAAACTACAGACATTTGCTTTGATATAAGAGTACAGTTGACCCTTGAACAACACAGGGGGGTTAGGGGTGCCAACCCTCCCCATGCAATGGAATATCCCCATATAACCTAGTCCATCCTCCATATGCAAGGTTCTGAATCCACAGATTTGACCAACCATGGATCATGCAGTACTATACAGTATTTACTACTGAAAAAAATCTGCATATAAGTGAACCCGTGCTGTTCAAGGGTCGACATATAAATCTAAAATAATCACCAAATCAAGATAAGAGACTTGTTAACGAATATACTTAGAAAACCATCCATCCAAAGACAGACCATTGCTAATGCTCATTTAAAATAAACTCAATTTTATTACTGCTTTTCAGCAGTGGCAAGGAACCTATACTACAAAATAGACAAAAGAAAAAAAAAAAGTAACCAAACGCAAACCTAACTCTAAATGCTTAAAACAAAACATACATGTCACCCTCCCCACCCACACACATTCAAAACAACTCTGCATTAAACTTAGTATTATATTCAGATATATTAAACCACCAAGTGAAGGCAAGTGTTATTCCTTTATTCAAAAGTATAAAATGCTTTATTCAAAAAGTATTTTATAGCAATGCACACGACACTATGCTAAGCACATTTAATTCCAGTTATGGTAAGTGCTGTAACAAAAATCAGGTACAGGATACTAAGATACGGTCTTAACAAGATCTAGATAATGAAAATAAACTTTTAATTCCTAAGGGAAAAAGAATCACACTTGGGTAACGTCATAAAAGTTATCTTATTTCTTATGGTGCCTTACATCAGCCTACCCCCCAATACCTATTACTTCGCCAATCTCATTTCTTACTAGTCTTCCTCTAATACTTACCCTTCTCCCTCAACTGACCTCTCTGCTGCTCCTTAAACACATCAGGCCTTTTTACCTACTGTTACTCCATCTGGAACACTCTAAATAGCTATATTCACCTTCATCAGATTTTTGTTTAAAGACTTTCTAGGTGAGGTGCTCACTGATCACCCTACTTTAAATTGTCCCTCAATTCCTCTTCTGGGATTTGTTTTGGCTTAAAAAAATAATCACAATCTAACATATTATACAGTTTGTTTATCTTATAGTCACCAAGATTGTAAGTGCTATTGGAGGAGGAATCTGTTTCCTTTGTTCAATGTTGTATCCCCAGCATCTAGAATAGGTCCTTGGCACACAGTACTAAATACTGTAAAGTCCACATCTGAACCACCTATTATTTCTACCCAAACATATTCCTTTTCTTATCAAGTCTATATCTGTATATAGTTGTACATGCCAGAAATATAAATCATCCCAAATTTTTCACTTTCCTGAAACTCCCTACGTTCAGCTAATTTATCACCAATTGCTAGTGATTCTAGTTCTTAAATAATTTATTATTTTTTGGTTTTTGCCTCTTTAAGGTCTGAGTAGCTGTTAAAATCTCTAATTTATCTTTCTTTACACCACTGCCAGATATCTAAAAATTAATTCTAATCATGTAACTGGGAGGCTCAAAATCAACAGCTCCCCAATGCCTTCAGGACTAAGTCAAAAAACCCCTAAAACCTTAGCACAGCCCTTTAGACCCTTCACAATCTGATCCTTGCCAAACTCTCTAGACAGATACTTAATCCACCAAGAACTACCCCTTTGTTTACCACAAATTTCTCTCCATTTCTTAATCATTCCTTAAGACTCCTTTAAGCATGATTTCTGTGCTCCCATAATATTCTATGCTTATAATAATATTTATCATAGAATTACTATTATTTACTAGTTTAACTCCCTGCCAGGTTGTAAATTCCTTGATAAAAGGAATCATAACTTTAGTATCTGTGGAAGATAGAGTTATTGGTCCCAATTCTTCAACCCTCTCTCATTTTCTTAATCACTGTAGAAAAACAGAACATAACATGTACCACCTTAACCAATTTTAAGTGTACCAGTCAGTAGTGTTAAGTATATGCATACTGGTGTAAAACAGATCTTCAAAACTTTATCATCTTGCAAATCTGAAACTACACTCATTAAACAACAATTCCCCTTTCTACTCCCCCTGCACCAGCCCCTTAAAAGCACCATTCTACTTTCTGCTTCTATGAACTTGACTACTTTAGATACCTCGCATAAGTAGGATCATACAGTATGTCTTTTTGTGACTGGCTTATTTCACTTGGCATAATGTCCTCAAGGTTCATCCATGGTGTAGCACGTAACAGGATTTCTTTCCTTTTAAGGAGGAATAATAATTCATTTTATGCATATAACACATTTTGCTTAGCCATCATCCATCAATGGATATTTGGGTTGGTTCTACCTCTTGGCTATTAGGAATAATGCTGCTATGAACTTGGGTGTGCAAGTATCTCTTCAAAATCCTGCTTTAGATTCTTTTGGATACACATTCAGAAGTAGGATTGCTTCTTTTGGTTACACACTCAGAAGTAGTAGTAGGATCATATGGTAGTTTCATTTTCAATTTTTGGAGGAACCTCCACATCATTTTCCATAGTGACTGCACCATTTTACAATCCCACTAACTGTGCACATGGGTTCCAATTTCTCTGCCCTCACTAACATTTGTTATTCTTTATTTTCGCCATAGTAGCCATCCTAACATATGTGAGGTGGTATCTCACTGTGGTTTGGATTTATATTTCTCTGATTAGTGATGCTGAACATCTTTCATATGCTTATTCGCCATTTGTATATGTCATGCTTTGAAGAAATGTCTACTTAAGTCTTTTGCCCATTTTTAGATTGGGTTATTTGATATTTTGTGGAGTTGTAGGAGTTCTTTATAATGCTGGATATTAACACCTTATCAGATACATGACTTGCAAATATTCTCTCCCATTCCATAAACTGCCTTTTCCCTGTTGATTATGTCCTTTGACGCACAAAGGTATTTAGGCTTGATATAGTCCCACTTGTCTATTTTTGCTTCTGCTGCCTATGTTTTTGGTGTCATAACCACAAAATCATTGCCAAATCCAGTGACATGAAGCTTTTCCACTATGTTTTTTCCTAGAAGTTTTATTATAGGTCTTACGTTTTTAATCCATTTTAAGTTATTTTTTGTATATAAGGGTCCAACTTCTTTCTTTTACATGTGGATACCCTGTTTTCCCAATACCATTTGTTGAAGAGAATATCCTTTCCCCATTGAGTGGTCCTGGCACCCTTGTCAAAGATTATTTGAATACGTACACAAGAATTTACTTCTGAACTTTCTATTCTCTTCCACTGGTTTACATGTCTGTCTTTATGACAGTACCACACTGTTTTGATTACTGTAGCTTCGTCATGTTTTGTTCATCCCTCCCTTTATCCAGACTTTGTAGTCCCTCTTATTAGAAGTGAAATATACTTCCCCAACCTTTGACTTAGGTTCACTTTGTGACTTGCTTTGGCCAAGCAGAAGCTTGAAATATGCTTATGCAATTTAGCTTGCCCTCTGGTGCTTCTTTAATTGCCATTAGAACATGCCTTGACTGGCTCACTGATCTAAATAGGATGAGAATCATACAGAATACACTTCTACCCACACTATGGTTTATAGTGTGACTAGATTGGCTAACCCCTGGCTAACCTGTAGGTACATTAGTGAGAATACATAACTGTGGTTTTAAACCCCTATGTTTTGGGGTAGTTTGTTACACAGCAATAGCTGATACAGAAACTGGCACCAAAGGTGAGGGACTACCATGACAAAAACCTAAATATGTGGCATTAGTTTTGCAATCAGAGGACTGGTAGCAAGGAATATAAAACACTGAAAAACAGTGAGGAAAATGGTAACCCATGTTACGTAATGGATAAATACTTCATAAAACTGTTGCCTGAAATAATCTGGAACGCAGAAAACATGCCTAAATGAACTTACAGAATTGGGGGAACACATCAAGTGAAAATGTAGTTTGACTGTTACTAGTTACACTTGATAAACTACTAAAAGAAAGAGAAGAACTCAGAAAACAACTTGCTGGTTTGCAACCATAATTTAAGGAAATATAAACAGCCCAAAAACTGTAGGGCTGGAAAAAAAAAAGTTTCTCAACAAAGCGATGGTGTGGCCTATGTTATAACACAGCTCAAGAAAAACACTAAATCAAGAGTGTGACTCTCGTACCTTTTGTTAATACCAAACATTACTCTTGACACCAGTTGAAACATTAGAATTTTTAAAAATTACTCATAAGTCTCATACATTTATTTTCCTCAAAGAATGCACCTAAAGTAAACAAACATATATGCAACTAATCTCATTACTAAATGTGGGAATGCCTATGAAGCGATATTTGTGCTTCTCTTTCGAGTGTCTTCTGACAGAATTCTTCTGTAACTGTTAAGGTTGAGTTACAGAATGTATAAATACATAACAATTTCTAGATAGTATTTTTATCTTAGCAAACACTAGTGTTTAACTTTTGAGAGGGAAATGCCCATTATGTGTATTGACGTAAAACAGGCAGAAATCAATTTTCAAAGCATCTCTCTCTAAACAGCAAAAAAGGATATGAGAATTTAAAAGACAACACGCTAGGGCTTCCCTGGTGGCGCAGTGGTTGAGGGTCCGCGGGTTCGTGCCCCAGTCTGGGAGGATCCCACATGCCGCGGAGCGGCTGGGCCCATGAGCCATGGCCACTGGGCCTGCGCGTCCAGAGCCTGTGCTCTGCAGTAAGAGAGGTCACAGCAGTGGGAGGCCCGCATACCGCAAAACAAAAACAAAAACACAACACGCTAAAAAAGTTAAGAAAATTTCATATTAAACTGGTTAGAACGAATATATATTTTTTAACATTACAAGCTTTTTACGTATTTTTCAGGTAACATTAAAAGACAAATTTCTTGGTAGGGGCAAAATTTAAGAGTATAAAGGGAAATTACTAAAAATACTTTATGTCAAGGAAAACATTTATTAAGGAAATGACTCAAGCAATAATAATCGAAACACAGAGAAATTGTAATTTGATTAGTTTTAGGGATCAAGTAAGTATGCTCTCTATACAAATGATTATGACTGCTGTGTGCTTACTCAGTAACTCAACAGCAAATTCCCAAATCTAAATTGCAAATACTTCCAAGAACATCTGTAAGTTTATGCAACAACCTAAAACAGTCTCATGTTCTTTATCCTTAAAGACAAAGAGGCTAGGAGACCTGAACTTTATATCCTCATACTTAATTAGTGAACTAGAGTTCTTAAAAATACAGCTTTCGGGACTTCCCTGGGGGTCCAGTGGTTAAGACTTTGCCTTCCAGTGCAGGGAGTGTGGGTTCGATCCCTGGTCAGGGAGCTAAGATCCCACATGCCTCATGGCCAAAAAACCAAAACATAAAAAAATATATATTATAACAAATTCGATAAAGACTTTAAAAATGGTCCACATCTGACTTCCCTGGTGGCGCAGTGGTTAAGAATTCGCCTGCCAATGGAGGGGACACGTGTTCGAGCCCTGGCCCAGGAAGATCCCACATGCCGCGGAGCAACTAAGCCCGTGTGCCATACAACTACTGAGCCTGCGCTCTAGAGCCCGCAAGCCACAACTGCTGAGCCCGCGTGCCACAACTACTGAGCCCGCGTGCCACAACTACTGCAGCCCGCATGCCTAGAGACTGTGCTCCGCAATAAAGAGAAGCCACCGCAACAAGAAGTCTGCACACCACGACAAAAAGTAGCCCCCGCTTGCCGCAACTAGAGAAAGCCCGCACACAGCAACGAAGACCCAAAGCAGACAAATAAATAAATTTATTTTAAAAAAAAAAAGGTCCACATCAAAAAAAAGTCTAAAAAAAAAATACAGCTTTCAACTGTTTCATTTCATACATAAAATACTAAAAGAGAATCATCTCTCTGCTCCCACCATTTATCTGCACTGCCCTACTTAACAGCAAGCTCTCACTTTCAGTTACCTATTTTTTTTTTTTCAGTTACCTATTTTAAAAAAAAATCACCTCCTATACTGCTAGCATATGTTTCCAATACAGTCTGATCTAGTTATAAAACGGTTGAAAATAAGCCAAGTTTGTGCATGATATAGGAGGAAAAAACTAAACATTCTAAATATGGGATAAAATTTCTGAAATTCTTACAGAGGTATACCTTGCTTTATTGTACTTCACAGATAATTGAGTGCTTTACAAACTGAAGGTGTATGATAACCCTGCATCGAGCAAGTCTGTCAGCACCATTTTTTCAAGCATATGTTCACTTCATATTTCTGTGTCACATTTTGGTAATTCTCACATTTCCAACTTTTTCATTATTATACTCGTTATGGTGATCTGTTATAAGTGATCTCTGATGTTACTATTGCAAAAAAATTATGACTTGCTGAAAGTTCAGATGATGGTTAGTATTTTTTAAATAAAGTATTTTTAATTAAGCTATATACACTGTTTTTTTAGACATAATGCTACTGCACACTTAATAGACTACAGTTAGTGTAAACATAACTTTTAAATGCACTGGAAACCAAATAAATTCTTGTGACTCGATTTATTATATGTGCTGTACTGTGGTAGTCTGGAAAAGAACCTGCAATATCTCCAAAGTATGTCTATATTAAAGGTAATCTAGTCAGAAAATATTATAGGCCAAAGCGAATGTTAGATAATACTGCCATACTAAATTCACAATGTCTTGTCTTTCAAGGAGAGAGATCATTTTATAACATCACCTAATTTTTGGTACTTAGCACTTAGAAAAGTGGAGTTAAAACAAATATGTGCAACTACAATGAGACTCCAAGGTACCGTTAGGCTACTATAAAGTATTGTATACAGTAAAACTGCTCTCCAGGAGCTTTTACTATAATAACCAAAACAAAAAGGCATGAGTGAGGCAGAATTTTACAGATGAAACCTCAACAGATAATCTTCTATTGTAGAAAAATGTTCCTTAAGTACTGAAATTAAACAAAAGATTCTTTATTCTAAGACAGAAAATGAAAATATGCTAATAAAGTTAGCTGTTCTAATAATATAACAGTTATCTATACTGCTTTAGGAGGTACTATATCTAATCTATTTTTAGCACTTCTGTTAGGTAGTTACAGAAAGATGACATCCCATTTTGCTAGTAGGGAATTCAAGGCACAATGAAGTTAAGTGACTTGTCTTAAAATCATAAACCTAGTTAAAGGGAATGTTGACTTAAAATTCTAGTCATCCTAACAACCAATTAAAAATGGATAAAAGACTTGAAGAGACATTTCTCCAAAGATACATAAATAGCCACCGAACATGTGAAAAGATGCTCAACATCATTAATCATTTGGAAAATGCAAATCAAAACGACAATGAGATAACCCCTTCACACCCTAAGGATGGCTACTACTTTTTTAAAAAGAAAGGAAGTGTTGGTGAGGATGTGGAGAAATTGGAATCCTCCTGCACTGCTCGTAGGAATATAAAATGGTACAGCCAATGTGGAAAAGACTTCAGCGATTCCTCAAAAAATAAATAAAAATAGAACTACTGTATGATCTCGCAATTCCACTTCTATGTATATTCCCAAAAGAACTGAAAGCAGATATTTGTACACTATCTACAGCAGTGTTATTCACAATAGACAAAAAGTGGAAACAACCCAAATGTCAGATGCCAGGTGAATGGATAAACAAGATGTGGTATAAAAATACAACGGAAAATTATTCAGCCTTAAAAAGAAATGAAAATGCACGCTGCAACCTAGATGAGAACCTTGAGGACATTATGCTAAGTGAAATAAGCCAGACACAAAAAGACAAATACTATATAATTCCAGTTGTGTAAGGTACTTAGAACAGTCAAATTCATAGAGACAGAAAGCAAAATGGTGGTTACCAGGGGCTGGGAGGGGGAGAAAACAGGGAGTTATCATTTAATGGGCAGATTCTCAGTTTAGGATGATGAAAAAGTTCAGTTATCATTTAATGGGCAGATCTTCAGTTTAGGATGATGAAAAAGTTCTGGAGATAGATAATGTGATGGCTGCACGACAATGTGAATATACTTAATGCCACGGAACCATACACTTGAAAAATGGCTAAAATGGTAAATTTTGTTATGTATATTTTACCACAATGAAAAAAAAAAGAATCCTATTCTATCATTGGATTGATAAAATTTATGTAATTGGTCCTATATTTCTATTTATGTTGTGTTATCTAATAGCAACACGTTATGGTGATACTTTAAAAATTATGCACAACTCTTTCACAATCATCCATTTTAACATTATTTGAAATAATTAACATCCCCCCCAAAAAAAATCCTAGTCATCCTAATTCCTAGATTTTTATTCCATCAATTCAATAGTTTTCAAACCTGTCTTTCATTAGAATCACACAGAGAGATCTTTTAAAAACTCCAAAGCCCAGACCACACTCCCAGGTTAATACACAGGTTATTTTTTTAATCTCTCAAGGTGATTCCACATCCGGACAAGTTTGGGGACCACTGCATTAATCTGTATTTCTGTAGCCCTCAGAGTAATTTTTTTTTTAAGTTCTTTTTTTTTTAATATATATATATTTATTTATTTTTGGCTGCATTGGGTCTTCGTTGCTGCACGTGGGGCTTTCTCTAGTTGCAGTGAGTGGGGGCTACTCTTTGTTGTAGTGCACTGGCTTCTCACCGTGGTGGCTTCTCTTGCTGTGGAGCACAGGCTCTAGTCACACGGGCTTCACTCGTTGCAGCATGAAGGCTCAGTAGTTATGGCTCGCGGGCTCTAGAGCACAGGCTCAGTAGTTGTGACGCACGGGCTTAGTGGCTCTGCGGCATGTGGGATTTTCCCGGACCAGGGATGAAACCCGTGTCCCCTGAATTGGCAGGCAGATTCTCAACCACTGCACCATGAGGGAAGCCCCCTCAGTCACTTTTTAAATTTCTTGAATTTATAAGTGTAATTTCAATATCAGGTATCCTTGCTGTATCTCAATGAACAAAAGATCTATATTAAAATCCAGAATAAAACACCTTATCTGTGATTTTGTACATACTTCTGCTCACTCAGTGAACACAATACTTACATCATACAGTAAAGAATACTTAGAAAGCAATGACATATTATTCTGGTTTACAACTTCAAGTGTTCAGGAAATACCGTATCTCCCTAATATTTTAAATTTTTAAGTCTTCTGTTTTACTATTTCCAATAACTTTAAAAAGATGTAGGTACAGGAGATACAGTGGTCCACAGGGTCCACAATCTGTCTCATATTTTTCATGCCCTATAATCCAGCTCCAATATCTGCAAGAAATATGACCTTGGACAAGTTCCTTAACCTCCCTATGCTTCAGATTTATCAACTGTAAAACTGGAGTAATAGGTCTGTTTTGAGAATTGATTTAATACATATTAAGCCCTGATTTCAAACACTGCTTGGCCAGTTATGCTCATTCCCTTCTCCCCTTCAGAAAAAAAATTTCTCTATTATGGTTCATATCTAAAACCAACAGTTGAAAAAGACAGATTTGTATGAATCGCTAAGAATCATAGTAAGAAACGATAGTAAGAAAAGCTTAATGGGGAGGAAAAAAAGTCTTTCTTAGCACTTCATTTTTTTTCTCATTAATGTTTCTGGAAAGCATGAGAATGTGGAAAACTGACCATGCAAATCCTAATGACTCAAGCATCACAGAGAAATTTCATGGGTCATAAGTACTATTATATATCATCACTTAAGACTTCAGAAATAGGATGCATAATAATCTTGATGACAGACATTAATAATAGACTAGCACAGACAGGCTAAAAGGAGGAAAAACAAGACAGTAACTATGCCCAACTTGGCAAACAGTGGATACCCTGACATAAGATGGAAGTTTCCCCTACCTTTGAGATGCTAGAGTACAGTCACAATTTAGCATACAATTCCAAGAGGGTTCATAAGCCAGACAGAAGAGATCTTTTACCAATAAGCACTACCAAGCCCGGCTGGGCTTCAAGCCCTAGAACTGCGCTGTTAATGCAAACCAATATACAAATGACTATTCAGCACTTGTAAATGTGACCAGACAACGCCGAGGTGTACTCTAAGTACAGAATGCATATTAGATTTCAAAGACTTAGTTAAAAAAGAAAAGAAAAAAAAGAAAATACCTCGCTCATATCATCTTTATATGTAATTACATGCTGAAATAGATATATTAGATTAAATATATTAAAATTAATTTCACTTTTTTAAAAACTTTCTTTAATGTGCCTACTACCAGATTTAAAAACACATATGCGGGCTTCCCCGGTGGCGCAGTGGTTGAGAGTCCGCCTGCCGATGCAGGGGACATAGGTTCATTACCCGGTCTGGGAAGATCCCATATGCCGCAGAGCGGCTAGGCCCGTGAGCCATGGCTGCTGAGCCTGCATGTCTGGAGCCTGTGCTCTGCAACGGGAGAGGCCACAGCAGTGAGAGGCCCGCGTACCGCAAAAAAAAAAAAAAAAAAAAACACATATGCGACTCACATTATATTTCGACTCACATTATACTTCTATTAGACAGTGCTACCTTAGAAGACAAGAAGAAGGGAACTGAGTCCTTAGAAAACATAACAGTGATAGCTCTTAGCTTCCCTAGAAGTTCAGGTTTTCAGAGGTATTGAGGAACCCAACCAAAGGACATCCTAAAGCTATATAAAATGGCTACTAATATGCCACCTTAAACTTGTGGTGCTTATATTTAATGAAAATGGAGATAAAGAGACTGTATAAAAGCCACAGGTGTGGCAGAAGATAAACATAGCTTTATGGTAAAATTTAAAGTATAGTCTTTCATTGACTGCCAAAAATAAAACAAAAAAACCTTGACTGACTTCTTTAGTGATGCTCCTAAGGTATTATTTTAATTATAAGTGTAAAGGCTCTGGTGGAAGCAATACCATCCAAAAGAACTTTCTGCAATGATAGAAATATTCTCTACCTACACTACCCAATACAATAGCCAGCAGTCATAAGAGCATTTGAAATGTGGTCTGCACAACTGAGGAACTGAATTTTTATTTTTTCAATTAATTGAAATTTAAATAGCTACAACTGGCTGGTGGTTACTATAATAACAACAGAGTTCTAAATAAAAATGGCCAGGTTCCTGACCAATCACCATACTAAAGCCTGCAACTTCAGAGCTATTCACATACACAGGACTTCCAGTCAGCATTTTAGTGCCCAAAAGTCTTAAGAGTAGAAAAGGAGGTAATTCAGACATTCAGGAGCTCAAAAATATTACTTCTTATGTACTTCAGGAAACTACAGGTAGATGGGCACTACCAAAACAGTAAGACAAAAAAAGAAAACATGAGATCCAGAAAATAAGGGATCCAACACAGACAAAAAGGCGACGAGAATTCCCAAGATGACTGCTGTGAAACAGGCCTTATAGAACAAGAAGTCCAAACTGGACTTTATACTTCTGGTACATAGCCTAGGGGCAAATTACCAATAAGTACATAGATCAGGGTTCAGCAAACTTTATCTGTAAAGAGCCAGAGAAATATTTTAGGCTAAATATTTTAGGCTTTGTGGAGTCATCTGTCTCTTGTCACAACTATTCAATTCTGCTGTAGTGTGAAAGCAGGCATAAAATAATCCAAATGGGGCTTCCCTGGTGGCACAGTGGTAGAGACTCCGCCTGCTGATGCAGGGGACATGGGTTCGTGCCCCGGTCCGGGAAGATCCCACATGCCGCAGAGCGGCTGGGCCCGTGAGCTATGGCCGCTGGGCCTGCGCGTCCGGAGCCTGTGCTCTGCAACGGGAGAGGCCACAACAGTGAGAGGCCCGCATACCGCAAAAAAAAAAAAAAAAAATAATCCAAATGAAGGAACAGGGCTGTGTTACAATAAAAATTTTATTTACAGAAACAGGTGGCAGGCTATACTTGCCCTGTGGGGTGGTAGTTTACCAGCCCCTGGCATAGATAATTAAGTGAAAAAAGAGATAATCATTAACACTGGGGAAAACAAAATTATAGAGAGGAAATGGAATGTAATCTTAATATACCAAATGGCTCACTGAAAATAATATTTATAAAATTATAGTAATAGAAACAATAGGTATTGTTTTTACCAAATCTCATAACTATATTGGGAAAAAAGAGAAGGGAAGAGGGAACAGAGTATATAGGTATGCCGATGTCTAAGCATCTGGGGTAGTTAGATAGCTAAACCATTAATAGAAAGTCAATAGATTAAATCCTGAATAACTGAAATAACAGAAAACTCAGGAATCAGCACAGTATTTGCTTATAAGTTTTTAAATACATAAATTAAAAGACAGTTAAAAGAATTAAAAGGGACTGCCTCTGAGGAGCACATCTAGTAGCTGGGCTCAGGATTATAGCATTTCATTTTAAATCTTGGTAATCAGCCTGACTTCTTAAAACTATATAAATATATACAGTGAACAATGCTAATTGCCTACCTGATACTTACTCCCCTTCCTCTAATTAACTGCCTACCTAGTATCTATTCTCCATTTCTTACTAATCAGAGCCTTATTTTGCTCAGAGTGGCAGTGTTCCCATATAAAAAAATATTTCTCTCAGTAGTACAGCCAATTAAACGTCAGCTAAAGTTTCCAGAAAAGAATCTACTTTCTGATCCAAGGGTCATCACTTCTCACTTCCTCTCTCCCTTCCTCTTCCTGCCTGGAATCCACTGTGAGTGAGGTTTGGAGATGCAACACTTACTGGGGCCACGACGATAAAACCCAAAGGCTAAAGATGAAAGAGCAGAAAACTCGAGGGAACCTTAGTTTTTGATGACGTTATTGAACAGATTATCTACCTGCAGACTCCTTGCTATTGAGAAAATTCAATTCCTACATAAGCCAGGTAGTTAGGTTTTCTGTCATTTGCAACTGAATGCACTCCTAACTTGTACGATTAATTATTCTGTTGACAATAAAGGTTTATTTTAATTTTCAGAGAGAAAAAAATGAAAAGAGTCTTGATTTCTCCAGGCTTACCTGGTCATCCATTTCACTGAAACTAATAAGAGAAGTCTGAAAAAATTTCGGGTGCGCATGAAAATAGATGTGCACGTGATGTAAAAAAATGACATCTCAACAATGATTACTGTCACAACCAATACTTCATATCCTCACATCATTTAGGGAAAACTAATAAATTTCCTTCATTTTCTGTTTTTCCCACATCCCATCTTACTCACCACTGTTTCATCTCTCTTCAAGTCTCACTAATTCAACAACTGCTTGGGACTAAATCTTCTAACAGATCGTGCCTTATATTATTTAAATCAGAGAACTGTAGTAACCTAAAGTTTTTAAGACTACAGGTCTTAAAGTCTTCTGTGCATCTGTAATTATCCTACAAATTAAGTGTCCTAAATTTGCCTAATTCAAAGTTGAAGAAAATTGAAAAACACCCCAAAAGTAAACATGTCTTATATAGAAAATTACAGATTTAAATTACTTTAATTAGAGCAAAAACAGAGGCTTGAGAATGAGAAGGATTACCTCAACCCAAAACATGACTACAGATCACCATCTAAAAACAAATATTAATACTGCTTAATTTTAACAGAGTACCATGACTGTATTTCCACTAGTACTAAAGAAGTATACTTCAGGGCTTCCCTGGTGGCGCCGTGGTTGAGAGTCTGCCTGCCGATGCAGGGGACACGGGTTTGTGCCCCGGTCTGGGAAGATCCCACATGCCGCGGAGCGGCTGGGCCCGTGAGCCATGGCCGCTGAGCCTGTGCGTCCGGAGCCTATGCTCCGCAACGGGAGAGGCCACAACAGTGAGAGGCCCGCGTACCGCCAAAAAAAAAAAAAAAAAAAAAAAAGTATACTTCAATGCATAAGTCTCTGCTTTTCATCCCACATTTTTTCTACCATCCCAGAACAAAACTTAGGCCACTGCATTGACACACAGCCTAACCTCACTGCAAGAAAATTATTCAAATGTGTAAAAGAAAGAATGAAGGGGTCCAAGAAAACTAAATACTTATAGTACTTTGCCAAACTTAACCTCCTGAATGTCTGCAAGATATTAATTTATCACACATTTTCTATAAAGTCATTAAAATTAACAAGCCTAAAGAAATATCAAGTAAGAGTTTAAATAAGATAGCTTACCTTTTATTTATAGGTTTTTCATCTTTTTCATAAGGCTTTACAAACCACTTGCCAATACGTACAAAGTTCCGGTTCATTAAACACCGTTCCAACAGATTATGAACTGCTTTGAAAAGCAAAGTACGGCATTCATAGGAAAGTCCATTCTCCCACACTCCATCTTCCTCTTCTATAAAAGAAATGAAAGAAACAAAAGGTAACACTGTGGCACTATATCTACTTAGAGCTAAGTAAAAAGTGTGATAGTTTAACCCCTAAATTCATAAACCCTACTTCACCTCAGAATAGTGAGCTACAATCACTTCGGTATCTCTCTAGACATTAAAATATCAGGTTTCAAAGCTACTCCATAGAGAATAAAAGGCCAAAGTGCCATGTATTCTATTAAATTACCAGAAAATTATTTTTCCACCATATAAAAAGGCAACGATATACTGCAAACAGACTGATTTGGTTTCTGTATAAATGTAAAGGACATTTGTATAACCAAGGGAAATAATACACATTCTACACCTAAGATGCCAATTTCTAAGCTGGCTCACTTGTTAGTTACTTTACAAAACGGACCTTGCCAAAAAAACTAGACAGTTAATAATTAAACTCAAAATATTTTATGTCCATCAGCATTCTAATCCATGACTCAACTATAAAAATAAGTGATGGATAAAAAGGAAGCTTTTGGCAAAGAGCCCAACAAGCAGTGCATTATCAGCCACCTTAGGTCTCATTACAACCTAATGATTCCCATGTTTACTGTTCAGTATAGGATTCTCTACTTGGGGGGAGAAACTTAAAAATTCAAAGACAAATTTTAAATGGCACATCTGATATAAAGTTATAGCAATCTTCACTAACTATACAGCCTCAATTTTTCCAGCAAATCTATTAACCACCCAAGTGAAGTTACCAAAACAAAAACAACAACAACAAAAAAAATGCAGTCAGGGCTTCCCTGGTGGTGCAGTGGTTGAGAGTCCGCCTGCCGATGCAGGGGACGTGGGTTCGTGCCCCGGTGCAGGAAGATCCCACATGCCGCGGAGTGGCTAGGCCCGTGAGCCATGTCCGCTGAGCCTGCACTCAGCAAGGGGAGAGGCCACAACAGTGAGAGGCCCGCGTACCGCGCGCGAAAAAAAAAAAATGCAGTCATTTTGATATAAGTATGGATGTAGTTCAGAAAAAAAAGCTTTTTACTCTCTATCCATCTCATACCTATAACAAACTATCCAAGGAATCCTACTATAAATGATAGCTACTACCGTCAGCATTTTAACTTTTGTAATATTTTAAACTGCTATTTCAAATATAATTTAGTATCCTTCTATAACTTCTATAACTTTATAAACATTTTATAAATATGGGTCTTCTTTCAATTTAAGTAAAAATAATCTTTCTTAATTAAACACTAAAAATGTATGTAACATTCCAATAGAAAAATAATAAACTAAGATGCTTTTGAATAAAAGCAGAGACACATATTAAGAGTGACACATGGTTTATATTCATAACTTACAAAACAAATGGGCAGAATAAACATTAACTCAAAAGCATGACAGTGGACTTTAACTGCACTAGAAATTTGTGCCACTACAAAGGTTAATGTTGATTTTATGTTGCTCTTTAAAGTGTTTCCTAAATTATAGTTGAAGTCTTTCAAATAAACTAATTGTATTTTTTCAATAAAGGTAAGCTCTTAAAAAATGAGGTAAGCTTTAGAAAATGACAATACTTGAGAGTTGAAATAATTTTTAAATCATTAATAATAAACAGAGAAAGGTCTTCACATTCTACTATATTACAGACATCCTTATCTACTTCCATTTAAAGCCAAAATTTTACAAGTTTCACTTTATTAAAGAAAACAGGCTAGAAGAAAAGGGAAGTGGCACATAGTGATTTCACTTTATTTAGAAGGTCACAAGCATATTTGTGAGTTGCTGAGAGAAAAAAAAGTGAATCTTTTGCAATCTGCTTTCAGCCTAATCAGGTTCTATTATTTCAAAATTAAATACCTACAACATTAAGAGATTTATCTAAAGTTATGTGATTTATGATTACTAAAAGTACACATATTCTTAATTCCAAGAGAATTATGCCGAATTCTTCACTTCTTCATAACCTATTTAGTGTACTTTTACTTTTATTGCCTTTTACCTCAAAAATCCTTACCTTCTAGGAAGCACAATGGAGTAACATTTGTCATACGTAAGTAGCCCCTACCAAAATCTTTTTTCTGACTACTTCTAAGTTTTAAACCAACAAAGAACCAAGACACACAGTTTACCATTACATTTCAAAGTTGTACAGTCACTATAAACTTCAAATATCAGAAAATTATTCACTGAAAACTTGAGACTGAATTTGCCTTCTTCCCCAAAAGAGTAAATTAAAAATCTTTAGAATAGTAAGTAATACGACTGTATTACATAAATATAATTTATATAAATTTTCACATAAAATTCTGAATATTTTATGGCTTTATTTTTAAAAATCTATTTCAGTTAAACCTGTACTTAAATAGTTTAAGAATATAAATATAGTTTAGAAAATTAACCAGTATTAATATTCAAGCATTTCTCCCTCATTGCTCTAAATTTTTTTGTCTAGAGAAACTCAGGTGAACTTACTACTCATTTTACATTATACCCTCAAATGCCCACAATGCTCATTAACACTAAATGGGAGTTACGCATAAAACAAACAGACCACTTGTTAGGATTTTCTAAGGCCAACAAATATCTTGAGTATATCTTCACCTATATGGTTGGTAACTAAGCAACCATCACAAAAGTAACATAATTTCATTTTTCATTGCTGAGGAAATAATAAGAATAATTCCTAATAACATTCAGTGAAAAGCTTGAAGGGTTTTTTTTTGGGGGGGGGGGGTGTCACTTAGCAACAAGAAGCCTACTGAGCCAAGCTTCTATTTTGATATTATAACCATAATAAAAGTACTTCTACATGTTGTATTCAGAGATATAAAAAGTGAAATGGTGGGATTAAGCCACCGCGCTCCAATGCAGGGGGCCCGGGTTCGATCTCTGGTCAGGGAACTAGAACTAGATCCCACATGCCGCAACTAAAGGAGCCCACATGCTGCAACTAAACAATTCCCTCAGAGCTTCCCTGATGGTGCAGTGGTTAAGAATCTGCCTGCCAACGCAGGGGACACGGGTTTGATCCCTGGTCCAGGAAGATCCCACATATCGGGAAGCAACTAAGCAACTAATGAGCCTACGCTCTAGAGCCTGCGAGCCGCAACTACTGAAGCCCACAAGCCTAGGGCCTGTGCTCCGCAACAAGAGAAGCCACCGCAGTGAGAAGCCCTTGTACTGCAACGAAGAGTAGCCCCCGCTCTCTGCAACTAGAGAAAGCTCGAGGGCAGCAGCGAAGACCCAACGCAGCCAAAAATAAAATAAATAAAATTTTAAAATGAACAAAAGATCTCCTCATGCCACAACTAAAGATCCCGCATGCCACAACTAAAGATCCCGCATACCACAACTAAGACCCAGCACAGCCAAATAAATAAATCAATAAATATTAAAAAAAAAAAGAAGAGTGAAATGGTACAACTAAGCCACCCAAGACATAGTGATATGCACCTCTTACATTAATTAAAATAAGTCCTTGAATCTCAACACCAGTATTATAACAGAAAAGGGAGGGAGAAGGAACACATAGCAAATCTTTACCTAGCTCTTTTGAACTTAATCAACCATAGCCTACTGGAAAAAGTCTGCTTAATATATTTAAATAAATGTTTTCCTCCTCTTGTATCTGTATCCCCAGAGAAAACAGTTTCAATTCTGTGTTTTTAGTACTGTTCCATTACCCTTAGCATTAGAACTCTTAATCGTCATTACTTGAAAAAATTTTACAAAGTATTTGAAGAAAACAATGCATAAGTTCAAATGCTAAATTTGGTTTCCATAAAAAAAATTTTTCTGAGGATACATATTATAGTGATGCAAAAGTATGTGATAGGTCATCAGAATAATTTTCCATGAGTGGGGGAAAAAAAACAAAAAAAGTTGATATACCTAGCACTTGTACTCAGTTTTCTCAAAACTGACATCTTTAAATATCTCCACGGCGGTAAGCCAGTAAAAAAGGAATCTTTTCCTAAGTAAGTCTGCCAAACTATTAAAATGCAACATGCACTAATGAATAATAAATGGGCCAAAAATGATCACTGTAGAAAATACTGTGTATATAAAGAGAAATGTTTAAATGTGTAGCTCAGTGTCTGTCTTGAACAACAATTGCCCATTCATAAGCTATTCATTCAACAAATATTACTGACAGCCTTAAACTGGCAGCATTACTGATCGGCAAAACCTGAAAAATTTTGGTTTAAAAGAAGCCTAATATGCTTACCTTTCATTTGAAGATTTAAAAGACACACTTTCCTGCTCAAAACTGATAGTACACAAAAAAGCATGGCAAACAAAGTTGTCCCTAGAGATTAGCAAACATAAAAAGTTGGTCACAAGTAAATTATGGAACAGAAGACAGAAATGAATTAACTCTCTTCGGCTACCTGGGGAACAAAACAATTTTTTAGTTTGGCTGACACTAAACTCCTATATTTGGCTGCTATTTACCTATTTGTCAACCTTGTTAAAGCTGCCACTTAAGGTTAAATTCCACTGTAATTAATACCCTTCAGGGCTTCCCTGGTGGCGCAGTGGTTAAGAATCTACCTGCCAATGCAGGGGACATGGGTTCGAGCCCTGGTCCGGGAAGATCCCACATGCCGCAGAGCAACAAAGCCCGTGAGCCACAACTACTGAGCCTGTGCTCTAGAGCAACAAGAGAAGCCACCGCAATGAGAAGCCTACGCACAGCAACGAAGAGCAGCCCCCTCTCTCCGCAACTAGAGAAAGCCCGTGCACAGCAACAAAGACCCAATGCAGCCAAAAATAAATTAAAAAAAAAAAATCCTTCAGTAAAAGCATCCAAAATTAAATTCTAAGACTAAACAACGGCCTGTTTAGTTTGACACTATTTACAATGAAATTCTGTTATAATGAAAAGTATTTGGACATGTTGCTGAAATCCCATATATATACCACAGGAGCCAGGAAAAATAAATATTTTTAGCCCGGACTGATTCTGTTTTTTCAGTTCTCAAGGTATCAGTTTTCTCAAAGAGTCTTATCACATTCTAGCTACTATCATTTTCTTTTTAAGATGCAAACCTCAGAGAGGGAGCAGCTGTTTTTATTTTTGTTTCAAGGGAAAAACTAAAAGCCAATGATGACAGCAATAAAATTCAAAAAAGGGTAAGGCACAGAATAAAAATACCCACAAAACTCTTCTCCTTTGAGAACACACTAATAATAATGAAACAACTTTGCTCTGAAACAAACTAACAGTACACTTAAAAGAACCAATATAAAGACTTTTGACCAGAGGAATTAAACTAAAATTTTCCCACCACCACATTTACATCTCTATCACACAACCACTGAATGAGGACTGCTACAAAGTTTAAATTTAAAAAAATTAAAATTTAAGGCTTCCCTGGTGGCACAGCGGTTAAGAATCCACCTGCCAGTGCTGAGGACACAGGTTCGAGCCCTGGTCTGGGAGGGCCCCACATGCCGCGGAGCAACTAAGCCTGTTGCTCCGTGAGCCACAACTACTGAGCCTGCGCCCTGGAGCACGTGCTCCGCAACAAGAGCAGCCACCACAATAAAGAGTAGCCCCTGCTCACCGCAACTAGAGAAAGCCTGCCTGCAGCAACAAAGACCCAACACAGCCAAAAATAAATTAAAATAAAATAAATTTATTTAAAAAAAATTAAAATTTAAAAGGTTGTAATCAAAGAGGAGTTCTGTTCTCCAATTCTTTTTCTATCAAAACATATGGATACTGATCCAACTATCCATTCTCTTAGAGGGAACAGAGTAAAAAGTACAAGAAAAAAAGTGTTTGGCTTTGGGATTCAAAGGACATTATGAACAAATTATCTTTCTGGAATGTTAACAGTTAGGCCAGTACTAGTTAGCACAAATCCTGACCCAAAAATCATCAAGTCTTTGCAAATTACTAAATACGACTACTGCTACAAAACAGGTAACTGAGAGTTAAAGTATGTATCAAATCAGATCTGGTTTGCTGTAACAGACTTTCACCAATTAGCAATAAAACCAGTTTACATTCTATTTCTACATATCAGCAAATCTTGAAAGGAAGGTGACCCAAACATGTGCTACATGTAAGAGGCAGGCAGAAATTTAAAAGGCACTATGGAACCTGACCGAACTCTTCAGAACTATCAAGATCATCAAAAATAAAGCAAGTCTGAGAAACTGTCACAGTCTAGAACAGTTGAAGGAAACATGACAACTAAACGTAATATGGTATCTTTGATAAGATCATAGGATAGAAAAAGGACATTAGGTAACAATAAAAGAAAACCAAAGAAACTATCAATTTTAGGTAATACCAATGTATCAATACTGGTTCATTAGCTGTGAAAAATGTACATTTTGATGGAAGATGTTAACAATAAAAGAAATTAGGTGAGGGTTGTTATTCAGGAACTCTCTATACTATCTCTAACTTTTATGTAAATCTAAAACTATTTTAAAACAAAAAGTTACTTTTAAAATATACACTATGGATGACACAAAGGAGATTAAGGGGGTTAAGCAAAGGCAACTCTGTACTTTTATTACTGAGTTAATAAGAAAAACTGAGAATTCTAATCTGCAAAAAGGAATGCCTCCCTCCTTCCCTCACCAACAAGAGGGGCACCATTATCACCATAATCACAAATATTTCAGTCACAAGATCTGGTAGGTGCTGAAGCAAACAGAAGGACACTGCCTGTGAAGAGCAGGCTGAAACTAAATTAACCAGCTTTCTGTTACCACCTGGGTCATTCCGGTTCCCTTTTCCTCACTACTACACCTCCACTTGGAACTCAGGATTGCCTCCTGCAGCTGATGCCACCCCTACTGTCCAGCTGCTCTCTTCTCAGGGGAGCTTAAAAGAAGGGGATAGAGTGCCACAGATGGGAAGAAATGAAAAAGGGGTTAGCTAGAGAGACAGAGGCAGACTAATTACCCCAAAAGGGAGGCAGACGGTGTCCCTGGAGCAAACAAAAGGGCGCGACAAATATACTCTATCAGCAAAGACCTTATTATTCTCTAAGATATGTCTGATTTAGGTAAAAACATTCTAAAGTAAATGACAAGTTAAAAAAAAAAGCTAAAACATTATAAAAATACCATTGGCTACACCACCTGTTTAAAACAGTATAGGACAGACTTGGAACAGTAAATATGATTACATACAACTACTAATATATTTTTCTTTACTACTTCAATTGCTTTCACTCTGATAAACTCTTAGGATTCAATGGCATTCAGCAAAATCTGACAAGTAAAGCCTAATCTTCCAAAATTACTTTCATTGTGTTCAAATCAATATTTTAAGGTGTCGGTATTACCATTTTTAAGAAAATATGCTAAAAAACAGTTAAACTAGAGAAAAAATTTTTTTTATATAACTGAAGTTTCAGGAGAAAACATATTTAAACACATAACATAAAACATCGAAAAAAAATACCCACATAATATTTTAATATACATCAAAACAACTTACATTTAATTTTACTTTAATTTTACTGATTTGCTCATAAGATTATTTCTCTAACTTTTCAGATTATGATTCCATGTCCCACTGTAAAAGCTAACAAGTTGGCACTGTTTCATATCAAAGACAGTCTTTGATGGAACAGTATCTAAAATAAAAGTATCACTTTCCAAGAATAAGAAAATTAACATATGCATTCATATGTTAATAATGTAACAGCCACAAATAAAAATAATAAAGTAACTATATGCTTGGGGAAAAAAACACGTGAAAGTTACAATACAACATTTCTAGATCCTTCTACAACTGTTTACACATTCATACAGAAGACAGCAGTGGCAGAACTGACTCAAAGATGAGTTACACTTGGCTTCCAAAGTATTTTATGACTTTGTTAGGAAATGCTCCCCAATTCCATTTTTCTTAAGTTAATTAACGTAACATGCCTTCCTTGGGCCCTGTCTGCCAGAAATTCATGAGAAAGCTGGGTGGTAAAAGAATAAAGTTATTCAAGGCTTAAAAAACCTGCCATAATATGCATAATTTTAAGTAAAATAAAATAACCCCAGTGAACTAAAACATGAAGCTGAAGTTTTATCTGGTTTCATACTCAACAATGTTCCACCAAAAAAATCTTAATTTTTAATACAAATGTTTTTAAGAAAAGTATACAACATTGCTATATCGTCAGTTAGAAATAAGTTGCTTTCACCTGACAGGTCATGGTGAATAAGGTCAGCAAAATTGGGGTCTTCGCCCCACCAAAATAGCCACAATTCTCTTCTTCCAGGTCTTTGATCTCGCCGCCAAACACCAAGTACGTCTGCCTTAAGGCAGCGACTAAAACTGCTCAAAATGGGGTCTTCCTCTGTCACCGGAAACAGAATGGGGGCAGAAGTTGGGCCTTGCCATACATATCTTTTCCATTTAATTCCCGTCAAGTCAGCCTGAAGAAAAGAAAGCATGATTTTTTTTATTACTGCGTATTCACTCAAAATCAAAAGTACTCACTATTAAAGTCCCTTATTTCATTAAGACATTACAATTTTCAACATATGCTTACGATATTAAAGCAGACTGACAAAAAAAAAAAGCTTATTCTGATAATTCAGCAACCAAAACTTAAAGGAAAAAAACAAAGTTAAAAAATTAATGCTGACATGTCACTGAATAGCAAGTCAATAAATGTGTCCCAAGGAGAAATAAAAGAAACTTAACAATGTTAAATATAAACATGTACTTTAATGCTGCACACTGAGTAAACATTTACTCTCTGTCCTAAGTTCTGCTCTAACTGGTTACATTTGTTTCTTGGTGTCAAACTTATACCAAAATTAACTTTTAAAGATTCATCATTCCATGTTTATAGAAGTCATGGCTCTAATGAAATGTGAACTACATTTGAAAAAAATCTTGTTAAATCTTTACACATCCCTTTTAGGAAAAATCAAATAGCTGCTTACAAAGAACCATCAGATTTGTGCTAGTCTTATCTTCAAAGAACCTGATCCTAAAAGTACCAAAAATAGACTGAGGTGAAGAAGACAGAAACGTAAAACCCGTTTGTCTTATTACATATGAAGAAATGCTGATTAATGGATATTGTACAAGAAAACATTTTATAAGGGGGAAAGGCGTTAAAGAGCTCTACTTAGCATTGTGAAAGTAATTCATCAGAGCAAATTCAGTAACTCTTTAATATAACTTAAAGGTGCAAAGCCTAAGGTGCCAAAAATGAAACTGCTGATACACGACTGGCAGTTTACACTTGCCAACTAGTTGTGCTCCGCCCACTCAATTCACTTACCTATCACACACTCTCTTAATATTTCTCATAGGACAGGGAAATCGAAAAAAGAAAGTTACCGAAACTTTAAATCATTTATGAAGCTAAGCTACTATCTAACTGAAGACTGAATTTTGCAACAGTTGGTACTTTCAAAGTCTTTATTGGATGTTCCCAGACCTGGGCCAACCTACACAATTGTCTTCCCTACATCCAGCTTCCCCTGACTTTTCAATAAAAGGAGGAGCAGCCTCCTCAAAACATTCTAAATACGCAGGCAGAACAGACAAATATCAAAACATTCAGTACAGAACCACAGAACCTCCTCCATCAGCCCGCTCCACTCTCACACAAACGTAACGTTCTAATAAAAGCAAGACGGCCAGAAATTGTCAAAATGGCAAACTCTTTGCACAGTTTAAAAGAGAAAACATATGAAATGGCATTTACTGTTTTTTACACAGAGTCTGAAGTCACCCAAGGAAGAAACTAGACCCCTACAGTTTGACTCATATGAAAAAACGCAAAACGAAAAGAGTGCTTAAGTTCCGGGGTCCTGTTTACTGGGAGAAACCAAATGAGCAGAGTGAGGCAGTGGGAGAACTGGCGACAGTGGAAAGTGGGAGGAGGGGGTACATGGTCAACAAGGAGAAAAGCAACAGTTAAGCAAGAAACACAGAGGGAAATGCTAGCGTCCTGCCAGATAAGGAGCCCAAGTTGAAGACAAGACTACGGTGAGGAAAAAGGAGTCGGAAACAAGAAAAAAGGCCGACACTCCTAAAACAGAGCCCAGGACGGCGGGGGTGGAACGCGTCTCCGGGCTGGTGCCGAGCTTGCCGCGGCGCCGGCTCCGGCTGGGCCTCGCCCGGGTACTCGGGCATCTGGATCCGACCCGGACCCCCTCCCCCACGGCCCAAGGGCGCACCTCGCGGCCCCTCCCCCACCGCCCACTCGCCGCGGCCCCCGCCCGTCACTCACCAGGCAGAAGAGGTTACAGTGACAATCTTCCAGGCTGGCCCCGTTCGGCACGAAGGAGGAACTCATCGTCCCTCACAGCAGCCGCCGCCGGCGCCACAACCCACCATCCGCCATTACCGCCGCCTCCGACCAGAGAGAGAAACACAGACACCGGGGAGGGCGGGGGGGTGGTGGTTGGGGGGGGGCGGTGGAAGAGGAGGCCGCCGGGCCGCCAGCCCTCTCCACCCACCCCCCCGCCGCCGCGAGCAGCCCCCGCCGCCCGGCCGGCACCCAGCCGCCCGGGGCCGAGGGCCGGAGGCGGGAGGGCCGCGCCGCGCTCGCCCCGCCGGCCGGACTGAGGCCGCCGCGGAGCCCGCGGACGCTCGTCCCTCTCTGGGGGACAGAGGGGATGTGTGCCCCTGCCACAAGAAAAAATAATAAATTACACAATAAATAATTAAAATCGAGTCCGAGAGGGCAGAGCCCAAGCCCTGGAGGGTTCTCCCGGGCAAAGAGGCGCCCGCAGAGGGGCGGGAAGGGCGAGAACGGGGAGAGAAGCCGAGGCCCCCGGCCCGGCAGCGGCGATGTCCTTAAGCCCAGAGTCTCCTCTGTGGCGGAGGTGGTGGCGGCGTCTGCGGGCTCAGACCATTCTCTGGCTGTGTCTTCGTGTCGTCCCTGAGCCAAGCCGGACCAGCGTCCGCTCTCCTGCGGCCTCACCTCCGGGACGCCGTAGACTCCCCCATTTTGTGGGCCCAGCGGGCGGTGTTTTTCCCCCTTTAATCCGAATTCACGGGTTTTCCCTTCGCTTTAATGGCGGCCACAGGGACCAGCTCGCCCTCTCTGCTCGCCCATTGGCCGCCTGAAGGTCACATGGGCCCGGATCTCCGTGGGGAGGAGGAGAGAGGAGGGAGCGAGGGAGGGCCGGGAAGCTTTCAGCAGAGGCGGTGAGCCCAGGGGCACAGGGTAGCCAGCTGGTGGCCACTAAAATAGCGCCATCTGCTGGGTGCCCCGGCCAGTGTGAGATGACCCGGGCCCTGGCGCTTTCTCCTTGCCGGAGAATTTACAGTACAAGAGGGTTCACATCACAAATCTGAGAATTACGTTGAAATCAGTTTGAATTCTTTGGAAGAGAAAGTGTTGCAAAAATTCCAAGCCATTCTCATTTATTCCACAAGGCCGTGGGGTGCAGAGCAAACCCCTGGGCTTGGGAGTCAGATGATCTGAGAGAGGATTCGGTCACTTGAAAGTTGTGATGTTAAGAAACATAAACGGAACAATATAGCCTGTGGTTAACAGCCTGGGAGTTAGAGCCACCCTGCCTGGTTTCGAACTTTGAGCGAATCACTTACCTCTCTGTGTCTCAGTTTACTCATCTGCGACATGAGGAAAACATATCCCCTACCTCACAGGTTGTTGTGGTAATTGAGTTAACACAAAGAAATCACGTAGCCCAGTGCCCGGCACAGATAAACACTGTTTGGAGTTATCTATTATTGTTGTCATCATTAGGTGTGGCCATTGTGAGGAATAAGTGAACCAGTGTATGTAAGTGCCCACTAGAGCATCATCTCTGTGAGAACACGGACTTACTTTGGTTCACCGCTGCATCTCTAGTGTCTAAAAAAGGTTCCTAGCACACAGTAGGTGCTTGATAGATGTAAATTTGCAAATGAATGAATGGTAAAAAGTAGGAGTCAAATAAAACGTTAGTTCCCTTTCCCACAAAACATTTAGTTCTTGACTGGATTACACTTCAACGTAGGAGTTCAAACATTTTTTGCCTGAGAGTTTTAGCTGGGAGAGGAGAGAGAGAGAGACAGAAAGAAAGGACGGGGGAAAGTTAGGAGGGAGGAAGAAGTAAAGGTGATTCAAAAAATTGGAGACATCAGTGAGTTAGGACTTTACCAATTTTTAATTTTAATTGCCTCTGTAAAATAATGATGGATTCTTATATGTCACTTCCTCAGCCACAGATTAAAAAGCTTTCCTCCTCTACCTATATAGATTCATGCATGGTGGTGAAGAGTCCAGATCTTGAAGCCAAAGGCCTATAGAAAAAGTTCTGCCACTTGCCGATCTTGGACTTCAGGGCAAATTAATTTCTCTTACTCTCAGTTTTCTCATTGTAAAATAGTGATAATAAAAGTACTTTTCAGGACTTCCCTGGTGGTCCAGTGGTAAAGAATCCACTTTCCAATGCAGGAGACGCAGGTTTAATACCTGGTGGGGGAACTAAGATCCTACATGCCACGGGGCAACTAAGCCCACGTGCCTCAACTAGAGAGTCTGCCTGCCGCAAACTACAGAACCCTCGCGCTCTGGAGCCCACGTGCCTCAACTAGAAGCCCTCGAGCCTCAAGGAAGAGCCCACACACCGCAACTAAGACCCACCGCAGCCAAAAATTTAAAAATAAATAAATAAATATTTTTTAAAAATAATGAAAATACTTTTCTCCTAAAGTGTCTGGTGGATGAAACGGTGAAGGCATGGGGCTTGCCACAGTATTTACTAAATGTTAGCTATTAATATATTTTTAAAAATCATTATTGAGCACCTGATGCTCAACTGACTATGTTCCTGGTCTGTGCTAGGCCTGCGATACAAATATGAATAAGATACATGCATATCCCTAAAGATTCCTGAAGCAAGGCAATAAAGGAACCATTTCCCACAGAAAAAGATAAAATACAGGGGCTTCCCTGGTGGCGCAGTGGTTGAGAATCTGCCCGCCAATGCAGGGGACACGGGTTTGAGCCCTGGTGTGGGAAGATTCCACATGCCGCGGAGCAACTGCACCCATGAGCCACAACTACTGATCCTGCGCGTCTGGAGCCTGTATTCCGCAACAAGAGAGGCTGAGATAGTGAGAGGCCCGCGCACCGCGATGAAGAGTGGCCCCCACTTGCCGCAACTAGAGAAAGTCCTCTCACAGAAACGAAGACCCAATACAGAAATAAATTAATTAATTTTTTTAAAAAAGATAAAATACAAAGTAGGTAATTGCTTTAATATGTATGTATCAACTATGTCACAATAGGAGTGCTGAAGGAGGAGCACCAAAGTCAGAGCAGGCATCTCAAAGTAGGTAGCATTTGAAATCAGATTTGGAGTATAAAATGAATTCTTATAAAGCCCTTTGAAACAGTTAAATCTTATTAAACCCAATTCAGATCCAAAGGCCACATATCAAAGTCAATTATACAACTAGGACTAATTCAATCCAGGAGTTCAAATCAACTAAGGTTCACATCCTTTCTAACTGAGTTCCCACACTGGGAGGCAGCAATCTCCAGGCCCAGTAAGGTAAGAGACCCTCTGCTCATCTCTGTTTCCCTGAGAGAATCCTCAGACCCTTGTTCCCACTGCTTTTGTCACTCTGAAAAGTCCTCCCCCACCTTTTATTTTATCTAAAACCATCCTTTTTAGAAGTCTTGCCCTCCACTGCCCACACCCCCTCCCCCCAACCTGAGCCCCTTCCTCAGAGGAGGCAGATAGAATCTGCCTGAAACCCACCAGGTGGGAAGTAACATTTGATTGACTTTTCATTTGAATGTCAATCTTCTCAAAAAGAAGGGAGAGAGGGGGGCGGGGAGGCAGGAGGGAGAGGTGAAAAAGTAGAAGAGAGATTGAGAGAAAAAGAATTGAGAAACAAAGTGGAGGAAAGGGACACCAACTGTGAGAGGACTGGAAACATCATGGGGAGGAGAGAAAAGAGCAATGTCAGCATACAGAGAACATGTCAGTAGCCACCTACATTCTCTTAAAATGACATTTTGTGTGATTTAAAGAATAAGGGAAATAACAGTATATGTATGTTGTCAGAAGTTTGGAAGATACAGAAAAGTGTAAAGATGAAAAAATTTTAAATGTATATTACCCCCCCATATGCCCATGACTTTCCATATATATATCATATATATATATATACATATATGGTTGAAGTCATACTATATATACACTTTACTACACATATTTGTCATCTAGAATGTGTCAGTCAGGTCATGTAAGGACAAGGTACAGGATACACAAGGAGCTCATAATCTTGCTAGATATGGCACTTGGACTGTTGGACAAACTAGGATCAAAACTCCACACCATGCCTGCTAGCTCCCTAACTTCCATTTACTAATTTATAAAATGCATGTAATAAGAGCACATATATGTTAGTGTTGTTGTGAAAATTAAAAGAGATAATCCAAGTAAAATAGGAGAGCCAACCAGGAATCTTAAGATGCACTGAGAGGTTGCCTTGAGTCAATAATCACCTACTGTCTTCTACTCTTTGAAACATGGATTCACTCAGTGATCTACATTTAAAACTGTTCTTTACATAGAGAATGGACTTGAGGACACGGGGAGGGGGAAGGGTAAGCTGGGACGAAGTGAGAGAGTGGCATGGACATATATACACTACCAAACGTAAAATAGATAGCTAGTGGGAAGCAGCTGCATAGCACAGGGAGATCAGCTCGGTGCTTTGTCACGACCTAGAGTGGTGGGATAGGGAGGGTGGGAGGGAGATGCAAGAGGGAGGGGATATGGGGATATATGTGTATGTATAGCTGGTCCAGTTTGTTATAAAGCAGAAACTAACACACCATTGTAAAGCAATTATACTCCAATAAAGATGTTAAAAAATAAAACAATAAAACTGTTCTTTAACTTCTTCATCCTTTTAAGGGCTCCATTCTGAATGGGAAAATGGAGGTGCCAGTCCTCCAGGAAGGGTGACAGACTTACATCACCCGAGACTGAGAAAGTCCAGGAAAGGGCAATGTTTGGCCTTAGGACTTATGCTCCCCTCCTGATCCTGAAAAATCCCAGGGTTTAGAGCAGCTCTGTCCAGTAGAACTATAAGAGCTAAATAAATAATTAAAATTTTTTCAGTAGCCGCATTAAAAGAGAGAAAAAGAAATAGGTGACATTAATTTTAGTTATGTATTATATTTATCCCAATGTAACATAAATACTATTATTTCACATGTAGTCAACATAAAAATTTATTATTGGGATGGTTTGCTTTTCTAATCAAAACTTTAAAATCTGCATGTACTTTCACTTATAGCACATTTCAGTTTGGACCAGTCACATTTCAAGTGCCTAACAGCTACATGTGGCTAGTGGCTACTGTGTTGGATAACACAAGTCTACAGTCAAAAGCTGAAAGCTGGGCTTCCCTGGTGGCACAGTGGTTGAGAGTCCGCCTGCCAATTCAGGGGACGCGGGTTCGTGCCCCGGTCCGGGAAGGTCCCACATACCGCGGAGCGGCTGGGCCCGTGAGCCATGGCCGCTGAACCTGCGAGTCCGGAGCCTGTGCTAGAGAGGTCACAACAGTGAGAGGCGCGTACCGCAAAAAAAAAAAAAAAAAGCTTAAAGCTAAGGACCAATTAAGCTGTGGAGTGAGTGGTCTTGAGCCCGGGGACAATATTGATTTCCTTAAGGTCATGTTAATGGTTTAATGGTGTACTTAATTCAATAGAAAACAAAAGGCTGAGGCATTACAAACCATTTTATTTAGTGAATGCACAGACACTCTTAGCTGAAAATAGAAATAAACAGATAAAGTAAATTAGCAAGTTGAGACAATAAGAACACTTTACAGTTCTAAGCCTCAAATATCCTGAATTGTCTTGACAGTTGCCCTGACTTGCCATTTTTCTTAGTAGTACAGCATCTACTCTCAACCTCATTTACTTCTCAATAAATGTTTTATTTTAATATTAAGTTTGAAGCCAGTTCCCCCTAATTTCCTCACTTTGAAATTTGGCTTGTAAACCTGCATAAGCAAATCAGATATTCCTCTCCCCCTATCTTTATCCTACTTGAGATAGTCATTTGACTCCTCTGGATCTCTGTTTCCTCAAACATAATAAACAGATTGGATTAAATAGTTGGTATGATTTATCACCTAATATGTAATACTTAATATATGTCAGGCCCTGTGCTAAGTATTTTGCATTAATTATCTATAAACCTTGCCACAAGCTTCTAAGGTAAGTATGTACTATATTATCCCAATTTTCTAGATTGGGATACTGAGATTTAGAGAGCAACTTGCCCAAGGCCAAAGAGGTCTGTAAAGTATGCTAATCTATTGTGAGGGGCTCAAGAGAAACTTCCTGGATGGGCAGTTGAAACTAAATCTTGAAGGATGAGTTGGGTTGAGCTTGAAGATGCAGATGAGAGGGGAAGGAGAGGGACAGAAGGAATAGGGGGAGGACTGGAAAGCCTGGTGTTGGTAAGAAAAGATTTGGCTGAAGAAGTAACCCTCAAGGCCAAATCATGAAGAGTTTGGATTTTGTCCAGAAGAGGATGAATAACCACTGAAAACTTTAAACATGAGAGTGCTGAGCTAAGATTTGTTTTTAGAAACAAGATGCCAAGAGACTTGTTGGGGGCATTGTCGTAATCCAGGCAGGAAGTGAAGAGGCCTGAACTAATTAAGAGGAGCTTATCTGAGAACATCCTTTCTTTCTGTTTCACATTTATTCCCTCCATCAAGGTATCAGCAAGGAAGATAGGGAAGTAGAGGAAATCACTTCTGCAAAATGCTGAGCATTCCTTTCTTATTGAGCAGATGATTTTTCTCAGAATAGCCAAAGTTGAGAGAGGAGACAAGTGCAGTTTGCTGAACCTCCTCCTCCTGCTAAAAGGTTCCAGGCAGGACTTTGGTCATGCAGGATAATTACTCCTGCCAAGATACAAACCGGTTTGCAATTTTATTGTTCTCTTCCCCCAAGAAAAGGTTCAGAGGAGTTCAAACGATGTGACCAGCCAAGAAAATAGGAAGATTATTCTAGAATCTCTTGGTTCTACCAAGAGTATATAAGGGATTTAATAGAAATATAGACGAAGGTAGCAGAGTTTTATACCATTTCTATCACTGGCTTTGACATTCACTCATTCATTCACTTAATACCTACTGAAATTTACTATGAGCAAGGTTCTGTACTAGGTGTTATGATGATGGGGCAATATGCAAGAGTGCATCAGACCTCCATCTGTGGTCTCAGCTTCTGCTGTGAAGTCCCGGCTCTTGGACTGGTGTATTTGTTATCTATTGCTGCATAATAAATTACCTTGAAACTTCACATCTTAAAACAACAAACATTTCATTATCTCACACAGTTCCTGAGGTTTAGTAATCCAAGAGCGACTTAGCCAGGTGGTTCTGGCTCAGGCTCTCTCATGAGGTTGCAGTCAAGATATTGGCTGGGGCTGCAGTCATCTCAAGGCTAGAGTAGGGCTGAAGACTTGATTTCCAAGTTCACTCACATGGTTGTTGGCAGGACATAGTTCCTAGCTGGCCATTGGCCAGAGGCTTCAGTATTCTTCCAGGTGGCCTTCTCCTTAGAGCTGCATACAACACGGCAGCTTGTTTCTCCAATAGGGAGTTATCCAAGAGATAGAGATAGAGAAAGACAGAGATACCAGAATGGAAGGTGCAGTTTTTTTAATAACCTATTCTCAGAAGTAACTTACCATCATTTCTGCTATATCATTTTGGTCACACAGACCAACTGTGATAGAGTGTGGGAGGGGCCTACAAAAGGGTGTGAATACGAGGAGGGAAGGATAATTAAGGGCTATCTTGAAGGCTGGCTACCACAGTCCATCCTCTGGTCTCCAATGATTCATGTCCCTCCCACATGCAAAATACACTCATTTCCTCCCGAAGTCACCAAAAGTCTCATCTCATTATAGCGTTAGCTTAAAGTCCAACATCTCATCCTCTAAATCAGGTCCAGGTACATCTGAGGCTCCTTGGGTGTAGTTCCTTAAGTACAGCCCCTTGAGTACAGTTCCTCTCCCTCTGTGAAACTAAAACAACAACTTATGTGCCCCTCCATACACCCAACACACCATGGTGAGACAGGTGTAACAGGGTAACTGTTCAAAAAGAGGGAAAATGGTGGGCACAAAGGAATCACTGGTCCATTATAATTCTGAAAACCAGCTGAACAAATGTTGAACATTCCTTTATTAAGTCTCAAATCCTGGGAATAATTCTCCCTGGCTCTCAGCTCCATGTTCTGGAGTTTTGGATCTGACCCCTGAGTCATCCTCCCTCTCTCCCTTTTTTTTTTTTTTTTTTTAATGAAAGATAGTCCATGTTTACCACTGAGAACTTTTCTCAGCCTACTTCTTGCCAGTGGAACTTTGAGGATCCAAAGACCTCTTTTCGTTTTGTACTATCTCTATCCCTTTTGGTCCAAGATGGCAATGTTTCTTCATACATATTTATTTTTTAAATGTTATGAGCCTTCCATGAATGTTATTGGGTCCACTCCATTAGATGAAAGCCACACCTACAAATATCTTTCAGATAAGCTCTTCTCTACCTTGGGCTTCTGGTGAGATAACTGATGGACAATGTCCTTAAGCTTCCTAGGTGCTTCATCATTTTATTGAGAGACTGTGTGACACATACCTTTAATCTCTTTAGAGGACTTTTTGTCTGGCCAAATAGTATTCTGATGCACAACCTTAAATCTTTCTGAGACTGTAACAAAAGATTTTACAATCACTCCCTTGGCTTCATCTTAGGACCATGTTTTACTAGCAGTGCCCTGGATTTGTAGCTCAGAAGCTACATCTTAATTTTAGCATTGTTTGCCATTCAGAGAAGGTGAGAATTTTCAAAACCATCAAATTCTGTCTCCTTTTTGTTTAAACTGTTAACAGTTCTTCCTTTAGTTTACCTCTCTCCTCTCACATTTTACTACAAGCAACAAGAAGAAACCTTTGCTTGGAAATCTCCCTAGCTAGATCACCCAATTCATTAGACACATTTTCTACCTTTTGGTTACTGCAGGGAACAGTGTTACTGAACTTTCTGCCACTATATAAGAAGGATTGCCTTTCCTCCAGTTTCCAATTACATTACCTCATTTTTCTGCGAGCCTTCACCTGTAGCCATATAAAAGAGTGGGATACTTCTATTAACAGTTTCTTCAAGGTACTTTAGGCTTTCACTAACACTCTCCCCAAAGTCTGTTGTCCAGTTCCAAAGTTACTTATGCATCTTAGGATTTTGTTATGGCTGAATCTCACTTCCAGGTAGCAACATCTATATTAGATATCTATTTCTGTGTAACATATTATTCTGAAACTTAGCAGTTTAAAGCAACAACTATTTATTATCTGTTACAGTTTCTGAGGCTACCAGATCTGCTTCTAAGGTGGCTCACTCACATGGATGGCAAGTTGGTGCTGGCTGCTGGCAGGAGACCTCAGAATCTTTTCACATAGGTCTGTCTTCAGGGGTCCTTGCATCCATGGTAGGTGGCTTTTCCTAGAGCAAGGGATCTAAGGCGCCAAGGCAGAAGTTACAATGTCTTTTATTATCTAGCCTCAGAAATCCTACACTGTCACTTCCACAGTAATCTATTAGTCACACAAATCAGCTCTGATTCAATGTACGAGGGGAATACCAATACATGAGGATTGTTCTAGGTTATCCTGAAGGCTGGCTACCATAGCATGTTTTCTACCTTTCTAGGTTCCTTTGTTAATACTCTTTCCCTCAACAAAGCTACTTTCAAAATAGATATATCTTGGGCAGCCAAATCATGTATGCCGTATTGAAAAACATCATATTACCTGGTCAAATTTTAAAGAATTTCAGCACAAATTAAGCCAGCCTTCTGAATTTCTATCTTTTTTTTTTTTTAAAAAAAGTCCCTATTGCACAAGTTAAGCAAGTCAGGAACCTCTTAAGAATGAAGATTGATCCAAAGGCTGAAGAGTCATCATTGATGAGGAAATGTATTATCGTGATACCAGTTTCATTTCTCTGCTCACCATAAACAAATTCATCTGTCTTTTTCTGGGACAGGTATGTGTAATATGTGACATGCTTGATTTTAGAAGGCTTCTTTTTAAAAAACATGAAAACTATGTAAATAATCAGTAATTTCTTTTTCTTTAATAAGCCCATTGCATTCATTCAAAACCTTTATCTTTCAATGTGGGATAAGTTACTAAATTATATGTCCAGAATAGATGTTACATTTCAATTAATAAAAGGACTTATATTCTTCTCATAGGAACCACCTCACCCTTTATGTAGTTCTCCCCTATGAGACCCTTCCAAAGGTAAACTACTGTCCTTTCCTTCAGTGATTTGCCAAACAGAGGCAGTGTGGTGTATGAAAAGCATAAGCTTTGGTATTAAAGCTCTATATTCTGATTCTGCTAGCTGTGTGACCTTGGGCAAGTTACCTAACTTCTCCAAACCTCTGTTTACCAATATGTAAAATGGGGGTAATAACACCAAACTGTCATAAGAATTAGATGATATAATGTAGTAATAATGCTTAGCACAATGCCATTTAGAGTAAGGGCTCAATAAATGATAGTTATTATTAACAATTTGGGCAAGAAATGCTACCCATGAGAAGTTTCTTCTACTCTTCAGTTCTTACCTACTCCTAGTTCTACACAGCATCCATGGTTAGTGATTTTCAAATGTTGAAATGAAGGAACTACAAAAATAACAATGATTAAAAAGCTCAATTTATGAGTGTGTTGCTCTTTAAAGTTTTCTCTGGATGCAAAGCAGTCCATTCAATACCTAATTCAAATATGAACTAGAAAAAATTTTTTAAATCTGCTTTTTCTTATAGTAATGAATTTCAAGAAAAGTAAGATACTGAAACACCACAAAATGATCATTAGATTACAGCTTAATTTTCCCAAAGACATAAATCTTGAGACGTTTTGAGAAGTATTGAATGAACTTTGGAGGTATTCACCTTTGTTTAAGACTCTTTCCCTCTGTTTTTCAGATGGAAGGCGGAAAAGAATAATACGTTTCAAAGCCCTTTTTATATATTCAAATGCAGAATAGCCATGATCAAAGAGATGAATTACAAAGAATGATCAGGAACATAAATATGTACATATTTTGAATCAGTAGTAAGTGGGTTTTGCAGTTTTCAATGCAAAATAATTTCATACTTCATATTATTTATACCTTGACCTAGTTGCATACTTTAAAAAACTTAAATACAAATGGCACTTAGAAAACACACAAAATGAGCAGGCCCGGTTTTAGAAAAGAAAATATGAGTAAACCAGATTAAGAATATATGATTTTTTCAAACTTAATTTACAAAGCAGCAGCAGATATTATTTTATTATTGAAAACAGTTAACACAAAGTATTAGTGTAGGCTAGTTTTCTTTCTTATGCAACTCAAAATGATGGTTTATAAAGGACCATAGCCTATACGGATATGATGGAATGCCGTGTAGCTACCAAAAATGACAAGAACCTAGCTTAATGTCAATACGTGGAAATGTGTACCTGGAGTAATATAAATAGAAGAGACACAAAATAGCATGTATACTGATTAAACCATGTAGAAATATATGTATAATGTATATATGTAAATATACGTATAATGTAGTGTAGTGGAAAGAAAGAGAGAATAGAAGAGCTGAGTTCTAGTTGTGACAGGGCCTTCCCTTGGCTGGGTATCCATATCTGAGCAATTTATCTGCTTGTTCTCAGTTTCCTCACCTATGAAATGAAGGAGTTGATCTCAACTGATTTCAAGGCCATTCTCAGTGCTAACATTTAGTGATTTCATAGTTCAAAGGTTTGGAGTGACATAAATATAGTTTACTGTTTACTACCTTCTTTCCTGTAAAGTTGTTCAGGTTAATAATAATATTAAAAGGATACCACATGTCTTTAGTAAGACCTAGGAGAGAAGTAATATTCATCAATAAATAAGATTCAGTGATAGATAAATGTACTATTTTCTTTAAACTTTGTTTAAAATAACAAAAAGGCAATAGGAAGTCACTGAATGTTTTGGAGTAGAAAAGTGGCATGATAAAGATGCATTTTAGGGTGCTCACCACGCACCAGCACCAGGTGCTATCACTTACACCCAAACCAGGGCTCTGACTGTCACAGCCAAGAGAGCACAGGCTGCTGGGGAGCTGGTTTTTGCAGAATGTTGGGTAGACTTCCCTTTGCTGTACATCTCTAGGAATAAACCTACAAAGGAGGCAAAAGACCTGTACTCAGAAAACTATAAGATACTGATGAAAGAAATCAAAGATAACACAAATAGATGGAGAGATATACCATGTTCTTGGATTGAAAGAATGAATATTGTGAAAATGACTATACTACCCAAAGCAATCTACAGATTCAGTGCAATCCTTATCAAATTACCAATGTCATTTTTCACAGAATTAGAACAAAAAAATTTACAACTTGTATAGAAACACAAAAGACCCCAAACACCCAAAGCAATCTTGAGAAAGAAAAATGGAGTTGGAGGAATCAGGCTCCGTAACTTCAGACTATACTACAAAGCTACAATAATCAAGACAGTATGGTACTGGCACAAAAACAGAAATATATATCAATGGAACAGGATAGAAAGCCCAGAGATAAAGCCATGCACCTATGGTCACCTAATCTATGACAAAGGGGGCAAGAATATACAATATACAATGGAGAAAAGAGGCTCTCCAATAAGTGGTGCTGGGAAAACTGGACAGCTACATGTAAAAGAATGAAATTAGAACACTCCCTAACACCATACACAAAAATAAACTCAAAATGGATTAAAGACCCAAATGTAAGGTTGGACACTATATAATTCTTAGAGGAAAACATAGGCAGGACACTCTTTGACATAAATCACAGCAAGATCCTTTTTGACCCACCTCCTAGAGTAATGAAAATAAAAACAAAAAAATAAACAAATGGGACCTAATGAAACTTAAAGGCTTTTGCACAGTAAAAGAAACCATAAACAACATGAAAAGACAACCCTCAGAATGGGAGAAAATATTTGCAAATGAAGCAAAGGACAAATGATTAATCTCCAAAATATGCAAACAGCTCATGCAGCTCAATATCAAAAAAACAAACAACTCAATCAAAAAATGGGTGGAAGACCTAAATAGACTTTTCTCCAAAGAAGATATACAGATGGCCAACAGGCACATGAAAAGACTCAACATCACTAATTATTAGAGAAATGCAAATCAAAACTATAATGAGGTACCACCTCACACTGGTCAGAATGGCCATCACCAAAAAATCTACAAACAATAAATGCTGGAGAAGGTATGGAGAAAAGTGAATCCTCTTACACTGTTGGTGAGAATGCAAATTGATACAGCCACTATGGAGAACAGTATGGAGGTACCTTAAAAAACTAAAAATAGAGCTACCATATGACCCAGCAATCCCACTCCTGCACATATACCCAGAGAAGACCATGATTCCAAAAGATACATGCACCCCAATGTTCATTGCAGCACTATTTACGATAGCCAGGACATGGAAGCAACCTAAATGTCCATCAAGAGAGGAATGGATAAAGAAGATGTGGTGCGTATATACAATGGAATATTACTCATCCATAAAAAGGAATGAAATTGTGCCATTTGCAGAGACGTGGATAGACCTAGAGACTGTCTCCATTTTTTAACATAACAAGCAGACCACACGCTAAGCCTCCTGCCTAGAATGTGGGGCATGGGAAAGGGTGTGCCAGGGATGCCCCACAGCTTCTATCTGCCCACTCACATTTCCCAGGCTCCCTTGCTGTTAGTGAGATCATGTGACTTAGTTGCCGTGGAGTCTGAGGCATTTACTAGAGGGTGGAGCCTCCACCAGTGCAGGTGAAACAAAGCCCATGCTGGCCCACAATGGACATATCAAATAAGTGGTAAATACATGTTCATGTGTATTAAACCTTGAGATCTGGGATTGTTTGTTCCTGCAGCATAACTTAGCCTAACCTCACCAATACAACTGTGTTGTCATTCCCTTCCCTCAGATGAGAAACCTGGGGCTCAGGGCTTCCCTGCTGGCACAGTGGTTTGAGAATCCGCCTGCTAATGCAGGGGACACGAGTTTGATCCCTGGTCCAGGAAGATCCCACATGCCGCGTGTGCCACAACTACTGAGCCTGTGCTCTAGAGCCTGTGAGCCACAACTACTGAGCCCACGTGCCGCAACTACTGAAGCCCGCACGCCTAGAGCCCGTGCTCCACAACTAGACAAGCCACCGCAATAAGCCTGCGCACTGCAATGAAGAGTAGCCCCTGCTCGCCGCAACTAGAGAAAGCTCGCGCACAGCAAGGAAGACTCAACGCAGCCAAAAATAAATAAATAAACAAATAAATAAATAAAATCTATTTTAAAAAGTTGCATTTAAATCAATGGTGTGCATCATGCCTGAAAACAAAGGGAGAATGTACGCAGAATGACCCATATTGGCGATTGACAATATGCTAGGCATGAGGTAGTGAGGGCTTGAACTTGGGAGGAAGCAGTCATTTATTCATTTATTTGGTTGGCACTTATGGACCCTTACCGTGCTAAATTCAGAGGGAACAAATATACTATGAGTACACAATTATTCTCCATCCCCTTTCCCAATTTAATTATCTTCATAGAATTTATCATTACCTGAAATTCCACTTACATATTTGTTTGTTTATGTATTATTTTATTTTCTGTCTCACCCTCCAGAAAAGAAGTTCCATGAGGGCAAACAGACCATATGTATAAATACTCAACAAATACTTGCTGAATTAAAGAATAAATGAAAATTATACTGAACCTTATAGACAAAGTCAAATATCTTTTCTGATACAGTTCTACAGCTTTGTAGCTTCAGGCTAATTTAGTACCAAAAGACCCTCCTGCTGTGTTTATGATAAAATTAAATTATTGCTATGACTGCCCTCCTTTCAGCCTACTACTAAAGTATTTCCCCATAAATTTTGCTCCCTTTCTGTTCAGAAAGTCGTCTTTCTCTGGTAGAAATGAAGCTAGGAGAGAGATGATTATCTATGCTTTACTCTCAGCACTTCTTTCTGAATTACTTGTATCTAGATTTTTGTTTATTAATTTAATAGAGTGGTTAAATATTCATTAGCTTTTTCCTTGCAACTTCAGTTCACAAACTTAGTTGAATGTAAATAATACCAAACACTTTCTCTCTCAAAGCTGTTGGGAAAAGGGACAGAGGTGAGGGTCAGAGGTGAGGGGTTGGGGGTGGTGAGGTTGGAGGAGGGCTCAGAAGGTCAACAATTAGCAATGGTTTTACTACCATCTCTCTGTGGTTTTTACAACTCCCCTCTCTCTTCAGCTTTAGCTGCTCACCTCAGTCATGGGGCTCTAACACCCCCCTCTCTGAGCAACACTTGAATCTGCTTCCCTTAAAAATAATAGCACTTCCCATTTGTAGAGTGCTTGTAAGTCTACAAAATGCTTTTTACCTCTATGATCTTACTTACATCTTATTTAATCTCTTTGTTCTCAAACAGATTATTAGTTTTTGTTTTGTTTTTCTCCGAGAACTAAGAGGAAAGCTTGAGTAATAGATGTGGGAAAAGGAAGTTTCTAGATAGTGAGTTATAAACTGACTAAATGCTAACCCTGTAATCATGATGAGACCAAAGCTGTTTTGATTGGCTCAGGTTCCTCACTCTGGACAGAGTTGATTTATTACCTTCCAAGGGCTGTTTTTTCCTTTGTCCTCCACTGTCTGGATCATCCATAATTGGTTGTGTTGGAAGGTTGATACTGCTCCAAAGGGAATGTGGGTCCCACTTGTCTCTCAGTCTAGTCCGTACCTGGCTCTGTCTTCCTTGCAAGCTGGAAACTGGCAGCTCCTCATCTCATTCCCCTCCCAGGTAATCTCTCTATTAGCTTACCCTTATCACCTGTTAGGGGCCTATTGCTGACTAAGAAATAAATGGTTCTTCCTTTTGTTCTGATATCCATCCTCTAGATTCTTTTCTCCAATTCACCTGATCTCAGACTATTTCTATTTTTTCTTGTTGTTGTTGTTGTTGTTTTTCTGATACTTCCTGCCACTGCACTTGTTGATTCTCTTTTCATCTTGCATGTGGGCAGCTGATAACCTGTTCTGTCCCCATTATCTCAGGTTAACAATTCCACCCGCTTTCTTGGGTATTAATCACTCACGTGCCCTGGGAAACTGGGACGTCCCAAAGTCATCTCATTACGTTTTTACCAAGGCCAGCCCAATACCTTAGGGACCCTGGTAATAATAAAATAATAATTACCATTATTGAGTTCTTACTGACACAGAGTGCCAGGCGATTTACACAGGTGATTTTACTTAATCCTCTACACAGCCCTTCGAGGTCAAATTTGAGAGGGTGGGTCAACAGAGGCTTTCTTTGAATGATTTAAATTAAACCACATACAAAAGATAGTGGCTGGATATGTGGGGGTTATATGACCAGTCCTATACACCAAGACCCCCAACTCTCAGGAAACTCTTTATGGAGATCGTACCATATGCAGAACAAAACTTATCCTGAGTCAGAAGAGAGGTAAATCCTGGTGTACATTTACTGAATCTAGAGACTGCAAATGAAACCGATACTAATACTTCTTATGGAAGTCAATTACATCAGTGACCCCCAGTCAACTACACTTGATGGCATTCATATCCTTATGTAGCCCCTCCCCTTGAATCAGGGCTGGATGTGTGACTTACTTTAAGGAATAGAAATGGCAGAAGTGACACTGTGTCTGTTCCAAGCCTATGCTTTAAGAATGTCTGGTAGCTTCTACTGCTCTGCTTGCAGGAGCCCCAAGCACCATTTGATAAGTCCACGTGGAGAGGGAGAAACCCTGGGTCTTCACGGTGAGAAAGTGAGTTCTTGCCTTGCCAACATCCATCCCAGTTGGGTCTGGCCTTCTGGACATCCCTGACAAGGTGTCAGACCTGGAAGTGAAGCCATCCTGGAGATTCCAGCCCCAGCTGCCATCTGACTACAGCCATGTTAGAGACCCAGAGGAGACCAGCAGAGCACCAACCAGTCAACCCATACAATCATGAGAAATTAATAACAACAACAACAAAAGACTGTTGTTGTTTGTTTGTTTTGGCCGCGCCGCAGAGCTTGCGTGATCTTGATTCCCAACAAGACTGTGGTTGGGAATTCCCTGGTGGTCCAGTGGTTAGGACTCTGTGTGCTCTTACTACCGAGGGCCTGGGTTCAATCCCCGGTCGGCGAACTAAGATCCCACAAGCCGTGTGGCCCAAAACAAACAAACAAAAACCCAAGATTGTTGTTTTAAGCCATTACATTTTTGAGTGGTTTATTAAGCAGTAATAAATAACCAAAACAGTACTAATATTAATAATGTTAAAGGTTATGGTTGGTTTGGAGTCCCATTAATTAATA
Organism: Aethalodelphis obliquidens; assembly: GCF_003676395.1. NCBI lineage: Eukaryota > Metazoa > Chordata > Mammalia > Artiodactyla > Delphinidae > Aethalodelphis > Aethalodelphis obliquidens. The sequence goes on along the minus strand of NW_020838002.1, from coordinate 8,806,026 downwards.
TTAGATCAAGAGGCTTAAGAATACCAGAATTCGAAAAGAATCTAAAAGAGAGTGGATATATGTTTTCGTATAACAGATTCACTTTGCTGAGACTAACACAACATTGTAAATAAATTATACCCTAGTAAAAATTAAAGAAAAAAAAGAATACCAGAATCCCATCTTAGACCACAACCATCCCCCACCTTCCAGGTCTGGAGAGAGAACTACACACAGGAGACAGTGACAGAAGAAAAATAACACCTGAATTTTAGCTAGGCTTACACTTTCTGATAAGGTGGTCTGAGGTCACATACCTAGAACTGGAGGCTTACAGGGCCCTTTTTCAGGGGCCAAATTAAAAATATCTAACCACTAGGACAGCTAGGACGCTGCCTAATCAAAATGGACACTGGCTGAACCAGGCCACACCTTCACAGTGTAACTACAACCTAGCTGTTCCCTCTCTCTAAGCCTGAGCGCATGCCTGGGTTGGATTGTCACTCGGTCCCACGGGGACAAAGGGAGAAAAACCCGGAGCGATCCTTCTCTTGCGTATGATCCAACACATCATGCATGACCCTATCTGCTGGGGAAAATGGCCTGGTCAGTGTCTTGGAATCTAACCAGCCAGACTAGTCACTCCTCTCGTGGAGGTAGGGGAACACCACGGGTGACCCCTTACATATTATCTCATTTAATCCTCACAGTAACTCTGAAAGGTAGATATTTTTCTTGCCATATTACCCATGAGAAAGTTAAATATTAGAGAGGTTGAGTAATTTGTTTGAGGTCACACAATTAGTATTAGGAATGACATGGGTGGGCTGGGGGAGGTCAGTAAGAAGAGGTGAGGTTTGAGTATGGCGCAATGTGAAATCACTCACATTGTCATCTCAGTTTCTTGTTCAAGTGAAATGAACATCCTGTACCGTTAAAGACACCCAAGGAAACAGGGCCCAAAGTCACCCTTTTTTGTGGCTTAATTATGGAACAGGTGGGAGGAAGGCATCTCTCTCTACTTCAGCAGAGAAGTGGCTGCACACCGGCTGTGGTTAATGATACGAGTCAGTGAATAGCCACTCAGAAATGCATGTGAGATTTTGTCTCCTCCCATATCCTTGAGAGATTCAGAAGGGACCTGTGGTTCCAATGACCTTCTTGTGGAGGCTGCTCCTGTCCATATTATCCAATTGTAGTGTCAAACTAGAGTGGTCTGGAGAGATGTGTGTTACACAAACATTACATCTCTGACAGAAAACTCTATATTTGTTCCACCCCCACATTCTCCATTCAAGTTCCCAGAAGTTTGCAATTATCCTCAAAAGACGTTTCCAAACAAGGCTTACTCAGCTTTGGTTTTCAGTAGGATGAGATTATTCTGTTTTGATTTTTTTTTTCCCCATTTCTTTTAACTTGGTTGACCATTCTAGGCTGGTGTATAAAAGCTGGTCATGAACCACACACCCATTCCCATTCACCTTTCACCTGCTTGTTCTTTCTCTCCTCATCCTGGATTCTTGGCCCTACATGCCAGTTTGATGTCGGCATCTCCCTCTTTCTTTGTGTCAATCCCACTTCTTTCTTCGCGGGACTCCACTTTCTCCTCTAGGCCACATGGACTTTGACCTCTTGCCCAGTTTTCAGTTGTTCTAACTCCTCTGGCTTGGTATCCTATATTGACTTAGCTGACATTCTTTCATACTAAGCCCTGGTATTGTGGAATTCCACCTGCCAACTGCAGCTGGGTGGCATCTATTTTCCAAGCCCTTTGCCTTGGAAAGAAAACTACCTGACAAAAACAATGGCAGAGGAGAGGGAAGAGTCGCTTTTAACTCGCACTTGCTGGCACTGCCAGCCAAATTTCTGCTTGCCGCTGCACCCCTTTCCTGCTGGATCCAAGAGATTTAGGAAGGATAAAAAAATATCCTTGGTTACAACAACTTTGGAAAACTGTTTCGCAGTATCTGCTAAAATCGAACACGTGTGTATACTTTACCAAACAATTCTACTCCTAGATATATACCCAACAGAAATGCATACATATGTTCACCAAAAGATATGTACAAGAATGCTCATAGCAGGATTATTCATAATAGCTAAAAACTGGAAACAATCCAAATGTCCAACAGCAGTAGAATGAATAAAGAGTTCATTCAATATATATTCATATAATATTCTATATAACAATGAAAAAGAACAGACTACTGCTATGCCCAACAATGTGGATGACTCTTACAGATACAATGTTGACCCAAAAAAGCCACAAACAAAAGAATACATGATATATATCCCATTTATGTGAAATTCTAAAACAGAAGAAACTGATCGATGTTGTTAGAAGTCAGAAAAGTGGTTACCATATGGGGAGTGGTAATCAGGTGGGGATATGAGAGGACTGGATGCTGATAATGTTTTGTTTCTTAATCTGTGTACTGATTAAACTAGTGTGTCCATTTTGCAAAAATTCATCCAGCTGTACACTTAAGATTCATGTATTTTCCTATATATGGTATATGTGAATAAAGTGAACGACAGAAAGAAAAATTTCCTTGCCTTGTCTTGAAAATGTCATTATAAAGGACACTCAAGGTTAGTGGCTCAGTAAATGGGTTTTCTGGTATTCTTATTTGTCATTCTGGAAAACCTAGCAATTCCTATTAACCTAAAAAGCCTATAGATTCCTCTGCTGTAATGGAAACATTCCCCCCAACCTCCAAGTGAACATCATAATATTTAGCAGGACATGGTCAGTGGTATGACACACAGCCAACACTCTACAGGTTCCCAGGTGGAATGGAAGGAACAACACTAGCTTTAAGAAGGATTCAGGGGGGTGTTCTGGGATGAGTTAACCAGGTTGGCTGGATAAGACAGGCTGCAGGCTGCAGAGCATGGGGCCATAGCAAATCTGGACACTGTCAAGGGTTGAAGCTGGAATAGAGGACCAAGAAGATTATCTTAGATTATCTTATCTTAGTGAATTATCTGACCTAGCCAAAGAAACAGGCAGAGCAGCAGAGGGTAGGTACAGGAAGACGGGATAGAAATGGAGACCATCAGGACAGAGAAAGTGGATTTGGTAGAAAATGGAGCATGGGAGTGAGCAGCCGCAGGCTGGCCATAGAGCCTTTACAGTCTTAGCGGATTGGGAAAGAACTGTGAAAGGGCTGAGCTGTTTTAGACAAAAATGCTGTACTCTTCCCACTGTTCTACCCAGCCTCCCTTTCTGGGCTCTTTGTGTGGGTGACATTCCTCACTCACTTCCTACCTCCAAACTCTCCTTCTAGCTTCTAGGATTTTGGTTCCTTGAACATTTCTCAGCTCTGCTGGCTTCTATGATTTGGGCATCTCTCACTGCCTTGGGTGAGAAATTCCACACATTAGCCAACAACCTCCTGACCCCTCCCAGGTCAACCATACTCCTCTCCTTCAGTCACCATCACCCTAATAGGGGGTGCAGGAGATCCTTGATAGAAGGAACCAAACAAGCCTATTGTCTCAGAACTCAAAATCATTTCTTTGCTGCTGGAGCCACCATATACTGTCTCTTATTCTGTTCCTGTTCTAGTTTGGTCCCTTTCAGACTGTGTTATTGTACTTGGCAAATCCATGCAAGTTGACGTGGGAGTCTTATAACATAAGTCCACTAATGTCTGTTTCCATGCTGGGAATTCCTCTAGGCTATAGTCCTTTCTGTCCCCTTTGCTTCTACTTATTCATTGCCTCCCCTTGTTTTCCTACCCATATTGGCTTCATACCTTGGCACCACTCTAGGACAGTGAGGGGACCAGGCACCGTATCCTGGTCCCTCTAGGATGCTACCCTACTTGGCCACCTTTGTTCCATTTTATCCTATCAGGAGAGGGTAATCAAAATTCCCTTTGTTTCTATGGTAGTTTTTGCTGCTTACCTGGCTATTTGATATTCTCTTTCCTAAAATGTTGCAAACTAGGATCTGAACCAACAGCAGCAATAATGGGTAGTGGAAATCTGCATTTTGGAAACTGGTAAAATGGGGTGGAATTCCTGAATCTGTCTATCACCTGCTAGTGAGGAGACTTTGGACATGTTACCTGACCTTTTTAAGCCCCAGTTTCATCATTTGTAAAACAGTGATCTAGTCTTGGAGAGTTGTTGGGAAGATTAAGGAATATTATGTGAGACTTATGTGAACTACTTACTAAATGCTTGTTATTATTATTGGAAGATTTGTTATGAGAACAGTTATTATCCACCTTCCCAGTTACTGAATAGTGTTAAGAAGTTCAGCTGATCTGAAAAATAAAATGCATTTGCCGCGAAGCACACAAATGAATCCCTCTCTATGAGCATCCACCAAGAGAAGAATACACAACAAGCTCTGCAAAGAAGCACATTCTGAGGTGCAGAAGAATGCAATTCAAGGATAAAAATTAAGCACCAAAATCACATTATGCATTAAAAAACACAAATAGTAAGAAAATGATAGAATCAAGAAAAAGTCACAGTCCTAAGACATTGCTGATCTCAATAAAGGGCTGTTGACTGTGGAAGGGCCTAAGGGAAGTTGGCTCCAAAGTACTCTATGCTCAGTCTACCTATATAGAATTCTAGAGAGAAATAGTGTTCAGGTTGAATGTGGCAGCAGGCTGAGGGTATGAGAGAACAAGGCAGCAACGAGAAATGCAAGGGTGGGCTTCCCTGGTGGCGCAGTGGTTGAGAGTCCGCCTGCCGATGCAGGGGACGTGGGTTCGTGCCCCGGTCCGGGAAGATCCCGCATGCCGCGGAGCAGCTGGGCCCGTGAGCCATGGCCGCTGAGCCTGCGCGTCCGGAGCCTGTGCTCCGCAACGGGAGAGGCCACAACAGTGTGAGGCCCGCGTACCGCAAAAAAAAAAAAAAAAAAAAAAAGAAATGCAAAGGTTTGAGCAGCAATAAGACACAGGCCAATTAATCGACAGAAATCAAGAGTGAGTAAATAAATATCAGAGGGCAGAGCAAGATAGGATGACCAAAGTACATGCAAACAATTTGCAGGGAGGAGAGCTGTTGATCAGTTCAACAGCTGGCGTCAGAGAGGGTCACAGGAAATGTGGAAGAGGCAGAGTTGAAGGGAGAACATACAGTACCCAGATCCAGCAGAGAAGGACTCTCAATACAGAAGCAACGCGCTCTCTTAGCCTCAGCAGCCATTATAGTCCTCTCACCCCTGTGAGAATGCATCTGTAGTGAGCCTGGTCTGTACTCTTACTGGTGATAAGTCACTGTATGATTAGGAGTGGGGGTGAGACTTGACAAAGTTCTCTGGAAAAGTATTTCAGTGCTGTCTTCACTGACTTCTTGGAGGCAGGTTTATCTGAGTGTCATTGATGGAAAGAAACTCGATTGAATCATGAATCTGATCAGTAAATCCCCATGGGCAGTCCTCAGGTCCACAGCGTTCCTGGTTAATAAAATGGCAGGATTATCCATAGTGTCTTTCTAAGGAAAATATTTAATGTGTCTAGTAGTTTTTCTGGTTTTACACCTCAGTGGAGAAATAGAGAGTATTGCCCTAGAAATATGTTTTCCTTTCAGATGTGCAATGCCAAGTACATCTTTAAAGAGTCCAAAAATGTCAATCTTAAAGCCCCTGAAGGAATCTTTTGTCTGGTGGTGTATCAATTTTTATATAGATGAGCTAAGTTCCACAGAAAATTTGGGAGGCCAAGTGACATAGTGAAAGTGCATGGGTTTTAGTGTCTGACTAATCTAGTTTGAATTTCAGCTTTACCACTTAACAGCTATGTGACTTTGCACAAATTATTTAACCACTCTGAGTCTCAGTTTCCCCAACTATAAAATGGAGATAATAAAACATAAAAGAATTTGTAACTACAGTGTGTAACTGCAGAATAATTGCTCCTCAAAAATGTCCATGTCCTAATCCCTATAACCTGCAAGTATGTTGAATATGTTACCTTACTTGGCAAATGGATTTTGCAGATGTGATTAAGGTTAACACCTTGAGAAGGGAAGATTATTCTGGACTATCTAGGTGGGCCCAAGATAATCACATGAGTCCTTAAAAGCAGCAAACCTTTTCCAGGTGAGGTCAGTCAGAGGGAGATGTGACTCTGGAGGGTCAGAGAGATATGATGGAAAGAGGACTTGACTCACCATTACTGGCTTTGAAAATGGAAGAAGGGTACCATGAGCCAAGGAATGCAGGCATCCTGTAGAAGCTGGAAAAGCCTAGGAAGCAGATTTTTCCCCAGAGACTCCAGAAAGGAATGAAGCCCTGATGATATCTTGATTTTAGTCCAGTGGGGCCCATGTTGAACTTCAAAACTTCAGAGCTGTAAGATAATAAATTTCTGTTGTTTAAGCCACTAAAGGTGTGGTAATTTGTTCTAGCAGCAATAGAAACCAATATATACAGGCACCAAAAATGGCTCAGGACCATGGGGATAATTGATGGCATGGCTGTCTAATTAACCAACTGATGACTCATAATAATCAAGCAGTAATTATTGATGATATGATGAAAATGATCTTCATAACTCATAAATATTATTCCAAAATAATACTTATTTTTTTCCTTCTAATCTTCCATTTTAAAATGCAGATGTGGCCAAGCAAATCTGGCTACCCTAGCTCAAGAATGATAAGAGAGTTTTCTTAAAATGTGGAGTAAAAAAATAAGATATGGATGGCAGGAGTTGTAGACTGAGCCTCAGCTCCACTCTGAATTCAAGCATGTCAGGACACTTCCATATGGGCTGGCCACAGAAAGGGATAATGTGCTTCAAATAATTGGATTCCTTGGAGCTCATGTACTATCCTCAGGCTGCCCAATGCTGAGACCCCCCCAACAAATGGCAATTCACTCAAGTTACCTTTACTAAATGGTTTATTATAAAGATGCATATTTATGGAAACCCAGGGAAGGATGAGCAATCAGGGTAAGGAAGAACAGGATAGGAGAGTGGCTATGGATTCCAGGCAGTTCCAAGACCTCAGCCACAGATTTTGTGAATCTTTACTTTTAAGTGACTCAGCTACTCCCTGTGTGTCGCCACACTCTCCACTCACTACCTCCTGGCTTTCTTACCATCTACTCTGTGTCTTTTCTGCATAATAGGCTCTGCTTACTCATAACTTAGGTTACTCATAACTTGACTTAGTCAAAGCTTTGACTCATTCAAGTTTCCTCCTGACTTCCCCAACTTCTCTTTTTTTTTTTTTTTTTTGCTGTACGCGTACCTCTCACTGTCGTGGCCTCTCCCGCTGCGGAGCACAGGCTCCGGACACGCAGGCTCAGTGGCCATGGCTCACGGGCCCAGCTGCTCCGCGGCATGTGGGATCCTCCCGGACCAGGGCACGAACCCACGTCCCCTGCATCAGCAGGCAGACTCTCAACCACTGCGCCACCAGGGAAGCCCCTCGCCCCCAACTTCTCTTAATCCTACTGCCTTTCAGCTTTATTTATGCATTTATTCATTAATTTGAAAAATACCTATTGACCATTTACTATGTGCCCCCATGCAGCTTATTGTTTAGTCAGAAAGAGAGACATTCATCACATAATCACAAAAGTGCTTCAGGTGTATTCTAATTGCCTCAGTTTCTTTGTTCAAACCAGGCGTTGGGATCAGTTGCTGGAAACTCTGTGGACCAACTGGCTGCCTTCAGGAGCAGCAGCAATAGGTTGTCATGTTTATTACTACGACACTCCCCTTTCCCCAGACAGAGCTGATCAGACTAAGGGCTGGCATTTGACCAAGGACAATTAATACAGTGGCTGGCCAGGAAACTGCAGTTTGACTCAAACTATTAATAATAAGCTTCCCATAGAAGGAAGAAATCATAGTGTAGCAGACAGTATGTAGAATTAACATATTTACCACTGGGGAATAAGCTTACACTCCAGAGCAGTAATCTAAATGTGGAAGGATGTCATCCATAGGGAGCTTTCTCATTCATGAGATAGAAAGTTAGAAGGCACTTATCTGATTCAGCGACTCTGAGAAGGAAGCAGGGCAGAGAGCAGGAGTGGTCTTGAACATAACATAAGGCAGAGTTCATCACTCAAATCATGGCCAGAGTGAGGTGTAGGGAAACTCTGCCATGTTCCTTGCTGGAAGGTATCATAGCCTTAGGTAGGGATAAATCGGTGATAGTTTCCATGAGGTGTGCTTCTTAGGGCTGGCTGGAAGATGTGGCAAGAGCAAGAGGCCTTTGGATTCTCTGAGACAGTCCTTAGTCTGAGCCTAAGTGCCAAAGCTTTCAACATAGTGCTGGTTTTTATGCCAGACTTATGTCATCGTGTTTACTTTAGGCAGTTCTCAATGAAGTACTTTATTTTATTTTTTGTTTGTTTGGCCGTGCTGCATGGCTTGCGGGATCTCAGTTCCCCAACCACGGAGATCGAATCTGTGCCTCCTGCAGTGGAAGCACGGAGTCCTAACCACTGGACCGCCAGGGAATTCCCTCAATAAAGTGTTTTAGACAAGCCATGGTATGTAAAGGCATCACGGCCACAACTAAAGCATATGACCCTGAGTTCCCCTGTAGGAACCCATAGATAGGAGTTTATGTGGAGAAATTCAGATCAAGGGGCAGCCCCCTACCTTGTTGATTGTGGTTGGCAACAAAGTTGGCATGGCTCAATTGGCTACAGGTGCTATGCTGTGTTAGTGGTGTGGCTGGAAAGGAGGTAAACCCAGGAGTACTGAATAGTAAGAGCATTCTCTAGAAGGCAGATTGACTAAAGGGCTGGTGGTTCCTTGGAGTTTGTGTATTTTGGTTTTTGGAACAGGATTTCGGCACATTTGTTCTGTTGTCTGAAGACAGGCTCGATTTTGAAATAAAAACACACAGAGGACTAAAGTTTCTCTGGGACCATCTGGTATTGTGTCCCAAAACTGACTTAGAGAGAAGTATTTGATGTTGGTCCATAATTACTTGAGGTTATGGTGGTTCATGCAGAGACCCTAGTCACGGTCCTGGAATACGGAAGCAGGAATCCAGGAACTGTAGCTCTGCCAGGAGCAGAACAATGACCAACCAATAGGCTATATTAGCATTCACTGTGAAAGCCCAGGGGTTGAGGAGAGACAGTCATGAAGAGTACTCAGTGTTTGGAAGACCTCTGGCTACCAGAAACCACTGGCATTCCCCACTCCAAATCTGTACTACCCTTCGGAGGCCATCTGGTTCAGCTTTCTTGTGTTACTGGTGTGAATACTGAGGCCCAGAAAAGCCAAATAACCTTGTCTACTTCAGTTAATGGTTGAAACTCATGCGATGACCCCCTCTTTTAAACAAGGTCTGGTGGAGAATCATCACAGTCAGAGCTGAAAAGCAGGCAATGAAATGTCTTTCGTATGAGCGTCATACTTACATGCATGCTGAGAATCTGTGTTCAGTGGTTTCTTAGCAAGTAGTAACAGTGTTGATAAAGTTGTCCTAGATCCTCATCTAATCATCAAGGGACATCATTCAATCATCAAGTAGGGCAAGCCAGAAATCTCAGTGGTCCTTGGTCCCCAACCCATATCCAATCCAATACCAAGTCTTGTCAATACCATCTTCTATCCATTTCTCTCCTTTTTCCTTTTTCTTTTTTAAAATATTTATTTATTTATTTTTTGGCTGCAGTGGGTCTTCGTTGCAGTATGCAGGCTTCTCATTGCAGTGGCTTCTCTTGTTGCAGATCACAGGCTCTAGGCGCGTGGGCTTCAGTAGTTGTGGCTCACAGGCTCTAGAACTCAGGCTCAGTAGTTGTGGCACATGGGCTTAGTAGCTCCGTGGTACATGGGATCTTCCTGGACCAGGGATCAAACCCATGTCCCCTGCATTGGCAGGCGGATTCTTAACCACTGCGCCACCAGGGAAGTCCCTCTCCTTTTTCTCTATAACCACTCTAGTCCGAGCTACCATCTTCTCTTGTCTGGACTTCTGAGACAGCTTTCTAATGGTTTGCCCACATTTCCTCTGCCTCCAATCTACTTTCCTCACAGCAGCCAGTGGTCTTCTCCCTTCCCCTTATTTATTTTTTATTAATTAGTAGATTTTATTTCTTAGAGCAGTTTTAGGTTTACAAAAATCGAGCACATAGAGTTCCCTTATACCTCCTCTCTACTCTACTCCCAGTTTCCTCTATTATTAATATCTCGTATTCGTGTGGTACATTTGCTACAGTTGATGAACCAATGTTAATATACTATTATTATTAATTAAAGCCCATCTTCATATTGGGGTTCACACTTTGTATTATACAGTTCAATGGATTTTGACAAATGCATATTGTCATGTATTCACCATTACAGTGTCATTCAGAACAGTTTCACTGCCCTAAAAAAGGCCCTGGGGCACGAGCCGCGGCTAACATCGCGGACCCTAGAGACCGGCATGAGACGCTAAGGCTGCTGCTGCCGCCACCAAGAAGCCTGTGTGCGAGCACAGGTCACTATCCACACCTCCCTTCCGGGGAGCTTGTGCAGCCCGCCACTGCCAGGGTCCCGGGATCCAGGGACAACTCCCCCGGGAGAACACACGGCGTGCCTCAGGCTGGTGCAACGTCACACTGGCCTCTGCCGCCGCAGGCTCGCCCCGCATCCGCACCCCTCCCTCCCCCCGGCCTGAGTGAGCCAGAGCCCCCGAAGCAGCAGCTCCTTTAACACTGTCCTGTCTAAGCGAAGAACAGACGTCCTCTGGCGACCTACACGCAGAGGCAGGGCCAAATCCAAAGCTGAACCCCACGAGCAGTGCGTACAAAGAAGAGAAAGGGAAATCTCTCCCAGCAGCCTCAGAAGCAGCGGATTAAATCTCCACAATCAACTTGATGTACCCTGCATCTGTGGAATACCTGAATAGACAACGAATCATCCCAAATTGAGGAGGTGGACTTTGAGAGCAAGATTTATTATTTTTTCCCCTTTTCCTCTTTTTGTGAGTGTGTATGTGTATGCTTCTGTGTGAGATTTTGTCTGTATAGCTTTGCTTTCACCATTTGACCTAGGGTTCTACCCGTCCGTTTTTTTTTCTTAAAAAATTTTTTTTCTTAATAATTACTTTTTATTTTAATAACTCTACTTTATTTTATTTTATCCCCTTTCTTTCTTTCTCTCCCTCTCTCTCTGTCTCTGTCTCTCTCTCTCTCTTTCTACTTTTTCTCCCTTTTATTCTGAGCCGTGTGGATGAAAGGCTCTTGGTGCTGCAGCCAGGAGTCAGTGCTGTGTCTCTGAGGTGGGAGAGCCAACTGGTCCACAAGAGACCTCCCAGCTCCACATAATATCAAATGGCAAAAATCTCCCAGAGATCTCTATCTCAACACCAGCACCCAGCTTCACTCAACGACCAGCAAGCTATATTGCTGGACACCCTATGCCAAACAACTAGCAAGACAGGAACACAACCACACCCATTAGCAGAGAGGCTGCCTAAAATCATAATAAGTTCAGAGACACCCCAAAACACACCACCAGATGTGGACCTGCCCACCAGAAATACAAGATCCAGCCTCATCCACCAGAACACAGGCACTAGTCCCCTCCACCAGGAAACCTACACAACCCACTGAACCAACTTTAGCCACTGGGGACAGACACCAAAACCAACGGGAACTACGAACATGCAGCCTGCAAAAAGGAGACCCCAAACACAGTAAGATAAGCAAAATTAGAAGACAGAAAAACACACAACAGATGAAGGAGCAAGATAAAAACCCACAAGACCTAACAAATGAAGAGGAAATAGGCAGTCTACCTGAAAAAGAATTCAGAATAATGATAGTAAAGATGATCCAAAATCTTGGAAATAGAAAGGAGAAAACACAAGAAACGTTTAACAAAGACCTAGAAGAACTAAAGATGAAACAAGCAACGATGAACAACACAATAAATGAAATTAAAAATACTCTAGATGGGATCAACAACAGAATAACTGAGGCAGAAGAACGGATAAGTGACCCGGAAGATAAAATAGTGGAAATAACTACTGCAGAGCAGAAAAAAGAAAAAAGAATGAAAAGAACTGAGGACAGTCTCAGAGACCTCTGGGACAACATTAAATGCACCAACATTCGAATTATAGGGGTTCCAGAAGAAGAAGAGAAAAAGAAAGGGACTGAGAAAATATTTGAAGAGATTATAGTTGAAAACTTCCCTAATATGGGAAAGGAAATAGTTAATCAAGTCCAGGAAGCGCAGAGAGTCCTATACAGGAAAAATCCAAGGAGAAACACACCAAGACACATATTAATCAAACTGTCAAAAATTAAATACAAAGAAAACATATTAAAAGCAGCAAGGGAAAGACAACAAATAACACACAAGGGAATCCCCATAAGGTTAACAGCTGATCTTTCAGCAGAAACCCTACAAGCCAGAAGGGAGTGGCAGGACATATTTAAAGTGATGAAGGAGAAAAACCTACAACCAAGATTACTCTAAACAGCAAGGATCTCATTCAGATTTGATGGAGAGATTAAAACCTTTACAGACAAGCAAAAGCTGAGAGAGTTCAGCACCACCAAACCAGCTTTACAACAAATGCTAAAGGATCTTCTCTAGGCAAGAAACACAAGAGAAGGAAAAGACCTATAATAACAAACCCAAACAATTAATAAAATGGGAATAGGAACATACATATCAATAATTACCTTAAATGTAAATGGATTAAATGCTCCCACCAAAAGACACAGACTGGCTGAATGGATACAAAAACAAGACCCATATATATGCTGTCTACAAGAGACCCACTTCAGACCTAGAGACACATACAGACTGAAAGTGAGGGGGTGGAAAAAGATATTCCATGCAAATGGAAACGAAAAGAAAGCTGGAGTAGCAATTCTCATATCAGACAAAATAGACTTTAAAATAAAGACCATTACAAGACACAGAGAAGGACACTACATAATGATCAAGGGATTGATCCAAGAAGAAGATGTAACAATTGTAAATATTTATGCACCCAACATAGGAGCACCTCAATACATAAGGCAAGTACTAACAACCATAAAAGGGGAAATCGACAGTAACACATTCATAGTAGGGGACTTTAACACCCCACTTTCACCAATGGACAGATCATCCAAAATGAAAATAAATAAGGAAACACAAACTTTAAATGATACATTAAACAAGATGGACTTAATTGATATTTATAGGACATTCCATCCAAAAACAACAGAATACACATTTTTCTCAAGTGCTCATGGAACATTCTCCAGGATAGATCATATCTTGGGTCACAAATCAAGTCTTGGTAAATTTAAGAAAATTGAAATTGTATCAAGTATCTTTTCTGACCACAACGCTATGAGACTAGATATCAATTACAGGAAAAGATCTGTAAAGAATGCAAACACATGGAGGCTAAGCAATACACTACTTAATAATGAAGTGATCACTGAAGATATCAAAGAGGAAATCAAAAAATACCTAAAAACAAATGACAATGGAGACACGAAGACCCAAAACCTGTGGGATGCAGCAAAAGCAGTTCCAAGAGGGAAGTTTATAGCAATACAATCCTACCTTAAGGAACAGGAAACATCTCCAATAAACAACCTAACCTTGCACCTAAAGAAATTAGAGAAAGAAGAACAAAAAAACCCCAAAGTTAGCAGAAGGAAAGAAATCATAAAGATCAGATCAGAAATAAATGAAAAAGAAATGAAGGAAAGGATAGCAAAGATCATTAAAACTAAAAGCTGGTTCTTTGAGAAGATAAACAAAATTGATAAACCATTAGCCACTCTCATCAAGAAAAAAAGGAAGAAGACTCAAATCAATAGATTCAGAAATGAAAAAGGAGAAGTAACAACTGACACTGGCGAAATACAAAAGATCATGAGAGATTACTACAAGCAACTCTATGCCAATAAAATGGACAACATGGAAGAAATGGACAAATTCTTAGAAATGCACAACCTGCCAAGACTGAATCAGGAAGAAATAGAAAATATGAACAGACCAATCACAAGCACTGAAATTGAAACTGTGATTAAAAATCTTCCAACAGGGCTTCCCTGGTGGTGCAGTGGTGAGAGTCCACCTGCCGATGCAGGGGACACGGGTTCGTGGCCCAGTCTGGGAAGATCCCACATGCCGCGGAGCAGCTAGGCCCGCGAGCCATGGCCGCTGAGCCTGCACATCCAGAGCCTGTGCTCCTCAACGGGAGAGGCCACAACAGTGAGAGGCTTGCGTACCGCAAAAAAAAAAAAAAAAAAATCTTCCAACAAACAAAAGCCCAGGACCAGATGGATTCATAGGTGAATTCTATCAAACATTTAGAGAAGAGCTAATACCTATCCTTCTCAAACTCTTCCAAAATATAGCAGAGGGAGGAACACTCCCAAACTCATTCTATGAGGCCACCATTACCCTGATACCAAAACCAGAGAAGGATGTCACAAAGGAAGAAAACTACAGGCCAATATCACTGATGAACATAGATGCAAAAATCCTCAACAAAATACTAGCAAACAGAATCCAACAGCACATTAAAACGATCATATGGGCTTCCCTGGTGGCGCGGTGGTTGAGAGTCTGCCTGCCGATGCAGGGGAAACGGGTTCGTGCCCCGGTCCGGGAAGATCCCACATGCCGCGGAGCGGCTGGGCCCATGAGCCATGGCTGCTGAGCCTGCGCGTCCAGAGCCTGTGCTCCGCAACGGGAGAGGCCACAGCAGTGAGAGGCCTGCGTACCGCAAAAAAAAAAAACAACAAAAAAAACGATCATACACCATGATCAAGTGGGGTTTATTCCAGGAATGCAAGGACTCTTCAATATATGCAAATCAATCAACGTGATACACCATATTAACAAATTGAAGGAGAAAAACCATATGATCATCTCAATAGATGCAGAGAAAGCTTTCAACAAAATTCAACACCCATTTATGATAAAAACCCTGCAGAAAGTAGGCAGAGAGGGAATTTTCCTCAACATAACAAAGGCAATATATGACAAACCCACAGCCAACATCGTCCTCAATGGTGAAAAACTGAAAGCATTTCCACTAAGATCAGGAACAAGACAAGGTTGCTCACTCTCACCACTCTTATTCAACATAGTTTTGGAAGTTTTAGCCACAGCAATCAGAGAAGAAAAGGAAATAAAAGGAATCCAAATCGGAAAAGAAGAAGTAAAGCTGTCACTGTTTGCAGATGACATGATACTCTACATAGAGAATCCTAAAGATGCTACCAGAAAACTACTAGAGCTAATCAACGAATTTGGTAAAGTAGCAGGATACAAAATGAATGCACAGAAATCTCTTGCATTCCTATACACTAATGATGAAAAATCTGAAAGTGAAATTAAGAAAACACTCCCATTTACCATTGCTACAAAAAGAATAAAATATCTAGGAATAAACCTACCTAAGGAGACAAAAGACCTGTATGCAGAAAATTATAAGACACTGATGAAAGAAATTAAAGATGATATAAATAGATGGAGATATACCATGTTCTTGGATTGGAGAATCAACATTGTGAAAATGACTCTACTGTCCAAAGCAATCTACAGATTCAATGCAATCCCTATCAAACTACCACTGGCATTTTTCACAGAACTAGAACAAAAAATTTCACAATTTGTATGGAAACACAAAAGACCCCGAATAGCCAAAGCAATCTTGAGAACGAAAAACGGAGCTGGAGGAATCAGGCTCCCTGACTTCAGACTATACTACAAAGCTACAGTAATCAAGACAGTATGGTACTGGCACAAAAACAGAAATATAGATCAATGGAACAGGATAGAAAGCCCAGAGATAAACCCACGCACATATGGTCACCTTATCTTTGATAAAGGAGGCAGGAATGTACAGTGGAGAAAGAACAGCCTCTTCAATAAGTGGTGCTGGGAAATCTGGACAGCTACATATAAAAGTATGAGATTAGATCACTCCCTAACACCATACACAAAAATAAGCTCAAAATGGATTAAAGACCTAAATGTAAGGCCAGAAACTATCAAACTCTTAGAGGAAAACATAGGCAGAACACTCTATGACATAAATCACAGCAAGATCCTTTTGGACCCACCTCCTAGAGAAATGGAAATAAAAACAAAAATAAACAAGTGGGACCTAATGAAACTCCAAAGCTTTTACACAGCAAAGGAAACCATAAACAAGACCAAAAGACAACCCTCAGAATGGGAGAAAATATTTGCAATGAAGCAACTGACAAAGGATTAATCTCCAAAATTTACAAGCAGCTCATGCAACTCAATAACAAAAAAACAAAAAACCCAATCCAAAATGGGCAGAAGACCTAAATAGACATTTCTCCAAAGAAGATATACAGACTGCCAACAAACACATGAAAGAATGCTCAACATCATTAATCATTAGAGAATTGCAAATCAACACTACAATGAGATATCATCTCACACCAGTCAGAATGGCCATCATCAAAAAATCTAGAAACAATAAATGCTGTAGAGGGTGTGGGGAAAAGGGAACACTCTTGCACTGCTGGTGGGAATGTGAATTGGTACAGCCACTATGGAGAACAGTATGGAGGTTGCTTAAAAAACTACAAATAGAACTACCATATGACCCAGCAATCCCACTACTGGGCATATACCCTGAGAAAACCATAATTCAGAAAGAGTCATGTACCACAATGTTCATTGTAGCTCTATTTACAATAGCCAGGAGATGGAAACAACCTAAGTGTCCATCATCGGATGAATGGATAAAGAAGATGTGGCACATATATACAATGGAATATTACTCAGCCATAAAAAGAAACGAAATTGAGCTATTTATAATGAGGTGGGTGGACCTAGAGTCTGTCATACAGAGTGAAATAAGTCAGAAAGAGAAAGACAAATACCGTATGCTAACACATATATATGGAATTTAAGGAAAAAAATTGTCATGAAGAACCTAGGGGCAAGACAGGAATAAAGATACAGACCTACTAGAGAATGGACTTGAGGATATGGGGAGGGGGAAGGGTAAGCTGTGACAAAGTGAGAGAGTGGTATGGACATATATACACTACCAAACGTAAAATAGATAGCTAGTGGGAAGCAGCCGCATAGCACAGGGAGATCAGCTTGGTGCTTTGTGACCACCTAGAGGGGTGGGATAGGGAGGGTGGGAGGGAGGGAGACGCAAGAGGGAAGAGATAAGGGAACATGTGTATATGTATAACTGATTCACCTTGTTATAAAGCAGAAACTAACACACCATTGTGAAGCAATTATACTCCAATAAAGATGTAAAAAAAAAAAAGGCCCTGGGCTCCACCTATTCATCCCTTGACAATGGTCTTTTCAAAGTGCAGATCTTACCCTATCACTCCCCTCACTCAGCTTCCCCTGGTTCCACTCTCTTTCTAGTTTTCTGTCTCCAATCATATAGGTCTTTTTGTTTCATTTCCTCAAACTACACTCCATGCTGCCTCAGAGTTTGTTTGTTTTGTTTTGTTTGTTTGTTTGTTTTGCGGTACGTGGGCCTCTCACTGTTGTGGCCTCTCCCGTTGCGGAGCACAGGCTCCGGATGCACAGGCTCTGCGGCCATGGCTCACGGGCCCAGCCGCTCCGCAGCATGTGGGATCTTCCCGGACCGGGGCACGAACCCGTGTCCCCTGCATCGGCAGGCGGACTCTCAACCACTATGCCACCAGGGAAGCCCTGCCTCAGAGTTTTGCTCATGCTGTTTCTTCCTGAAATTCTCCTTTCTACCTCCTGGCTCCACCCCCAGGTCTTATCATGGTTTGTAATTATGTTCTGTGGTTATTGGATTGGCCTCCTTATTGACTCTGAGCTCCTCACTGGCAAAGTTGTGCCACTGTAGCCACAGTACCTGGCACATAGTAGGTATGTAATAAATATTTGTTGAATAGTATTAATGAGTAAATTAATAAATGAACAGAGTTTCACCTGATTGTGTAGAGCTTGGGACGAATAGTGAAGGTTTGTAATGACTGCCGGGGATGAAAGGGCAAGTAAAATGAGAAACAAGTAAAAAGCTTTATCCAATAAGCTGAACACATACTGAAAATCTGTAGAGGCCTCAATCCATCAGATTGTGTCAGAGAGAGCTGGACAGGTAGGCATAGTGATAGAGAGTTTACGTTTTCCATGGTGAAACTGTACCGGTGGCGGCAAAGTACAGGGTGTGGTCACAGGAGTACACTGAGGTAGACTGGGAGGTGAAGACACTGAGTTTGAAAGGTCAAGGAACTAAGAAGCTGGGACACTGAGTGGGTGTTCCACAAAGTCAGCAAAATCCCTCTCCCCACAGGATGAAGAAATGAGCCAGGCGTTTAACAAAATATGAGGGTGTAACCAGGTTGGTAGATGACAGGAGAGAAGGTGGCTAGTTGAATGGCACGGATCTCAGTGGGGCAGGTTTTTCATACTAGAATAGAGGAGAAACTGCTCAATTTCTAGCTTCAGGAGCTAGAAGAATGTTGCTAGTGCCTCTCTCTACGTGGGGCAGGGAGGAATAAATAGCTTCTACTTGAAAGGACTGCAGGGGAAGTGGTAACCTCAGGGGAAAGCCAGGTTTCAGTTCAGGCTAGAAGGTGGTGGGAGATTACCTAGGTCTCTAGTTGCATGTAACAGAAATCAACTCTAGCTATCTGTGGCCAGTAGGGGGTAGAGGGTTGGGGGAGGAACCATTATGGGTGAGGGGAGGTGCTATGAGGTCTTTGTGAGCTGTGGAGGTACTCCAGATTTTGTCTACTAGAGTTAGTTCTGTGAAGAAGTTGAAGAAGTAGGAGAAATTGTTCACCAACAGACAGGAGTTCTAAGGACACAAATAAATGTCTGGTGGGGTAAAGAGAAGCAGAAATAGAGAAGTATGGGGATTAGAGCGGTTTATGGAGTCCAAATGGTGGTGTCAGGAAGGTGGTATCTAGAATGGTAGCTAAAGGAGGACCTGTAAGCACAAGGTGACGGTTGTCCCACCTGTCCAGTGCCTGAACTCCAGTTTCATTCCAGATCTCTGCTCCTGATTCATCTTTACCCACTGAATTTGAATTTCTGACCTCCGCCATCTCATCTCCTTCCTTTGGCCCAGAACATCTCTTAGATCCTCACTGTGCCACCAAACCCTCTACTCCCTCCCTAAGAAGCTTCATTCTGGATTATTTCTTAAACTAACACCTGGTGTACGGGTTTGATGCTGACCCAGCCTGCCTCCTAAGCCCTGTCAAGCCCCCTTTTATCTTTTAACTTACCATATTATATTGTAACTATTTTTATATGTCCTGTCCTCTTCTAATCAAGGTTTCTTCAGAACAGGGCCATTTTTGTTGTTGTTGTTGTTCTTGTTTAGATTTCTCCCCTCTAATGCTTGTGACCTAGACAGGGATGAACTTGTTGGATGAATGACTGAATGAATGAATGAATGATTGAGTAAGTGAATGGACTTTTATCTATTATTGCCCTGTTCCTGTAGCCTAGAAATGTTGAACTCAGAGAGGTGGTCTCTCTGATGAGACTTTTTCCATTTTTGCCCACCCTTTCCTATGATTACTGATTTCCTGGCCTTGATTCCATGCTTGTCAGACATAGACCAACTGACGGGCTAGACAAATCCGGCTCATGAGACACCCTGTCCTGATTCTTCCTGGACTGCCTTCCCTGCCTCCTTCTAGAATATGGGCCTGACACATACTGACTGTTTTCTCCATTTCCTAAAATTGATACCTCTACAACATGGGCTGAGTCCCCTGGATTAGGGCCGGGCTGGGATGAGACCAGGGACAGGCCATAAGGGCTTCAACTATATAGTTCATACTTTGTTTCTGAAGATGGAGACATAAGCATTCATTATTCTTTATGCCTTTTTGTAATTCTGAAAAGTTTCCATTTAAAAATTTAGGATTAAAGGTACAGTTAGCCCTCGGTATTTGTGGGGGAACTGGTTTCAGGACCCTTTGCAGATATCAAAATCCATGGATGCTCAAATCCCATAGTTAGTCCTCTGTA
This sequence comes from Aethalodelphis obliquidens, assembly GCF_003676395.1. Classification (NCBI taxonomy): domain Eukaryota; kingdom Metazoa; phylum Chordata; class Mammalia; order Artiodactyla; family Delphinidae; genus Aethalodelphis; species Aethalodelphis obliquidens. The sequence goes on along the minus strand of NW_020838002.1, from coordinate 8,786,113 downwards.
TCCTTGGATGCAGAACTCATCAATATGGAGGGCCGACTGTACCAAGCTTTTAACTTAGTGCAATGCCTGCAGGTGGATCTGGGGATAGAGCCCCTGAGGGACTCTTGAGGCTACGAGGAATTCAATCAAAACATTCAGCAGAGAGAGGACAGAGGGGCAGAGGAGGGCTTCTGGGCTCAGAGCCAATATCTTAGACTACAGGCTGCAAGTTCATTTTGACTATGAAAGCCTTATGAATCTATTGTGTTTACCAGTGAAAAGCCTCAAAATAGGCAATTCCCAGCTTATTAGTTTATTTGTTGGGTTGTTGTCTGGAACTGGGAACTAGTTTTCCTATAGAAACAATATTACAAATTGTGTCTCTGCCCCAAGGCAAGCCCACAAAAGCTTACAGAACCCTAATGTACCTAAATATTGTACTAATAATACTAAAGACCCTGACCACTATTTATAACGGTATTTCTGTGGGAAAGTGCATTTAGAGTTTTAGTACCAGTAACACATATTCCTCAGCCCTGGGAGTCCTCTGGACTCTTGACCTTATTCCCACAGTGCTGATTCTTATCAGAATGGCCCCATATGTGGTGGAGGGCAGATTAGTTGCTTTCTGTTGCTACAGGATTCAAGCTGGAGTTCCAAGTAATTTATCTCCACTGAAACAATCCCATCCCCCACCACGTATCCTGGCCCATGATGAGTTTAGCCTCCCCAGCACAATATGGAGCCTCTTATTTGTACATGCCTTGCATGCCCTACCACAAGCTGACACTTAAACTCTGTCACATTCAGGACCTCACTTGCACATATCTGGGACATCAGCGGACACAACCAGGAGTCCTCATTTCATGAGAGAAGTGGCGTAGGAGACTTTGGGACTAATACCACCCCTGAAACACTGGGAGAGAGGATAAGCCTAGGAATACCTTTGAAGAGTGGATAGCATGATCAAGAAAAGAATTCACCCTGATGTTGGTTAGAATAAGATGGAACATGCTTCAGGTTAGGATACTGATGACTTTGTCAGGGAGAAGTATTCCTGAGTGTGATACAGAGGAGCGTGCTCACATATTCCCACTTGGGGAGCTCACTTGGAGAACTGAAAACTTTAGGATCCATATGGTATTTTGGGGGCCTAAAAACAGAACTGTCATTTCTCTGTAGGCAAAATGTCTTGCCTGTTGGCTCTAAAAGTTGTAATTGTAGGAAACCTTTTCATTACATCCAAAGTCCCAGCCACAGTGGTGGAGGACAATGACACGTGGTGGTCCTGGTGACCAGGAGAAGTGGTGAGGATTCAAATTTGACCCTAGGAGAGCTGCAGAAGCCACTGAAGGAGAACAAGCCCTGGGGCATTCAGGATTAGAGCAACTGTGGACAATTGGGGCTTGGAGCCCTTGTACCACACAAGGCTTATTTTGGAACAGCACTCTGATTGGGAAACTACCTTGCCCCCAGTGTGTATAGTCTTGGTGGGACTAAATCAAACTGCCTTGTTATCCCATAATCAAGGAGCTAGGCCAACAGGCTCTCCTGAGATGTGAATCTTTTTTTTTTTTTAATATTTTTAAATTTTTGGCTGCGTTGGGTCTTCGTAGCTGCGCGCAGGCTTTCTCTAGTTGCGAGAATTGGGGGCTACTCTTCGTTGTGGTGCCCGGGCTTCTCATTGCGGTGGCTTCTCTTGTTGCAGAGCATGGGCTCTAGGCACGTGGGCTTCAGTAGTTGCGGTGCGTGGGCTCAGTAGTTGTGGCTTGCGGGCTCTGGAGCGCAGGCTCAGTAGTTGTGGCACGCGGGCTTAGTTGCTCCTTGGCACGTGGGATCTTCCCTGACCAGGGCTCGAACCCATGTCCCCTGCATTGGCAGGCAGATTCTTAACCAGTGCACCACCAGGGAAGCCCCTGAGATATGAATCTTGAATGATGTGACCTAGACACTGAAAATCTGGTTGGCACCCATTGTCCCGCAGCTGTGCCCTTAGACTCTCGAGGACTTCCTGCCGTCCAAACCTCTAGAGATATCCTGGTTCCTGTCCTTCTCTAGGAAGATTCCCCAACTTTCCCATTATCCTTCTAAAACATTTATTTTCTACTCAAATTTTCCAGAGTCTGTTTCTGTTGTGTACAATTGAGGAACTCTAACTAATATAGACCCTAACTGCAGAACGTTGATCAATCAGGGCAAATCTGCTACTACAATTTGTAAAGCAACTCAAAGCATAAATCTACCGAGGACATAGTTATACCATGTCATCCCCACATACAAAAATAATAATTCATGGGACTTCCCTGGCGGTCCAGTGGCTAGGACTCCATGCTCCCAATGTGGGGTCCCGGGTTCCATCCTTGGTCAGGGAACTAGATCCCACATGCTGCAACTCAGTGTTCACATGCCACAATGAAGATCCTGCATGCCTCAACTAAGACCCGGCACAGCCAAATAGATAAGTAAATATTAAAAAAAAAAAAAAAACGAAAAAAAAAAAAAAAAAATTAAGGTCATTGAGAAGTAATGGGCTCCACTTTTACCTCAGAAGGCCAAGGTGGGTGGATAGAGGGAAGGTTAACATAAACATTGCCCTGGGAGCAGGCTATCAATTACTAGCCCTGCACTATGCTCTATATCATGATGACATAATATTTACAATGGTTGTATTCAATAGTAACCATGGTTTTATCTCATTTATTTACAGAAATAAATATATTTATTTACAGTAACAGAAAGATGTTCAGGAAAACAGGCAAATTGCAATGTCATTCCTTTGTCATCATTTATAAGGACTGAATTAAGATTCAATGTTAAATTGAAAAGAACAACTGAGACAAAGTGTGTCTGGAAGTGTCTGTTAATTAAACCAAACAATTGGCCAAATAAAGTGAGGTATGTTTCAACTCAACTAGTTGACATTTTCTATTCGTTCCACAGCTAGCAGGCTGGGTGGCTGGGCTTGTCTGAAAAAGAGCAGCCTACTTCATCTATTGATGCCTGGTTCAAAGAGGTCCCATTCATCCCATCAGATAGTCTGCTGGACCTCAGCCCACGGGGTAGCCTGGTTCTTGGGCTCATGAAGGGATGTTTCACATGCCAGTGGAACATAGGTTTGTGGGTTCCAGTCTTTAGATTGAAACAATGATGGACTCAAGTGGGTCAGACAGCTTTCTCTGGTCTGGCTGGTCTCTCTCCCACCTGATATAAGGCCACTGCAGCATGGATAGGAACTGGGGACATTCAATGTATGTGTTGTCCCTGGATTTCTGGCTCTGACTAGAGGCCCATGACCCCACCATATCCTGGAAAACCCACTCCCTCTCCTCACTGTCATATTTCTGCCATCATTATAGCTTGTGCCTCCCATCACCCCAGCTCCCATCCAAGCCAGATCTCACCCATGATCTCGGTTTCCAGAATTCTGGATGAGCACGAGACCTTCAGGGAAGTGGTTTTAGATAGAAGTTTAGGAGCCTCCCTACTACATAAGTGAGACCATTCAACATATCCAGTGTCCTTCACGTATATTGCCTTCAGAGTTAGAGTCAGAGACCTTCAGCAGTGTAACTGGCCACCTCCCTTTTGTGACAGTTTTATCAGTCTCTTTACCTCCTTCATCCCAGTCCCAGTGTCCTTTGTAATAAATACGGAATTCTGCCTCTGCAGAATTACAACTTCTACAAGTTCTCTATCTGAGACCACTATCTGCTCCTACTGATCTCTGACATCCGGCATCGGTCTTTACAAAATAAAAACTTTAAGGAACCTGCAACTTCTCCCTGACCTGGAAGGAAAATGAAAGAAAGACTGCCTATGACTGAGTAAGTCTAAATACGTAGCATTGCCGTGTTGCCTATGCATTGTCTTAATCATTTACGAACAGCAACTTGTACAGCTTCCTGGAGGTCATGCTCTATCTGCACAATTTCAGGAGATACTTCCCCAATCTGACATGAGCCCACAGAACAGGTTCTTTGACTGCTGGCAGTAGCAGGCTGACTGACTCCAGGCCAACTCCAAAAACTGTGTTAGAGATCCTCATAGATGTCTACGTGGTGGCCTTGTACTTTCTGCTCAGCCAGGTTCACTAAAGGCATTGAGTTATTCCTGGAATTCTCACAGGCCTCTGCCTTTCCTGGACCAAAATTAACCTTCTTAAAAGGAAGAAAAAGTTTCCCTCAGATCCAGAGTTAGATAAAGCATGATAGCAGTTGATGACTTGCTTGTCTCCTTCCCAACTTTCACTTCCCTTGATCCAAACAGCTCTACACCATTGAAACCAATGCCCTTAACAGTGCAGTGAGGGCCATGTTGCCCAAATATTACACAAGAGAGCCATGGTTCTGGCAACAATCAATACACGTGGAAGAAGCTGGCCTGGTTGATATCAACTACCTGATTTAAGAATGGGAATCATTTATTGTCACTGCTACCTTAGAGGTTTGAAAGCATCAAACTGGATACAAGGTATCCAGTATCCTGTGACAGTGTGCTTGGACAACTAGAGCCTGGAACAGCTGAGATAGACCCAAGTGAACCCCTTTCTTTGAGTGTTCTGATTTTTCTATCTCTTATAAACTAGGGAGTGAAATGGCCAGGTGGGTTCCCTATTTCAAAGTACCAGGGAGTAGGGAAAACCTTGGAAATCCTCCTGTGGCTACAACTAACAGAAGCAATCCAGTGTGTGATGTTCATGGTGCCTAGCACAGGCAACCAGCATAGAACGAGAGTCACCCAGGAGCAAGCCAGGGAGACCCTGAGTGCTATGAAGCTCCTTCACCGGTCCAGTGGCTATATGTCACAAGCACTTGCCTAACTATAAGGGTACATTGATTCTCACCTTATATCATAGCTCAAAAGGAAATCCTGCTAATTTCAAGCATTAAATATAAGATAAAATCTTAAAATACTAAAAGAAAATGCAATAAGATAAAAAGATAAGAATATTCATCTTATCTCTCAGATAAGGAAAAACTTTATAATCATTAAATCAATAGATGAAATGCCAAATAATAAATAAATTCAATTAAACAAAATAAATATCTTCTCTAACCAAGGTATCATAATAAAAATAAACTCCAGGACTTCCCTGGTGGTGCAGTGGATAAGACTGTGCACTCCCAATGCAGGGGGCCTGGGTTCGATCCCTGGTCAGGGAACTAGATCCCACATGCATGCCACAACTAAGGAGCCCGCGTGCTGCAACTAAGACCTGGTGCAACCAAATAAATAAATGTTTTTAAAAATGCCAATTGTTAATATGACAAAAGGTTAATATACTTTAAAATCTTTATTATGTTTTATTTAAATAAATGCATAAGAAGAACACTGTGGTCCAAATTTAGAAGAATAGGTAAAAGACATAAACAGATAATTCATAACAGATAAAATACAAATGAATAAAAAATATTTTAAAATCTACAGTTCTATTAGTATTGTTTATTAAAAACCATATTACTTAAGCAGAAAACATTCAATGCTGGTGAGAATGCAGAGAAAAATGTAGATTTGGCCAAAATTTCTGTAAAACAATTTGACCTTATATACCAAGAGTCTTAAAACACTCAGGCTCTGTGAGCCAACAACTCTGTTTTCCAGAATAGCTTCTTTTTTGTTGTTTTAAAGATTTATTTTTTATTTACTTATTTATTTAAATTTTTTTTTTTTGGCTGTGTCGGGTCTTAGTTGCGGCACACTGGATCGTCGTTAAGGGATGAGGGATCTTTCGTTGCAGCCCACGGGCTCTTCATTGTGGTGCACGGGCTTCTCTCTAGTTGTGGCGTGGGGGGTTTTCTCTCTCTAGTTGTGGCGCATGGGCTCCAGGGCGCGTGGGCTCTGTAGTTTGCAGCACGTGGGCTCTAGTTGAGAGCTCAGTAGTTGTGGCAAGCAGGCTTAGCTGCCCCGCAGCACATGGGATCTTAGTTCCCTGACCAGGGATCGAACCCATGTCCCCTACACTATAAGGCAGATTCTTTACCACTGGACCGCCAAGGAAGTCCCCAGAATAGCTTCTAAAGGAATAATCAGAAATGTGAACACAGTTTTATGCACAAAAGATATTTATCATAGTATAACTTATAATTGAAAACAAAATATTCAGTAAGAGTGAAAGCGTGTTCAAGTAATTTATGGTACATCCACATGAAATTCATGGCTCCCATATGCAGTCATTAAAAATAATTATGTTGGGCTTCCCTGGTGGCGTAGTAGTTGAGAGTCCGCCTGCTGATGCAGGGGACACGGGTTCGTGCCCCGGTCCGGGAAGATCCCACATGCCGCAGAGCGGCTGGGCCCGTGAGCCATGGCTGCTGAGCCTGCATGTCCGGAGCCTGTGCTCCGCAACGGGAGAGGCCACAACAGTGAGAGGCCCGCGTACCACACACACACAAAAAAATTATGTTACATAGAGAGATACTTGTAAAGTGATGGTAGGTGTAAAAGACAGAATAACAGGGCTTCCCTGGTGGCGCAGTGGTTAAGAATCTGCCTGCCAATGCAGGAGACACAGGTTCAAGCCCTGGTCCAGCAAGATCCCACATGCCGCGCATCAACAAAGCCCATGTGCTACAACTACTGAGCCTGTGCTCTAGAGCCCCCAAGCCACAACTACTGAGCCTGTGCCACAACTACTGGAGCCCGTGAGCCTAAAGCCTGTGCTCTGCAACAAGAGAAGCCACCACAACAAGCAGCCCACGCACTGCAACGAAGAGTAGCCCCCGCTTGCCACAACTAGATAAAAATCCGCACACAGCAACGAAGATCCAATGCAGCCAAAAATAAATAAATTTATAAAATAATAAATAAATAAAATAAGACTAAAAGACCAACTAAAATTGTGGGAGTACAAATCACTTCTGTTTTATTTATACTTTTCTATATTTTCCATATTTTTGAAGCCCAATAAATGTTATCCTTTAAATTGCCTCTGGACTTCTGACTAGTAGTGCTTTCATTTTTTTTCCACAACATTATCCTATGATGAATTTTCTGATGGAGCACAAAGAGCTGCAGCTTAGATAATAACTGGCAAATCCATTCTATATATTAGATAATTACATATTAGATAACTGTGTTTTAATATCTATTATCTTGGAGCATGATTGAATTAATTAGCAGAGTTTACTTTAAGGCTGAAATAATCATTGTAACAGTTTAGTCCAAACTGGTTTGACAGTTTCAGCAGACCCCACCCAGATAGCATCCTAGATGCTCTTGCCCTCTGCTGACTTTGCCTTCGGTTATATCTCTAGGCTCCATCTTTGTCTTCTTGGCCTTGGCTTGCCTTCTGTGTAGGCTCTTCAACTCAAATTTGATTCTTTACCTCTCACAACCCTCTTGTCTTGATGTTTTACCAGTTCCCTGGTTTTCCAGCCTGCTCCCTTTGAGACTTGGTTGTTTGAGACTTCAATCCAGACCAAGCACATACAGAGATTTCCTGAGGCTCTGGATTTTCTTGTTCCCAGGTTTCCAGGGTCCCCGGCTGGCCTGATACCTCCATATATAAGCCAGTTAGGTACACACTTCTTTATTGGTCCTCTTTCCTTCTCTCAGCTTGTTCTCCACGAACAGCCTCCTAGGCCGGTGAAGTGCCAACTCCCCATCCTGATGATCTGGCACCCTCCGGTGGTCATGGATGGCTATGCCTTGGCTAGCAGTGAGTTTCAGAGCTAAATCCTACTTGAGAATCCCCAGGCCTGTTAGGGCCCTCCAGTGACAGTTAAAAGGAGCTGCTATCAGAATCTACTATCAGATCTTGGCAAACCTTACTTCTGACTGGTCCCTTGCAATTCAACCTCCTGCAACTTGCTGATGGAGAAATTTACCGAAGGTCCTGCCTTCCTTTTTCCTGTAAACGTATTTGTATCAGATGCTAAGATCTACATTCTCAAAGGAAAAGCCTTTTCTGGTTTTGCTAAGTACTAACTTAATTGAGTGTCAGATGCTGAGCTAGATGCTTTACATACATTATCACACATAATCTTCACAACAATGCTGGGAGATAGGCACCTACTTTTTTTTTTAATTGGGGTATAGTTGTTTTACAATGTTGTGTTAGTTTCTACCGTACAGCGAAGTGGAGTTCCCTGTGCTATACAGAAGGTTCTCATTAGTTATCTATTTTATACATATTAGTGTATATATGTTAATCCCAATGTCCCAGTTCATCCCACTTCCCCTTTCCCCCTTGGTGTCCATACATTTGTTCTCTACATCTGTGTCTCTATTTCTGGATAGGCACTTATTTTTAATCTCCATTTTACACAGGAGGAAACAGAGGCTTAGAGAAGTTATGCAAAAGTCAAGGTTAAGCTTAAAGGTCAAGATCTCCCTACCAGTTGATGGCTAAGTTTGCATTCAAAACCACCCCAGCTGACTTGGGTCCCATGTTCCCTAATCACTAAACCATACAGCTCTGTAGAAAACTGGGATGCTCAGAGGCCATGTTTTCTATCACGTAGAAGACGTTAGTCTGCAGCAAGAGGAAAAAAATCAAAAAAGGAGGAAGAGAAGCAGAGACAAGAGGTAGAGCTAGATTCCAACAGGGCTTGAGTCCTTGGTTCCAGTTGTTCCTAAGGCTCAGGAGCATCCTTGTCCTTCTCCAGACTTGATAGTTTCATCAGATATTTCAGTTCTTCCCATAAACTACCCCTTTTAGGTCAGTGGCTTTCTGCCACTTGCAATGCAGGAGTCCTACTAAAACAGGAAACAAGTAGGGTACTTTTGAATATAGTCTAGGTATTAACACCCAGAGCAGCATTTGACAGAATAGTGATGAACTGTCTGATCCATACTGGGTTCTTTACTTTGCAAGAAACAGAGATTGAGTCAAGTTACTAGAGATAAGTTACTCATCACTAAGACATAAGTCAAAAGGAGGGTTTATAGAAAAAACATACACGTGCACTAAAGCTTCAGTAAACTGAACCAGAAGGCCTAAGGAAGAGGTGGAACTGTAGCGACAGTATGCAACGGCCACTCCGTCATCCCTCTCAGGGCTTTTTAACCTCTCAGTGAATCAGCACCACTCTCTCTCTGGACCAGCCTTCTTCACTGACTCATCTTGTACCTGTCTACAAAAGTGGCCACTCTAGCCTCTATACCTTTATGGTCTTCCAGTTCCACGATATACCAACATTGTAGCTTCCCTTTGTGTCTCTTATTGTAAGTTCCCAAGAGAGAAGATTTGACTTCTTTTTTTCCTTTTAAACAAAAATACATGAGGCATATGTCACTGGATATAGTTTATGGTCAGGTCCTTGGACCAGGTGTCCAATTAGCCATGGTCATGTGGCCCACAGACCACTCAGAAAGGTCATTGGGTAGGGATTTTATTAGAAAGGGATGTGAGCAGGCCAGTAATAACTGGCATCTCTAATCAAGCCCACTTGAATATAATTTGAACTCTTGCCAATAAGAAAAATGAAACATGTTGCAAACATGGGCAACCCATTTCCCAAAGACCCTCTTTAGTTATCTCAAGTTGGCAAGAGAGTTCACCTTCTGGTGCTTTTAGGCTTGCATGCCATCCTCTACCTCAGAGTGCACCTTCTTCAAGTTCCCAGTCTGCCTGCACCTACCCTAAACACTCCGCAGTGAGCTAGACTACTCCACTCACTTGCGAGTCTATTAATTTTTTTCCCCCTTAACCACACAAAAGACTTTGCTTAGTAAAGCATTTTGAAGATTTAGAAAGTGACTGCTCAGTCTGCTTAGGATTTATATCCCAAACAGATGTGCCAAGAAGTCATAGGAATCAAACTGCTGTTCTGTGAGTAGAATAATATATTAACTTGCTTTTTAGTAGTTTCGATTACACAGCTGTACAAATTGCAATGGAGTCTTCATAGCTCAAGTTGCTTTTATCAAAAACACATCACTTCTTCAGGGTGGAAGTTTTAACATCACAGGCATCTCTATGGGCATGCATCCTTGCAAAATACTTCTCATTACTTGAGAGAAAATCATCCAGAAAATTGAGATATGGCAGTACTTAACTTACTTGGAGGAATCATCTGCCCTTTAATATAACAACTGAACTGGATGTGATGAAAATAAGGAGCTCCTAAATTACAGTACCATCATCTTATACGTTTAGTCTTTCAGACTCTCAATTTCCTCAACTGTTAAGTCAGGATATGAGTACCCATCTTATTGGGTTGCTGTAATCAGCCAATGACAGCTTTATAAAGAGCTTATTAGCAAACTGCCAAACATAGTAAGTGCTCAGTAAATGTTAGTTACCATAAATTATCATTGTATTTTGTTTCTCACCTCATTATTTTTCAAGGTTTTTTCTGTGTTTTTTTTTTAGCAGTTTCTCACTTTATCCTTACAACTTGTGGGTAGGTATGGTGGTAAGTATATCTCCATTTTATAGTACAACAAATGGAAACAGAAAGGTTAAATAATTTATCCAGGATAAGTGATTTTTCCCAAGGTAACATAGACAATAATTCACATGTATACTTTCAAATGAGTGTTCCTTTTGCACAGAACTTAAGTTCTGTGACAGGGACTTTAGTGAAAGGAGAAGCTTAATATTATACAAATGGAAGAATCCTCCACAGCTTTCATCCTAGAATTGTTACTCAGCTGGAAAGGTTGTACAGACATGTATTTCTGGCAACTGGAAAGTTAGATAACCTGAAGGGCTATTAGCTATAAGACAGTTAAACACTGACTTGAATCAAAACTAAAAGGCATTTAAAAGCTTTACTGGGGTTTCATGAAAGAGCTCAAAAAGAAAAAAAGTGAGCTCAAATAAGAACAGGAAGCAATAAGCAGTCATAAAAGTCAGAGCTGCCATGGGCAAATGCCAGTACCAGTCCAGGACAAGGAGACAAAGCATGAGGACACACTGCAAGGTATGAGAATTACACCTGAGATTCCTGCTTTGAGCCTGGTTCTGCAAGAGGAGCTTCAAAGATCTCTGATCAACTGAATCCCAGACCACTCCTCAGAATCAAATGTAAGTACCTTCTGGAGGAAAGCCACTCCCAATTTGGGTCCTTGGATTTCCATAAATTAAGTTCAATAAAATGTGAGCTCACAATTTTAAAAAAACGACCAACTCATAAGCCACCATGAGTTAGGATCAACAGAAACAATAAAAAATAAATTTATAAGAACTGAAGAACTGGAATTGGAACTGTCATTTACAGATTATTAAATAACCATTTATGAACTATTTAAAGAAATCAAATATGGAATTAAATAGATAAAGAAACAAAAGACTATTAAAATGACCAGAAAAAAAAATAAAATGACCAAAAAGATCAGTAAAAGAACCAAATATAACTTTTTGGCCAATAGGTATAGGTATAGATTTTGAAATTAACAATTCAGTGAATGTGTTAAAAATAGAACAAAAACAGCTAAAGACAGGATTAGTAACCTGGAAACTATATCTGAGGAAATTACTTAGAATGCAGCACAGAGGGTACAGGAGATGGAAAATATGAAAGAGGGATTGAAAGACATGAAGGATAGAACAAGGTTTAATATATGTCTAATGAGAGTTCTAGAAGAAAAGAATAGAAAAAAATAGGAGAAAGGCAATATTGAAATTGAAAGGCAACGGCCAAGAATTTTCCTGAAGTCATTAAAGATAAATGCATAGATAAAGCACAGCATAGATCAAGTATGATAAATAAAGAGAAATCCACACCTAGACATACTGGGATAATGAAATGGTGTGACACCAAAAGTGAAGACCTTAAAAATCTCAGAGAAAGAGCTTCCCTGGTGGCGCAGTGGTTGAGACTCTGTCTGCCGATGCAGGGGACACGGGTTCGTGCCCCCATCCGGGAAGATCCCACATGCTGCAGAGTGGCTAGTCCCTTGGGCCATGGCTTCTGGGCCTGCGCGTCTGGAGCCTGTGCTCCGCAATGGGAGAGGCCGCAACAGTGAGAGGCCCGCGTACCGCAAAAAAAAAAAAAAAAAAATCTCAGAGAAAAAAGCCAGGGCATCTACAAGGAACAAACAATAAACTACCAGAAGACTTTTTTAAAAGGAAGTGTAACAATAATTTATTGTGCTCACAACAACCCTATGAGGTAGTTACTATTATTGTTTATATTTTAAGGTAATAAAACTCTGGCTCAGAAGGAAAGCTCAAGGTCACTCAGATACGCAGCAACAAGGATGTAGCTTAGAAACACAAGAATGAGTGGGAAAAGTAGGTCATAAAACTGCTTCAGCTATATACAACAGCATATGAATCTTAGAACATAATCTTAGGATGAATCTTAGAAACACAACGCTGGGTTAAAAAAAACTACATACAGAATATCATTTTTATAAGGCACACAAACAAAACTAAGTAATACATTGATTAGAAATACATATATATGATTATTTTAAAAGCAAGAGAGTAATTGTTATAGTCTGAATGTTTATGCTCCCCCCTAAACTCCTATGTTGAAACCCAATGTGATGATATTAGGAGGTGGGGTCTTTGGGAGGTGACTAGGTTACGACAACAGAGCTCTAGTGAATGCGATTAGTGCCCTTTAGAAGAAGCCTGAGAGAGCTCCCTAACCCCTTTCACCATGGTGAGGTTACTGTGAAGAGATGGCTGTTTGTGAACTGGGAATCACGCTTTCACCAGACATGGGCACTAACCATGTGAGCACTCTGATTTTGGAATTCTAGCCTCCGTTACTGTGAGAAACAAATTTCTGTTGCTTATAAGTCATCCTGTCTGTGGTATTTTGTTATAGCAGCCTGAACAGACCAAGACAGGAAAATACACAATACTTATCGTAATAGTTACCTCCTGGGAGGTAGAGCAGAAAAATATGATAGGGAGAAGCACATACTGCAAAGGCAAAGGTAATGTTCTAGTTCTTACATTGGGGGTTAGGTAGCAGGCACTCATTATCATTATATTTAGACATGTCACTTCTACTCTTTGGTATGCATCAAATGTTACATAATAAAAATAAAAAAAAATAAATCGCCAAAGGACTCATTTTTAACTGGACTTTTACAATGTAGATTTAAAAGCCACTGGTTAATCCTTCTGACTGATAAGTGAGGAATATAATTAGCCTCTAGAATTTAACTGCCAATTTTTTGTAGTGAATCTCAAAAAGGCTTCCTACATAATTACTGGAAGACAATAATGGAAGTCATTCCTGGCATGGGATTTTAAATTCCTGGTCTTGTATGTTCTCTCCAAATGGAGCAGTCTATTCACACAGCTCTAATAAGAGGTGTTTTATTCACATCATTTGTGTGTGTATCTTTAACCTTATATTCCAGATGGTAAGGAAAAATTTCTACATAGGAAAAGTGTTTATAGGATAACTATATTAGAAAAAGCTAGTTTCATTTTGTGTTTGAGGACTTGTAATTAAGTTGATAACAAATAAAAAAATTTATTTTTTTTGGTTGTAGGATTATAAAGCAAATTCACTTTCTCAGATCAAAAATTTTATGAACCAATTTGCTCAATTTTAAAGTAAATAAATACACCTGGGTTTCTATTGCAGCAAGAGAGATTTACTAGATAAACTCGAAATAGATGTATTTCCACTGGACTAAATTTACATATTAATCAAGTTCTAAATTTTTTTTTAGCCAATTTTATGCAAATATATTTACTGCTATTTAAACATTTTTCAGAATGTTTGGAAAGTTCCCAAGCCAGAAACACTAATTAACAATTAGAAAGCAAAATAGTTTGATATTTTCATACTACATCTTAAGAGAGAGAACTCTTTGAAATGATATTGATGATACTGTCTTATTTTTCAATCCTTATACTATAAATTCAAAATCACTAGACCGATTTAAAAATTATTTCTCCTATTCTCTATATTTCCTGCATACCTTAATAATTTCTGATTACCACTAAAGTAGCTTTGAGTTGGATGACTTACCTGCCACCAACATTCAGTTTACCTGTTTTGTATAGGTGTGTATGTTTAATGCAATAATAGAGGTCTATACTATCTTTCCCTAATCAAAGTCCATAAACTTGATCTTCTTTCAAGAATTTCACCAAAAAAAACTCAACATCTCATACTCTCTTAGTACAGGAGAGGGTTTAGTAGACATATTACATGCAATTTTCCCTTCATGAGAAATGAAGATTAATTTGTTTTAATAAGGGTACACCAGCCTAGTGGTTTAATGTGTTATAAATTGGAAGGCATGATTTAAAAGATTTCTGTATAATTTTTCATTCCTTTGATTAGTAATACAATCTGAAATTAATACTATAATTTCCTGGAAAAGTAAAAAGGCTTTTCCCATAGGTAATTAAGCTCTCAAAATGCAACCCTATTGAATCTGTATTTACTAGTATGCCAGGTCTCAAACACTCCTTTTACAGTTTTTTTAGTTTTTAAAAGTGATATTCATTAGTTTAAATATGTTTGTGAACATAGAGTAGACTTTGACATTTGCAAGCCATTTGTCCAGAGGCCTTTATGATTCCCCAAATTTAAAACAATCAAAACAACAACAACAAAAGTAAAACTCTGTAGCACAAAACTTGGTCTATGGAGAGAAAAATCAAGCTGTGCACAGAGAAGCAGACTACAAGAGAGCCAGAATCTTAATAATTCCCCTGTACCCAATGACACTAGTTTCCTGAAACCTGGCTGTATCCCAGCCTGAAATAACCTTTAACCGATATAATAAATTCCCTCTTCAGCTTCTAGCTACTTTAAGTTGGTTTCTGTTACCTAAGTCGGTTTCTGTTACCTTCACCAAGAGTCCTAATACACATATTTATGCTGAACTATATATATATATATATATATATATATATATATATATATATATATACACACATAATCCTTTTGATATCTTACTGGTGTCATAAAGTTAAGAATCCTTTTGTTAAAGAATGGTACCTGAACCTGTTGGATTCAATCCGACTTTTGCGAACAAGATTTTGGGGCTCAGTGAACATACCAAGTAAGGAGCATCATTACTGAAGGTGGCCCCTTCTTATCTGGGTGGTCCACAGGTTATACTGTACAACTAGATTTAGGAGGTAAATTAAAAGAGTAAAAGGATTTCAATATATCAGTTCTCTGCAATATAGGTCTATCTCTTTCTTTGAAACCTAATACTGAAACCAGATGCTTAGCTTTATGACTTCCTTCTCTTAATCAACAAGATAAGAAGAAAAACATACATAAGTCAGTTAGTGTTATCAGGAAGTGATCTTTAGTTTTGCTGAAAATATAACGCCTTTGGGGCTTTGAGTGAAAGTTCTAATTTAAACCACTCCTGGAATAAATAAATATTCAAAAAGAGTAGTACATAAACTTTGCTTGCCTCAGGCTAACATAAGTATTTATGACTCTATCATGTGTTCTTCAGAATTTTCTTCTTTCATATGAAAAATGATTCTTTCACCTGGATACCTTTTGGGAATCAAATTTAGATACAAACCAGTGCTAGCTTGGATCTTGCCCTATGTATAATAAATCAATTGATGCAACTCCTTTCTATTAAGAACAGCTCACTAATAGCCAAGTAGGCATGCTTTAAATAAACCTGATATACAAGAGTTCAGTCAAGTCGTAAATCTATGGATTATAGTCTCACCATATCTAATTCTATGTTTTGCAAGATCTCCTTAAAGAGGACATTTTGCAATTAACATTTGAGTAACATCAGAATTGAAATCACATATAGTATCTCAAAATACTCTGTAAGCTCCTCGGAGCAGGGATTATGCCTTTCTTATTTTCCTTACTCCCAGCACCTGCATGCTGGGGTGGTTAAGAATCCGCCTGCCAATGCAGGAGACACGAGTTCTATCCCTGGTCCGGGAAGATCCCACATGCCGCGGAGCAACTAAGCCCACTAGCCACAACTACTGAGCCTGCGCTCTAGAGCCCATGAGCCACAACTACTGAGCCCATGTGCTGCGACTATGGAAGCCCGCGTGCCTAGAGCCCGTGCTCTGCAACAAGAGAAGCCACCACAATGAGAAGCCCATGCCCCACAACGAAGAATGGCCCCTGCTCATCGCAACTACAGAAAAGCTCACAAGCAGCTATGAAGACCCAAAGCAGCCAATAAATAAATAAAATTGATTCTTAAAAAAAAAAAGAAAACATGGAAAGGAAACGAGGGCAAGTATGAAACAAAATTTTGTTCACCCTGAAATACAGTTATACCTAGGATTCAGAAACTGGCACATTTCCTAAACCCTACTCTTTTGGATTTCAAGATTACATTGGACCTAGTCCAATGAATCAGAGGGGAGGGTAGATAGAGGAGGAGGTGTTGCTATTAATTAAAGATCCATGATGCAACTGCTTGTGGTGAAGTGAGTATGTGTGTATCTCAACCACAAATTCAGGTGTGCAAAGAATGTAAGTTTATTTTCCTATAATACTTACTTTCTTCTCAAAGTTTCCATTCCATCAGGTGTATCAATCAGAAAGTACTAAGAAGAGAGAAACCACTGTAGGTGTTTCAGGCAGGAGGGGATTTAATATGGGAAATAATATGCTTATAACTCTTCGGAAAGTGTTGGGGGAGCAAAGGTCATGGAAAACCACCAAAAATCCGAGGAAATAAGGAAATCCTGAAAGCTCTCTCAGCTACCTGCATGGCCAAGGAAGAGGGAATTCAGGTGGCCACTGAAAAAGTTCATTTTGCTGTCTCTTGAAGTCCATGTGCCTTTGATGTTGGAGAAACAATAATGGTTTCTGCTTCTCTTCTACCTTCCAAATCTCCCTTGGCAAGGCTGTTAACAGGGAAGTTTGGTGAAAGTACTTGCTGGGTTTCCTTCTCCTACAGTAAATGGTATTAGAAAAACTAGATAATCACATGGAGAAGAATTAAAATTGGATCCTTAGAAATCCCACTTGATCCTGGTGGATAATCCTTTTAATGTGCTGTTAAATTTGGTTTGCTAGTATTTTGTTGAGGATTTTTGCATCTACGTTCATCAGGGATATTTGGCCTGTAATTTTCTTTTCACTTAGAAAAGTGTCCTTAACTGGCTTTGGTATCAGGGTAATGCTGGACTCATAAAGTGAGTTTTCAATTTTTGGAAGAGTTTGAGAATTGGTATTAATTCTTCTTTAAATGTTTGATGGAATTCACCTGAGAAGCCATCTGGTTCTGGGCTTTTCTTAGTTGAGAGATTTTTGATTACTGCTTCAATCTCCTTACTCATTATAGATCTGTTCAGATTTTCTATTCATGATTCAGTCTTGGCAGGTTTTATGTTTCTAGAAATTTATCCATTTCTTCTAGGCTGTCCAATTTGTTGGCATGTGATTCTTAGTAGTGTCTCATGATCCTTTTCATTTCTGTGGTATCAGTTATAAGTTTCCTCTTTTATTTATAATTTTATTTATTTGATTCCTCTTTTTTATCTTCGTCAGTCTAGCCAAAGATTTGTTTTGTTTATCTTTGCAAAAAACCAACTCTTAGTTTCATAGATCTTTTCTGTTGTCTTTCTAGTTTCTGTTTCATTTACATCTACTCTAATCTTTGTTATTTCCTTCCTTCTGCTAACTTTGAGATTAGTTTGTTCTTTTTCTGGCTCCTTGAGGTGTGAATTAGGTTGTTTATTTAAGGTATTTATTTACTTATTTTTGGCTGCATTGGGTCTTCGTTGCTGCACACAGGCTTTCTCTAGTTGTGGCGATCGGGGGCTACTCTCCATTGCAATGTGTGGGCTTCTCGTTGCGGTGGCTTCTCTTCTTGCAGAGCACGGGCTTTAGGGGCATGGGCTTCAGTAGTTGTGGTGCACGGGCTCAGTGGTTGTGGCACACAGGCTTAGTTGCTCCGTGGCATGTGGGATCTTCCTGGACCAGGGCTTAAACCCTGCATTGGCAGGCAGATTCTCAACCACTGTGCCACCAGGGAAGTCCCGAGGTTTTTTTTTAAGTGTAGGCATTTATTGCTATGAACTCCCCTCTTAGAACTGCTTTTGCTGTATCCATAAGTTTTGGCATATTGTGTTTCCATTTTTGTTTGTCTCAAGATACTTTTTTATTTCTCTCTTTATTTCTTCTTTGACCCATTGGTTGTTCAGGGGTATGTTGTTTAATTTCCACATACTTGTGAATATTCCAATTTTCTTCCTATTACCTATTTCTAGTTTCATACCATTGTAGTATGGTATATAGAAAATATACTTGGTATGATTTTAGACTTCTTAACCTTATTAAGGCTTGTTTTGTGGCCCAATATATGATCTAACCTGGAGAATGTTTCATGTGCACTTGAGAAGAATGTGTCTTCTGCTGCACCTTAAAGGAAATTACTCCTCAGGAAGGATTTCAAAGATACAAATCAAGAGAATCTTGTGAATAAATCCACCAAGTTTATTATGAAGCGACAACTGTTGTAATCATCATTCTCTCTCTTCCTCTCTCTCTGCCCCCCACTTTCTCTTTTCACCCGTGTCTCTCTCTAATTTGCTCCACCTTCTCCAGGTGTGTCTACAGCCACTACATCTAGGCTGAAAGGTCACAGAGCACAGTATCCCTAAGTCTCCTTGTGATGATGGCAGCAGATGGGGATGACAAAGTAGAGGTACGGCAGGGAAATTAGGAGAGAAGCAGAAACTCCAGACTGAGGGAAAGAGCAGGTATTTTCCTTGCTCTCATTTCAGAGGCTATTCCCAAGAATAGATTCTCCATTATAAGGCCCTGAGCGCCCATCTATGCTCTGCAGGACAATAAAATTTTGACATCCTGCCATGTCTCTTAGCATGCCTTCTTCACAGCTCCCATATGTCTCTTAAGATCTATCCTCCCATTGCCAAGAACTCTATTCTTCTTACCTTTAAGACTCCTATCCCTCCTGCTCAACCTTCAAGATCCAACTCCAAGGGCATGTCTCCTCAAACCTTCTACAGTCCCCTCTCCCTACCTCACCTCACCTTATCGTTCTTTCAGCTATCCCCCTACCCTGAACTTCTCAAATACATCACTTACCCTTCTTTCACAGCATTGATCACCTTGAACCTTGTGACATACTTTAAGCAAATGTCTTCTTATCTCTCTTGATAGAGGCTGGTGACCAACAGCACTCTTTGGGCAGGATCCATGTCTGATTTAAATCTGTGTCCCCCGTGGCTCCTAGTACAGTGACTTCGATATAGTAGGTGCTCCATCAGGTCCACTGAATCAATCACTTGGCCCTTGCTCCACTACAATTGCCATTCTCCTGAAGCATGGGGCCCTGTATGCGCTCACTGCAACTCTCTTGCCTACTTGGGAACCTCCCTCTATCCCTTCCCTCCCTTTCTTCATTCTCTCTCTCTACAACAATTCTCATCTCTTACCTTCGCTTCGCTGCACCATCTCCTAGTTAATCCCAGACAATACTTCTTTAGCGACATGCCATTTTGGCAGCTGTTGATCTCCCTTTCTACCTCCTGCTCTTCCTGATGTTTACATCCTTAACTCTACTAGTACAAACTGCCCTTGAGGCTCACTCTAACCAGATTTCACCTGTTCAAAAACGATATGCAGGGCTTCCCTGGTGGCGCAGTGGTTGAGAGTCCGCCTGCCCATGCAGGGGACACGGGTTCGTGCCTCGGTCCGGGAAGATCCCACATGCTGCGGAGCGGCTGGGCCCGTGAGCCATGGCCGCTGAGCCTGCGTGTCCGGAGCCTGTGCTCCGCAACAGGAGAGGCCACAACAGTGAGAGGCCCGCGTACTGCCAAAACAAACAAACAAACAAACAAACAAAAAAAACGATATGCAAAAAAACAAAACGATATGCAAGAAGGCCGCAAAGTATTGGGTTGGCCAAAAAGTTCATTTGGGTTTTTCCGTAAGATGTTACAAACGAACTTTTTTTTTTTTTTTTTGTGGTACGCAGGCCTCTCACTGTCGTGGCCTCTCCAGTTGCAGAGCACAGGCTCCGGATGCGCAGGCTCAGCAGCCATGGCTCATGGGCCCAGTCGCTCTGCAGCATGTGGGATCTTCCCGGACCGGGGCACGAACCCGTGTCCCTTGCATCGGCAGGCGGACTCTCAACCACTGTGCCACCAGGGAAGCCCCTAGAGAAATTTTTCTAACCATGACTCTGTGCTGTAATTAAAGGGAAGGTATATCTCCACATTCTACCAGTGAGTCTAGGGCTGAGAGAGGCTTCCAGGGCCTCCAGCAAGAAATTGAATCTGGCTAGAAGATCACTTTGTATAGTAAATGAACTTTCTTTGAACTCTCATCCCTCACTTTCTTATATATAACACTCAAGTTTCCATTTTTTTTCCTTCCTAGGAGGAAAATTTTCGTTAGACAATGTGATGTATGGTAAGAAATTATAATGAAAATTAACATAACTACAGCAAACACTAGTAGTTGTCTACTCCAAATATGTTCTCTCCTTCTTCCTAACTAACAGAATCCCTATGTTGTTGGAGGTATCAGTGTACACAGCTAAAAACCCAGTGACCCTTAAAAACCATGTGGCCTCATGACTGAATTCTGGACAATTAGATAAAAGTAGAAATATGATGAGGGACTTGGGGACACACTCCTCGGAGGTGAACTTAAGCAGCTGGGAGGTAGAGTCCTTTTGCCCTTCCTTCTTTTTCCTGTCTGGAATATGGATGTGATAGTTGGATTTCCAATAGCCATCTTGGACCATCACTAGCTCTGTACTAGAATGGTTGATCTGTAAGGTCGAGAAACCTGGTGTCTGATAACTCTGGGGCTGCCAAACCAACCCTAAATATCTCCTTCTAAACCTCTTTCATGTGAAAAAGAACTGCCTTACTTAAGCCATTGTTAGTTTGAATTTTTAATTATGTTCAGCTGAATCTAATCATAACAAAATAAACAAGCTTAGTAACACATTTTATTGAATTCCAAATGGACAAATTAGAATTTACTTAAATATCTTTCTTCTCAAATACCTTATTAAATGACTGCAAGCCGATATATTTTAAGTTTTAAATAATATTCTTTATCTTTGAGGGTGTAGTGACTACAAAGAGTCACAAGGAAGGTTCTGGGATGCTGATAAAGTTTGTTTCTTGATCAGCTTCAGTTTCTGAAAATGCATCGAGGTGTACTTGAGATAGGCACACTTCTCTGTATATATTTTATTTATCAATAAAAGTTTAAAAATATATCCATTGTAAATTTGTCTTCTGAATGGAATTACTAACCAGTTTAATTATGATTAGAGATTTTAAAAGGTTAAGTCCTCAGAGAATTGTTAAGATTAAATGATATAATGAATGTAAATTACTCAGTTTTAACCTATTGAGTCACACATCCATGAATATTTTTGGAGAACCTATTAAGCACTAGGCACCCAGGGTCAGCTATTACTATTAGCCCTAATGTAATTGCCAATCTGTGTTCCTCCCATAGAGTATAAGCTTCATGGGGACAGAGACTGTATCTGTTTCTTTCATGTTGTACATACAGTTGTTTAACACAGTGCCAGGCAAATAGTGGCTCCTAATGGAATGAATAACTGAGTGAATATATTATAGGTTAAATAACCTCTTGTGAAACACTAGGAGAATGCATTTCAGTTTCAAACAACTGACTTAGAAGTGATCTTTTGAAATTCATTTGTAAATTAAGGGCAATCTAGGGATCTTCAGCATGTGTATTAAATCAAGAACTACAAGTAAAATTTCAGGCAATTCTCTTAATGCTTCAGAAATTATGTAGTCAAAAACATAAGAGGGTGAAAATCATAATGCAATTATCACAAGAAACCATCAAAAGCTCTTAACTACACGAGTTAGAAACAGTGGAACAGATTAACTTCTTGATATCATAAAGAAAATGCAAACACTATGAATAACACATATCATATCAAAATAGAACATTTTCATTGCATGACAAGAAAGAAAATACATCTGTGTTTTAAGTACTCAAAGAACAAAATTGAAAATGTGAGCAACTGGAAAATGGCAGCCCATAGAAATTCCCTGTTAAAATATAGTAAATGTATGACTATAAACTTTCTTTGTAATTTAGACTATACTCCTTGATGGTTTTAAAAATTGTCTACATTTCAAAATGAAAGAAATATCAGTTTGACATCTGTAGGAGACCTATTTTGGGGGTACACACCCAGCCCACAATCCTTTCTGATAAACTTGACTCCTTGACAAAAAGATAAGCCTACACAGCGAGTTTTGTCACATAACACTCCAGCCACAGCTTATTGGACAACTGGAAAACTCTTGACCTAAGCTGAACCATTCAGAATCTTTCTCCTGAAAATCTAAATTAGTAGGCATTGAGTCCGTAGTGGGATCCAGAACTTGAAGAGTTCCGACTCATCTCGAGGGGGCCTGGAGTTTGCAGCATTAGCCTGGAAGACTTGTACCAAGGTTATCCAAAGTTTCACAAAAGCCAAAATTATGAGGGAGCAGAAATTATACATAAGCAAAGGAAGGCTATTTAAAAAAAAGGAGAATGGAGCTTTTATGCTAAAAAGTGCAGAGGCAAGACACCATGGGTAGGGTGCAGGATAAGGGAATAAGCACTGTTCCTGAATTTTCAGTTCCCATGAAGTCTGGCTGACTTTGTTTCTTGCTTTTTTTAATTATTAAAGTAATCAACTAACACCCCTGACCCTGCCCAGTGTCCCAACCCTGCTTTTTATTTGAACAAATATTTCTTCAGCACCTACCATCTGTCAGACACTGTTCTTTGTACGAGGAATATGGTAGTAAATAAAAGGGAAAAAAATGAAGTTATTGGGATCAAGTGGGGTCATTATAATGAACATATAAACAGAGAATTATAACACAGGGCAGTAAATGCAATGACGGAGATAAATACAAAATGTTACAGGAGAAGAATACCTTACTAGGCTTAGGGTGAGCCTCACTCAACATTGTATTCAAAATAGTTTAAGTTCTGTATCTTGCAGCCAAAAGAACAAAAGAACCCCTGCTTGAACATCTAATTTAAATTTATTTATATTGTTCATCCCATTCTCTAACCTCCATCAACTGGTTAAGAATGCTTTACAGCCTACCTAGGTTAGAATTAGGCTTCACCACTCATTGGCACACGATCTGGCACATATTATGGAACCTATGTGTGCATCAGGTTTTCCTTTTACTTCATGGGATTGCTGTGAACACTCAATGAGTAATTCATATGTAGAGCTTTGGAAGTATGCCTGACGTTTGATAAGTACTCAACAATTGTTAGTTGCCATTATTGTTGTTGTTGCTACTGCTCTTATGTTAATCTTGTGTCCGTTGCAATTTTAAGAAGTGTCAGCTGGGAAAGGCTAGGTAGCAGTACTTGTTTGTACATATATGTATGTACGTATACAACTATACTAGTTATTTTATCACGAAGTTATTTATTGTCAATAGTCAGGAAGTTCCTGTGAAGGTACTGGCTATAGTGTCTCAACTCTGCTGCTATCAGAAATCCAAGCTGACCACTGTCTTCCATTAAGATATTCTTTCTCTTTTTTTTAAAATTAATTTTACTTATTTATTTTTGGCTGCATTGGGTCTTCGCTGCTGCGTGCAGGCTTTCTCTAGTTGCAGCGAGCAGGGGCTACTCCTTGTTGAGGTGCACAGTCTTCTTACTGCAGTGGCTTCTCTTGCTGCAGAACATGGGCTCTAGGCGCACAGGCTTCAGTAGTTGCAGCATGCAGGCTCAGTAGTTGTGCTCGCGGGCTCTAGAGCACAAGCTCAGTAGTTGTAGCGCACGGGCTTAGCTGCTCCACGGCATGTGGGATCTTCCTGGACCAGGGATCGAACCCTTGTCCCCTGCATTGTCAGGCAGATTCTCAACCACTGAGCCACCAGGGAAGCCCAACATGTTCTCCTTACAAGCAGAGTACAAGACTTTCTTAGTAAATACTTGAAGCCAAGCCTGCTCTCTGAGCCACCTTGATTAGGTTTTGGATGTGCCCAATTCTTCAGTCTTACTTTAACAGCAGATTTCTTAGATCTTTCATTCCTGCTGATGAATGATCTCATCTATCAAAAGAACTTTTGAGTCTTCTAATTTTTTTTTTAATTTTATTTTTTGGCTGTGTTGGGTCTTTGTTGCTGTGCATGGGCTTTCTCTAGTTGTGGCGAGCGGGGGCTACTCTTTGTTGTGGTGCATGGGCTTCTCATTGTGGTGGCTTCTCTTGTTGTGGAGCACGGGCTCTAGGCACGCGGGCTTCAGTAGTTGTAGTGCACGGGCTTAGTTGCTCTGCAGCACGTGGGATCTTCCCAGACTAGGGATAGGACCCGTGTCCCCTGCACTGGCAGGCGGATTCTTAACCACTGCACCACCAGGGAAGTCCCGAGTCTACTAATTTTATTTCTCAAAGGGAAATTCATTGGGGAAAGTCATCCCCAATATGAAAGATCATGTCCACCATTTAAACATAACTTTATTCCATTTAAAATTACTACATGCTTTTGGTCATAATAAAATGAACTAATACTCCTTAAGACTAGTTGAGTCTAAAATTGTCTTCTTCCCATCTTCTTGGAATCCTTGCTGTTTAGATATCTCCGGAGGGGCAACTGATTAAAGCTTTGACTCATCTACACGAATGAGAGTGCTTGGCACTTAAGTAACATTTCATAGCTATCACTCTACAGAACAGATGTTTGTGTGTTTCATGGGCATCATAAATATTAAGAACGATGTTATATGGTTTGGAAAGCAATTCCCATTAATTGTTAATGCTCACTACATGGATAAGAGAGGGAGATACCTTGCAGGAAAACCAAAATAGATTTTTATGTCTAACATTTTTATATTTCAACTTCAGGGCTGAGGGTGGAGAGAATTAGTCTCTGACTTCTTGAATATCATGTGAAAGTTCTAATTAATGTAACTCTTGAGTGTTCCTTGTTCCGTATAGCTCCACAGTGAGATATGTAATGTGTGACTATAACAGGAATTATGGTGGAACGAGAAGGCAGAGGTGGATTCAAAGGCCAGCTTCATCTCTTCCTGACTCAGTGATTGTGAACTTATTAAGCCTTTCTGAATTCAGTTACTTAACCTATAAAACAGAGATGAATAACACCTCCTCACAGTGTTGTTATGATTATTTAACAAGAAATATGTGTAAAGATCCTGGGTCAGTACCTGGATTACAGTTAATTTTGCTTTATATCAAATTATAGATGGTGAGTGCTTAATGTGGACTATGCACACACACACACAAAAGACCAATGGATGACTAAATTCTTTGAATTTTCTGCAACTTAAGATTGCTCAGGGTTCCTGACCATCACATAGAAGGCTCTGCCCAGTGAGACTTCAGATTTTTCATTGATGTCCCACATACAGCCCTAGTGCTTAGCTTCCTATGGCATTTATTCACTCATTTGTTGATGGCTCACCAGTCATCATGAAGATAATATGGTCTCTCTCTGACCTAAGCAAGTTCACAGTCTAGTAGAGGACAAAGATATAAAAGCAATTGCAATATCATGCGATAAGTATCATCCCTAATCAAGGCAAGGTAGAGGGCTGTGGAAAGCCAGAGGGAGCACGCAGCTCTGTTCATTTGAGGGACACAGCTGTATTGAGGAATGAGAGATCCAGGTACTTGTTTAGGCACCAGTACAGGATGCCACGAAAACCAGAAATGTGCTAGTTAACTCAGGTTTCTGTACAGAACTCCTTACCTTCCTGGTAAAAAGTAATTTGGTTTTGCTTCCACCAAAGACAATACTTTCACATGGAAATTTAAAAAACCAAAAATCGGGACTTCCCTGGTGGTGCAGTGGTTAAAACTCCAAGCTCCCAGTGCAGGGGGCCCAGGTTCGATCCCTGGTCAGGGAACTAGATCCCACATGCATGCCGCAACTAAGAGTTGGCATGACACAATTAAGGAGCCAGCAAGCCTCAACTAAGGAGCCCACAAGCTGCAACTAAGGAGCCTGCCTGCCGCAACTAAGACCCAGTGCAACCAAATAAATAAAAATAAATGAAAAAAAGAAATGTCATGAATAAAATTAAAAAACCAAAAACCTCCTCTCTAGAGATGACCTATGTCTGTTGATTAGTTTTGCCATGAGCAGCTGCAGATGAAGTCAAACGAAATTCTGAAATCAAGTCATGCATAGCACCAAGCTGTTTTTACTGGAATGAATTTTAAATTGTTGAACAAAGCCTAAATTTTAAATTCTTTGGTATGTCTCCCAAGTAGTCTGATTCAGTAAATTGCAAAAGAAAATAGAAATGAGAACAAGAATTACAGAAAAATGAGATTTCTCTTTTCCAGAACACTGACTCTACTTCAGGCAGTGGGAGTAGTTGAACGTCTTTTTTCATATAATAATAAAAATATTGGTTTCTCCCTAAACCCACCAAATAGATGTTGAATAAATATTCTAAATGCATTATTTTGAAGAGGCACCAAATTATTAGTCTGTCTGGCATACTCTGTGTCTCAAACTCTCCCTAGAATAGGAATGGAATGGTAAAGGCATCACAGACGAGGGGACTTGTGGCTACCTCTAGGGATGAAGGTTGTCTGGGAGGAGGAAGAGGAGAAAAAGGAATGCTCCCTCCTTTTCCCCCAGATTCACTATACCAAGGTCTCTGATTTCTTTTTTTTTTTTTTAATGTCTTTACTGGAGTATAATTGCTTTACTAATGTTGTGTTAGTTTCTGCTGTATAACAAAGTGAATCAGCTACATATATACATATATCCCCATATCCCCTCCCCCTTGAGCCTCCCTCCCCCCCTCCCTATCCCACCCTTCTAGGTGGTCACAAAGTACCGAGCTGATCTCCCTGTGCTATGCGGCTGCTTCCCATTAGCTATCTATTTTACATTTGGTAGCGTATATATGTCCATGCCACTCTCTCACTTCATCCCAGCTTACCCTCCCCATCCCTGTGTCCTCAAGTCCATTCTCTACATCTGAGTCTTTATTACTGTCCTGCCCCTAGGTTCATCAGAACCTTTTTTTTTTTAGATTCCATATATATGTGTTAGCATACGATATTTGTTTTTCTCTTTCTGACTTACTTCACTCTGTATGACTGACTCTAGGTGCATCCACCCCACTACAAATAATTCAATTTCGTTTCTTTTTATGGCTGAGTAATATTCCATTGTATATATGTGCCACATCTTCTATATCCATTCATCTGTCAGTGGATGCTTAGGTTGCTTCCATGTCCTGGCTATTGTAAACAGTGCTGCAGAGCACATTGTGGTACATGTCTATTTTTGAATTGTGGTTTTCTCAGGGTATATGCCCAGTAGTATAGTAGGATTGCTGGGTCATATGGTAGTTCTATTTTTAGTTTTTTAAGGAACCTCCATACTGTTCTCCATAGTGGCTGTTATCAATTTACATTCCCACCAACGGTGCAAGAGGGTTCCCTTTTCTCCACACCATGTCCAGCATTTATTGTTTGTAGATTTTTAATTTTAATTTTTATTTTTGCGGTACGTGGGCCTCTCACTGTTGTGGCCTCTCCCGTTGCGGAGCTCAGGCTCCGGACGCACAGGCTCAGCGGCCACGGCTCACGGGTCCAGCTGCTCCGTGGCATGTGGGATCTTCCCGGACCGGGACACAAACCCGTGTCCCCTGCATCGGCAGGCGGACTCTCAACCACTGCGCCACCAGGGAAGCCCTGTTTGTAGATTTTTGATGATGGCTATTCTGACCGGTGTGAGGTGGTACCTCACTGTAGTTTTGATTTGCATTTCTCTAACGATTAGTGATGTTGAGCATCCTTTCATGTGTTTGTTGGCAATCTGTATATCTTCTTTGGAAAAATGTCTGTTTAGGTCTTCTGCCCATTTTGGGATTGGGTTGTGTGTTTTTTTGATATTAAGCCACATGAGCTGCTTGTATATTTTAGAGATTAATCCTTTGTCCGTTGCTTCGTTTGCAAATATTTTCTCCCATTCTGAGGGTTGTCTTTTCGTCTTATGGTTTCCTTTGCTGTACAAAAGCTTTTAAGTTTCATTAGGTCCCATTTGTGTATTTTTGTTCTTATTTCCATTGCTCTAGGAGGTGGGTCCAAAAGGATCTTGCTGTGATTTATGTCATAGAGTGTTCTGCCTTTGTTTTCCTTAAGAGTTTTATAGTGTCTGGCCTTACATTTAGATCTTTAATCCATTTTGAGTTTATTTTTGTGTATGGTGTTAGGGAGTGTTCTAATTTCATTCTTTTACATGTAGCTGTCCAGTTTTCCCAGCACCACTAGCCTTATTTAAGAGGCTATCTTTTCTCCATTATATATTCTTGTCTCCTTTATCAAAAATAAGGTGATCATATGTGCGTGGGTTTATCTCTGGGCTTTCTATCCTGTTCCATTGATCTATATTTCTGTTTTTGTGCCAGTACCATACTGTCTTGATTACTATAGCTTTGTAGTATGGTGTGAAGTCAGGGAACCTGATTCTTCCAGCTCCGTTTTTCTTTCCCAAGATTGCTTTGGCTATTTGGGGTCTTTTATGTCTCCATACAAATTGTAACATTTTTTGCTCTAGTTTTGTGAAAAATGCCCTTTGTAGTTTGATAGGGATTGCATTGAATCTGTAGATTGCTTTGGGTAGTATAGTCATTTTCACAATGTTGATTCTTCCAATCCAAGAACATGGTATATCTCTCCATTTGTTTGTAACATCTTTGATTTCTTTCATCACTGTCTTATAATTTTCTGCATATAGGTCTTTTGTCTCTTTAGGTAGGTTTATTCCTAGGTATTTTACTCTTTTTGTTGCAGTGGTAAATGGGAGTGTTTCCTTAATTTCTCTTTCAGAGTTTTCGTTGTTAGTGTATAGGGATGCAAGAGATTTCTGTGTATTAATTTTGTATCCTGCTACTTTACCAAATTCATTGATTAGCTCAAGTAGCTTTCTGGTAGCATCTTCAGGACTCTCTATGTATAGTATCATATCATCTGCAAACAGTGACAGTTTTACTTCTTTTCCGATTTGGATTCCTTTTTTTAAAAATTTTATTTATTTATTTATTTATTTATTTTTGGCTGTGTTGGGTCTTCGTTTCTGCACAAGGGCTTTCTCCAGTTGCGGCAAGCGGGGGCCACTCTTTATCGCGGTGCATGGGCCTTTCACTATCGCGGCCTCTGTTGTTGCGGAGCACAGGCTCCAGACGCGCAGGCTCAGTAATTGTGGCTCACGGGCCCAGCTGCTGCGCAGCATGTGGGATCTTCCCAGACCAGGGCTCGAACCCGTGTCCCCTGCATTGGCAGGCAGACTCCCAACCACTGCGCCACCAGGGAAGCCCTGGATTCCTTTTATTTCTTTTTCTTCTCCGATTGCCATGGCTAAAACTTCCAAAGCAGGTCTCTGATTTCTTACGCTGTGTTCTCTCTTTGGAATGGCATTTCCTGACTCTGACCATTTCACCACCATGAAGGTGAAGCATAGCAGTTTGGTTTGTAAGGATTTCTTAGAAACTTTTCCAAATTGGAAAACCCACTAAGATAGCTGCCAAGATATTTCTTGACACGTTATTTTGACTTAAGGTTATTAGTTAGGATTCCCATGAGGTATCAAATGTTTATTAGGCTCAGGCATGTTGGACCAATGTTTGGGAAGAAAATACAGCCTTGGCACAGGAATTTAGTTTGTTGCTCTTTGGGGTACCAGGGAATAGAATCCAGGATCCTCTTCCCTTGAACTTCAAAGAAAGAGCCTCCCTTTAAATCCGGAAGTGGGGAAAGTACCTCCAAGTACTAGTGGCTCTAAGTCATTTGCTCCATGTAAGGTAGCCAAGGACAGTTGAACAGAGCTGATGATCTGAGTGGGATCTCCCAGCTCTTAGGCTCTGAGCCAAAGAGTGATGGTAAAAGCAAAGCCTAGAATTTAACTATAGCAATGCTCTTCTCCCACTGCAAACCAAGGGTCTGCATGGGGGGTTCATCCCACTCCTCTGTGCCTTGAGACTCCCTTCATACCCTGGCTGGAAACAGAACTGGGTGGAGACAGAACTTTTTATACTATAGTTCCTGGAACCCCCCAAGTAGAGCAACTTCATATCTCTCTGACTCCTAAGCCTTTTCAACCCCAAATTCCTATGAGTACATCTGCAATCTCTGCACCTTAGAAGATCAGAGTAAATAATAAAATAATAAAAAGTAGGTTTTATTTTGGCCTGCTAGGAAAATTGGGACAAGGTAAGGGCCTTTAGAATCATAGAATATTAGCGCTTTTCAGAGAATGTTGTCCAGCCCCTTTATTGTACAGATAGATAAGCTAAGGCCCAGAAAGGTAAAGTGTCTTGGCCAAAGTCATATAGCTTCTTTTTCTGCTTGTTTGTTTGTTTTTTGCAGTATTAAGCAGCAAGAGTTTTATTAAGCAAAAGGGGAAGTATGCTCTGGAGAAAGGATGAGAGCAGGCTGTCTGGAAACCAGAAGCCAGTCATATAGCTTCTTAGTGAAGGCACTAAGACTAGTACCCAGGACTCCTCATCCGAATGTCCTTTTCACTCTTTCACTCTGACTTTCATTAAAAAATACTGGTAAAAGGAGTTCCCTGGCAGTCCAGTGATTAGGACTCGGCGCTTTCACTGCTGTGGGCCCAGGTTCAACCCCTGATCGGGGAACTAAGATCCCCCACAAGCTGTGCAGGGCAGCCAAAAAAAAAAAAAAAAACTGGCAGAAATCAGAACATTTTAAGAGGGAAGACTTATGAGGCAGGCTAGCATGGTGCAAAGAGCCCATGAACTGAAATGGGAAGAACTGAATTTAAGCTCTAATCATAATTATTGGGTATGCAAGTCTCAGTTTCTTCATCTACAAAATGGGCTAGTTTTATTAGAAGACTGTTGTAAAGATAAAAGTACTTTGTAAATCATAAAACATTATACAAACGAGGAGCTCTACATAAGGGATCTGAGTTAGGGGGAGGGCAGGAGGGGACAGTTTACAAGTTGGGCCTAGGGCTCTGAAATTGTGTGGAAAGTGTTTTGTTTTTGTGCATTTTTCTGGGAAGAAGATCCATAAATTGCATTAGATATTTATTTCTCAGAAAAGGTTAAGAAAAGCCACTGATGTTGGTATTCAACACCACTGTCACTGATCTGAGAACTGTTCTAGTTCTATAGAAAGATAAACAAAACTTAATTCTTGTGCTGGAGGGACTATTTTTGAGAAATTCATAGAGTTGCCAGATAAAATACAGGTTGCCACTTAAATCTGAATTTCAGATAAACAACACTTTTTAGTATGTCCCACGTAACATTTATCTGAAATTCAAATTTAACTGGGAATCCTATATTTTTATTTGCTAATTCTGGCAACCCTAGAAATTTACTCTATCAGCAGGGAAAAGGTGATGTGTTTCAGTGAGCTTGCCTTCCAGATCTTGTAACACTTTTCTATTGGCAGAGAGTTGGATAGGGATAATAATGTGTTCAAGAAGCAAAAATGGAAGTCAGGACCCACGCTGAAGATTAGACAATTTAGGGATCATTTTGAATTAAAGCATGTCACTTTCTTGATGCCACAGCAGGGGCAGATTCAAGCTTTGTGTATCCTGAAATCTATAAAATGTTGGGGATGCTCTTTAAGAAGAACGCAGGGACTTCCCTCATAGTCCAGTGGCTAGGGCTCCGAGCTCCCAATGCAGGGGTCCCAGGTTTGATCCCCGGTCAGCGAACTAGATCCCACATGTATGCCACAACTAAGAGTTTGCATGCCACAACTAAAGGTCCCACATACTGCAACTAAGGATCCCTCATACCGCAACAAAGATCCCGAGTGCTGCAACTGAGACACAGTGCAGCCAAAATAAATAAATGTATATATATATGGTACTGGAAGATATATATATATATATATATATATATATATATATATATATATATGGTACTGGAAGAATGGTACTGGAAGAATCTGTCTGATGTAATTTTGGAACTCTAGAGGAAGGCTCACAACTTCCAGAGGAAAGGTGAATGGTAAATTGTGGTTAATTTTAGTCAATTTCAGCTCTTAGCACAGTAGCAGCTAAGCATCCCCCACACTTCAGCCCCATTGCAGGTAGCTATGCATGTGTTTCTGAAGCAGCCTGTACACAGCTTTCTGAAGCCAGAGTGGGCAAAAAAAACCCTGTTCTCCAAATATCAGGGATCTGTGCTCTAATCACTGATTGCTGCTTCTAATCCATAGGTGCAGATAAAGAGGCTGTGGCCATTGTTGTTGCACACACCACACCCCTTGTTGTAAATGCCCCCCACCAAGTGAAGTGATTTTCAAGGGATCTAAAGGGCCAGACTAGGACATTCAAAAGCAACCACATATATAGGAAAAATTAGAAAGTCACCATGCATGGCCAGGGGAAGCCCCATGCTCAGAAAAGACCTGAGCAGACCTTAAGTTTACACCTCAGGCTAATCCTTGGCACAGAGAAAGCCTGCAATAATCAAAAAAACAAAAACTATAACCAAAAACAGGAAGAGTCTGATTTCCAGAGTTATCACATTATTAGATTCTAATTATTAGAGTATAAGATTCAATGTACAGTTTTCAACAAAAAACCCACAAAGTACACAAAAACAGGAAAAGATGGCCCATTCAAAGGAACAAAACAGGGAGTTCCCTGGTGGCGCAGTGGTTATAAATCTGCCTGCCAATGCAGGGGACACAGGTTCGATTCCTGTTCTAGGAGGATCCCACATGCCGCGGAGCAACTAAGCCCGCGAGCCACAACTACTGAGCCCATGTGTCACAACTACTGAAGCTCATGCGCCTACAGCCCATGCTCCGCAGCAAGAGAAGCCTGCGCACCACAATGAAGAGTAGCCCCCGCTTGCCGCAACTAGAGAAAGCCCACATACTGCAATGAAGACCCAATGCAGCCAAAAATAAATAAGTAAATAAATAACTTTATTAAAAAAAAGGAAAAAAGCAAAAAACAGAAACTGTCCCTGAAAAAGACCTGATGGTGAATCTACTAGACAAAGACTTTAGCACAACTGTCTTAAAGATGCTCAAAGAACTAAAGAAATATGTGGAGAAAGTCAAAAAAACAATGTATAAAATAAGTAACTCATGAGGATGTAACGTGCAGCATGTGACTATAGTCAGTAATATAGTGCATTTTTGAAAGTTGCCGTAAGAGCAAATCTTAAAAATTCATATCACAAGAAAAAAACTTTTTGTAAGTTTGTATGGTGACAGATGGTAACTAGACTTATTGTGATCATCTCTCAGTGTATACAAATATTGAATCATTATGATGTCACCTGAAATTAATATAATATGTCAATTATACCTCAGTAAAAAAAAGAAAACAATGTATGAACAAAATGGAAATATTAGCAAAGAGATAAAAACCTTAAAAGAAACAGAAAGAAATTCTGGAGGTGAAAAGTACAATAATTAAAATGAAAAGTTCACTAGAAAGATTCAAAGGCAAGTTTGAGCTGGCAGAAAAAAGAATCAGCATAGTTTAAGACAGGACAGTGGAATTATTGAATCCGAGAAACAGAGAGAAAAAAGATTGAAGTGAACAGAGCCTAAGGGAATTATGGGATACCATCCAGTAGACTGACATACACATCATGGAAGTCCTAAAAGGAAGAAAAAGATAAAAAGGCAGAGAGAATATTTGAAAAACTAATGGCTAAAAACTTATAAAATTTCATGAAATACCTGAATATAAACATCCAAGAAGTTCAATGAACTCCCAGATGAACTCAAAGAGACAAACACCAGGATACTTTATAATCAAACTGCCCAAAGCCAAAGAGGGAATTTTGAAAGCAGTAAGGAAGCAACTCGTCACATACAAGGGATCCTCAGTAAGATAACTAGCAGATTTCTCATCAGAAATTTTGGAGGTCAGAAATCAGTGGGCTGATATATTCAAAGTGTTAGAAGAAACTGTCAACCAAGAAGCTTATACTTGGCAAAACTGACTTTCAAAAGTGAGGAAAAAATTGAGACATTCCCAAATAAACAAAAACTGTGGGGAATTTGTGACCACTAGACCTGCCTGCAAGAAATACTAAAATGAGTCCTGCAGGTTGAAACAAAAAGACACTAGACAGTGACTCAAAGCTATATGAAGAAACAAAGATCTCGGTAAAGGTAAAAACATGGGCAGTTATCAAAGTTAGTATTGTGTAACTTCACTTTTTGTTTTCTACATAATTTAAGAGACTGATGCATTAAAATATTATTAACTTATGTTTTTAGACACACAGTGTATAAAGGTATAATTTTCTGACATCAACAATTGAATGAGATAAAGATGGAACTGTTAAAGGAGCAGAGGTTTTGTTATGTTATTGAAGGTAAGCTGGTATAAATTCAAATTAGAGTGTTATAATTAAAGTTACAGGATGTTAACTGTAATCCCCATGGTAACCACAAAGAAAACAGCTAAAGAATTTACAAAAAAAGGAAATGATTTAAACGTCTCATTACAAAAAAATCAAACTAAACACAAAAAAAGACAGTAATGTAAGAAATGAGGGCCAAAAAGCTATAAGGCATATAGATAACAAATAGCAAAATGACAAGTAAATCCCTCCTTACCATTAGTTATTGATACTTTAAATGTAAATGGATAAAATTCTCCAGTCAAAAGACAGATTGGCAAAATGGATAAAAACACATGATCCAACCATATGCTATCTACAAAACTCACCTTAGGTACAAAGAAATAAATAGGTTGCAAGTGAAAGGATGGAAAAGAAAATCCATGCAATAGTATAATGGCTATACTAATATCAGACAAAATAGATATTAAATCAAAAAAGCTTATAAGAGATAAAGGACATTATATATTAATAGAAGGTTCAATACAACAAGAAGATATAACAATTATAGAAATTCATGCACCTAATAACAGACCATCAAAATATATGAAGCAAAGATTGATAGAACTGAAGGGAGAAACAGTTCTACAATAACAGCTGGAGTTCAATATCCCATTCTCAATAATGAACAGAACAACTGGATATCCACATGCAAAAGAATGAAGTTGGACCCTTACCTAACACCATGTACAAAAATTAACTCTAAGTGGATCCATGACCTAAATGTAAGACCTAAAACTGTAAAACACTTAGAAGAAAACATGGGACAAAATCTTCATAACATTTGACTTGGCAATGGTTTCTTGGATATGACACTACAGGTACAGGCAACAAAGGAAAAAGAGACAAATTCAACTTCATAAAAATTAAAAATGTTTTACGGGAAAAGACACAATCAAGATGGTAAAAAATCAACCCAAAGAATGGGAGAAAATATTTGTAAATATGTCTGATAAAGGATTAATATCCAGAATATATAGAGCATTCCTAAAACTCACACACACACACACACACACACACACACGAAAATGGGCAAAGGACTTGACTAGACATTTCTCCAAAGAAGATATATAAATAGCCAATAAGCTAATAAACATGAAAAGATATTCAAAATTACTAATCATTAGGGAAATATAAATCAAAACTGCAGAAAAATACCACCTCACACCTATTAGAATGGCAAAAACTAAAAAAAAAGTGTTAGCAAAGATATGGAGAAATTGGAACATCTGTGCATTGATGGGAATATTAAATGGTACAGTGTCTATGGAAAATGGTATGGAAGTTCTTAAAAAAATTAAAATAGAATTACCACGTACCTAGCAATTCCACTTTGGAGTATATAACCAAAAGAATTGAAAGCAAGGTCCTGAAGAGGTATCTGTACGCCCATGCTCACAGCAGCATCATTCACAATAGCTAATACATAAAAGCAACTCAAGTGTCCATCAACAGATGAATGGATAAGTAAAATGTGCTATATACATACAATGGTATATTACTCAGCCTTAAAAAGGAAGGAAATTCTGACATATGCTACAACATGGATGAACCTCGAGGACATTTTGCTAAGTGAAATATGCCAGTCACAAAAAGACAAATACTGTATGCTTCCACTTACATGAGATACCTAGACTAGCCAAATTCATAGAGTCAGAAAGTAGAGTGGTGGTTACTAGGGGCTAGAGGAGTAGGGGATGGAGACTTATTCTTTAAGGGGTTTAGAGTTGCACTTTTGCAAGATGAAAAGAGTTCTGGAGATAGATGGTGGTGAGGGCTGCGCAGCAACATACTGTATTAATGCCTCTGCACTATACACAAAAACAGTTACAATAGTAAATTTTATGTTATATCTACACTACCATGATAAAAAAAATTGGAAGAAAAAGTAGAGGGCTTCCCTGGTGGCGCAGTGGTTGAGAGTCCGCCTGCCGATGCAGGGAACACGGGTTTGTGCCCCGGTCCGGGAGGATCCCACATGCCGCGGAGCGGCTGGGCCCGTGAGCCATTGCCGCTGGGCCTGCGCATCCGGAGCCTGTGCTCCGCAACGGGAGAGGTCACAACAGTGAGAGGCCCGCGTACCGCAAAAAAAAAAAAAAAAAAAAGTAGAAATCAATGTTTCCTGTCCATGACACATAACAAATCCTACCTGGGTGGTCTAAAACTGCACTGTTACTTTGGATTTATGTAATTGATGAAAGCGTAATACCTTGAATACGAGGGTACTTAATAAATATTTGTTATTGAATGTTTCATTTCTTATGGGGATATTCTCCAGGAATGAAGAGCAGAGAAATGTCATGATAATCTTTATGGCACATTTCTTGAATTAAGCAAAGAAATTTGGGGAAAATATAAGATATCTATATGGATTTTTAGAAACAATATATAAGTTGTACCTTTTCTCTATTTAACTTTTGCTTTTCTCTTTTGAGCATTTTGGATTACAACTGCAAGATAGAAATTTAAAATTTAGAAATACTGCTTTTCATATTTTATACAGCCATTTTCCTTTTTTCTTAAAATGAAGAGCCACCTGCCCTTTGAAATAAACTATCCACAGTAAGTAACATCCTCATTATTGACTCCAAAATTTACTGGGAGATATAATGTAGTAATTGTCCAGTTGGTCTTTGCATTAGATATATTGTTATAATAAGTGCCAGGATTCTTTACTTATTCTTTTTTTTTTTTTTTTGGCTGCACCATGCAGCTTGCAGGATCTTTGTTCCCTGACCAGAGATTGAACCTGGGCCCCGGCAGTGAAAGCACCAAGTCCTAACCATTTGACCACCAGGGAATTCCCTGTGAGGATTTAGAAAAAAGTTACCTAATTTGTTTTTCATATATGTTTTATAGATTTTTAAAAAAAATTTTTTAGTTTTAAACTCTGCTTTCTTTTAAAAATTAATTAATTTATTTGTTTGTATTTTTTGTTGTGTTGGGTCTTTGTTGCTGTGCGTGGGCTTTCTCTAGTTGTGGCGAGCGGGGGATACTCTTCTTTGCGGTTCGCAGGCTTCTCATTGTTGTGGCTTCTCTTGTTGCGGAGCATGGGCTCTAGGCACTTGGGCTCAGTAGTTGTGGCTTGCGGGCTCTAGAGGGCAGGCTAACGTAGTTGTGGCGCACGGGCTTAGCTGCTCCGTGGCATATGGGATCTTCCCGGGCCAGGGATCGAACCCACGTTCCCTGCATTGGCAGGCAGATTCTTAACCACCACGCCACCAGGGAAGCCCTAAACTCTGCTTTTAAAAATATAAACATGTATGGAATAAAAAGTCAGATTTAAAATTTATTCTATTGTGGGCTTTTTGGCCAACCCAATATATTATATGCCATCAAGCAATAATAATAGAGAAATTCCTGACACAGTTCCTTCTCAAAGCATTTGAAAGATCATACAAATTTCTGCATGGAAAACATATGAAAGGGCGCCTATCAAGATCTAGCAGTAATTTCCTCTCAGTGACAGTGAAATTACAGGCAATTTTTATCTTCTTTTTCCCATCCATATTTATTTTTCTCAAGCAAATATATTAAAATATAGAGATAATACTTGGGAAAAAAAACTATTACATGAGAAATTATATTTGGGATACTAAACTTGACATTTGGAAGTCTGAATTTTCATTTAGCATATATATATATATATTTTTTTGCGGTACGCGGGCCTCTCACTGTCGTGGCCTCTCCAGTTGTGGAGCACAGGCTCTGGATGCGCAGGCTCAGCGGCCATGGCTCACGGGCCCAGCGGCTCTGCGGCATGTGGGATCTTCCCGGACCGGGGCATGAACCTGTGTCCCCTGCATCGGCAGGCGGACTCTCAACCACTGCACCACCAGGGAAGCCCTTCATTTAGCATATTTTATCATCAGTAATGGATTGGAACTATAGCTCACCTTGCCATCTGTTAAATGTGAATGAAGGAACTATCTTCTTCACACAGTTACTGTTACAGCAATAGAGAACTTATTTAAAGCACCTCACATAATGCCTGGCATACTGTATTGTACTTAATCAAAGGTAGCTGTTGTTATTAGTAGTATATACTAAGATAATAAAAATAAACTCTCTAGGCACCTTTTAAGCCTTATTTAACCATATTTTCAAATCAACAGGAGGTAAACACTTTGATCCTTTAGAAAATCAAAACTAAGCTGCTTATTTTCTTTTTTGTTTTCAAATTTTCAATTAATGAAATATTTCAAACATACAGAAAATAAAAAGAGAAACCCATCCTCTTTCTTACTCTTCTTAGAAGTGAAATATTATAGGTGAAACTAAAGCCCTAAACTCTCCCTTCTTCTTTCCTATCTCTCCAGAGATAATCACAATCCTAAAGCTGACTTATATTACTTCCATGCACACTTTTGTACTCTTTCTACTTATATCTATACTATCCATATTTACATCCATACTTTATGTCCATAAATAATATATGTTTATGTGTGGGGAAACATGAAGCCCAATCAGAAATTCCTTCCACTCGAGATGCTTTTCTTCCCCATTTCCCACCTTAAACAATAATTTGT
Organism: Aethalodelphis obliquidens; assembly: GCF_003676395.1. Taxonomy (NCBI): domain Eukaryota; kingdom Metazoa; phylum Chordata; class Mammalia; order Artiodactyla; family Delphinidae; genus Aethalodelphis; species Aethalodelphis obliquidens. The sequence continues at coordinate 8,747,382 of NW_020838002.1, read as the reverse complement.
TTTTTGTTTTAACAGTTTTTTCTTTTTTGTTTTCTTTTGTTTTTTGGCTGCATTGGGTCTTCGTTGCCGCGTGGGCTTTCTCTAGTTGCGGCGAGCAGGGGCTACTCTTCGTTATGGTGCACGGGCTTCTCATTGCGGTGGCTTCTCTTGCTGCGGGCTCTAGGCACATGGGCTTCAGTAGTTGTGGCACGCGGGCTGTAGAACGCAGGCTCAGTAGTTGTGGCTAGTGGGCTTAGTTGCTCCGCACCATGTAGGATCTTCCCGGACCAGGGATTGAACCTGTGTCCCCTGCATTGGCAGGCGGATTCTTAACCACTGCACCATCATGGAAGTCCCAATAATTTGTTTTTAATAAAACTTTGCTTTATCAGTATGAAATGACTCCAATTATAAATCTTGCACTCCAGATTAATGCATGTTTAGCTTTAAACCAAATAAAATTATAGAAATATAAGCCAAACCTCTCTGAAGGTTCCATGTAGAATAGTTTGCAATCCACATTTTAATTATGACTTTTAAAACATAGATCTTAGAAAAGTAATTACATCTTAATAAGTTTGTTCATTTATTAAATTGGATTTTACTCTAAAATATTTATGTTCTTATGTAAACAGAACAGATCTAATTAATCATGTCAACAAAGGAATGCACTTATACACAGAGATAAAATCTTTTTCTAAACCTTATTCAAATTTAAAGTGCCAAATCGTTGTTGGAAAAGAAGTACTACTTCTTCAAATTATTGCCAATCCTATCCCTTCAAATATTGTTTTTCAACCTGAAAATATAATTTATGGAGAGCTGTTACTGCAAACTACTACACCTTATTCGTACACATACAGATAGAGGATTACTAACGAATTGATGTCAACTTGAATGGTGAACCCATGCCATCTCCCACTGGTCACCACTTCTCTTCCTAAATAATCACAAACCATCCACTTTAAAAGCCATTCTAGGATTTTGTCTGCACTGGCTGCCAACCTTTTTTCTAGGATTGACAGAATTGAGCACCTGATTCATTTTGAAAACCAGCAAGTCTTCAGTCTTCCAGCATGTCTGTCGTTCACATTTCAGTGAAAATGATGCCAACAACTGAGTTACTGCACCTGTAAAATCTTTCATTCTTAGCTATAATCCCTCTGGGCCAAGAGCTTTAAACTCACTGAGATCATACAGTATTCTCTAAGCGTCACCACCACCATTGCTGGTCTCTTAAACATCTTATCACCTTTTCTGATCAGTATACCATTCTTCTTGATGGCAGCAAAGTAGAATTTGAATAGATCCCATCCTTCGCTTTTGCTTTTCCCTGAACATTATTCCATCCACATCAGGGAGTCTAGTTACTGCCATTGTTATTAAAAGCAAGGAAAAGAATAAAAGAGCTGGGTTCACCTTTTTCTAGTTCTTCCTTCTGCCATTGAGAAGCCATTAACATTCAGCTTCCTTCTTCTCTCCATACTTGTTTCCCCAACCATTGCCTCATAGGGAGATAAAGTCCCTTAGATTAGTGTAAGGGTTAAATATGGTAACATATGTAAAAGCCTTGGAACAGTGCTTAGCACATACAGAGTGCTCAACAAATTTTAGACAGTATTAATATTTACCCAAAATAATCTACAATTTAAAAGGAAAAATAAGTCTTTCAACAAATGATGTTGGAACAACTGAATATCAACATGCAAGAGAATAAAGTTGGACCCCCTTCCTCACACCACACACAAAAATCAACTCAAACTGATTCTAGACCTAAATGTAAGTGCTAAAGCTATTAAACTCTTAGAAGAAAATATAAGAATAAATCTTTGTGATTTGGGGTTAGGCAAAGCCTTCTTAGGTATGACACTGAAAGCACAACTGACCCAAAAAAAGGTAAGTTGGACTTCACAAACATTAAAAACTTTTGTGCTTCAAAAGATACCATTAAGAAAGACAAAAGACAACCAACAGAATGGGAGAAAATATTTGCAAATCATATATCTGATAATGGACTGGTATCCAGAATATATTAAGAAATGCTTACAACTCAATAATAAAAGACCAGTAGGGGTGTGGGAAAGGAGAATGGGATGAAGGCAGTCGAAAGGTACAAACTTCTAGTTATAAGATAAATAAGTACTAGGGATGTAATGTACAGATGATAAATATAATTAACAGTGCTGTATGTTATATATGAAAGTTAAGAGAGTAAAAAAGAAAAAAAAAGGAAAAAAGGACCAATAACCAACAACCTAAAAACGAATAAAATATCTGGATAGACATTTCTGAAAACATATACAATGGCCAAGAGCAAATGAAAAGATGCTCGCCATTAGGGAACGTTCAACATTATGTAAACATACTCATAATGTAGGGATTCTCAACATTGGTCATTAGAGAAATGCAAATTTAAGCCACAATGAGATACCACTTAACACCCATCATTATGTGAGTCAAAAAACAGATAATGACAAGTGTTGATGAGGATGTGGAGAAACTAAAACCCTTATTCACTACTGTTGGGAATGTAAAATGGTTCATCCACTTTAAAACAGTCGGGCAGTTCCTCAAAAGGTTAAACATAGAATTACTATGTGACCCAGCAATTCCACCCAAGAGAGATGAAAACATACATCCACACAAAAACTCGTATATGTATGTTTATAACAGCATTATTCACAATAGCCCTGAAATGGAAAGAATACAATGTCCATTAACTGATGAATGGACAAATGTGTATATCCATACAACGGAATATTATTCAGCAATAAGAAAGAATGAAAAAATGATACATGCTACAACATGGATGAGTCTTGAAAACATTATGCTAAGTGAAAGAAGCCATCACAAAAGACCATATGATTCCATTTATAGGAAATGTCCAGCACAGATAAATCTATAGAGACAGAAAGTACATTAGTGGTTGCCTAGGGCTGCTAGGGGGTTGGGGTCAATGGGGAGTGCTTACTGGGTCAAATGGGTATGAGGTTTCTTTTTGGGGTGATAAAAATATTCCAAAATTAATAGTGATGATGGTTGCATAAATCTGTGAATATACTTAAAAACCACTGAATGGTACACTTTAAGTGGCTGAATTGTATAGTATGTGAATTACATCTCAGTAAAGTTGTAGGTAGGTAGATAGATAGATATATAGATGCAGGAATTTAGGAAATTTCCAATGTTTAGGAAATTTAAGGAAGTTAGGTTCAGCCCTCTACTTACAACCTAAGAATTAAAGTGAGTGATAATGGTCTATGCATGTGAGTAGGAAAAACTCACTCTTCCCTCCTGTGTGTTTCTCCTTTACTACTCACACAGAACACTTCACTTGTGACACTTCTAGTCACCAAATGTGTGGATGTTTTTCCACCACAAAGCTATCCTCTGTGACATCACCTGGGTGTCCTATAATTCAATTCTGAAACTATCTACCTGGAGTTAGCATCAAATCTCACAGGATAAGGGCTCAGTCCCACAAGACTGCCCTCCCCCCACACTTCAGATGCCGAGTCCTAGCTTGTCACCTGTACTTCTGACAGACTGGCTATTGGCTATAAATCAGGGTTCCCATGACCCCCTTCTTGGCTTTGATAATTTGCTAGAATGGCTCACAGAACTCAGGGAAACATTTATATTTACTGGTTTATTACATAATAAAGGATATGATCAAGAATACAGACAACAGCCAGCTAAGGAGATACATAGGAGGAGGTCTGGGAGGGTCCTGAGCACAGGAGCTTGTTTCTGTGGAGTTAGGGTGCATCACATTCCACGAACATGGATGTGTTCACCAACCTGGAAGCTCTCTGAACCCCATATTATTGGCATTTTTATGGAACCTTCATCACACAGGCTTTCTTGACATTAAGAGAAGCCATTTTTGGCCTAAGCCATTTTGTGATCTAAGCCTGGCCACAATGCTACCGTTGAACAGGTCTCAGTAATTAACGATCTTAAGGGAACAAAAGAATGCAGAAGCAAATGGCTATTATCAGGGAAGAGAAGTAACAACAGCTAAGATAATATATCAATTGTAAAGACTCTCAGTTCTGTTTCAATGGTAAAGATTAGCCTGAAGTGCTCAACCACTAGATCAACTGGAACCTAAGGGATGATGATGTTGACCTTTTCTGATCCTTGTGATTTCAATCAACTCAAGCTTGGACTCTGTTGACTGCCCAAGCCCTTTCATGAATATGCATGTACCTTAGCTTAAAACTTCCCCAATTTTGCTGTTTGGGGAGACACTGCTTTGGGGAAGATCCCCATAGTGTTCTCCCATTTGTTATTTGGTTTTGAAAATTTATTTATTATTTGGCTGCGCCAGGTCTTAGTTGCGGCATGCAGGATCTTTGTTGCCGTGTGCAGGATCTTTTTCAGTTGCAGCATGCGGCATCTTTAGTTGCGGCATGCGAACTCTTAGTTGCGGCATGTGGGATCTAGTTACCAGGGATCGAACCCAGGCCCCCTGCATTGGGAGCGTGGAGTCTTAGTCACTGGACCACCAGGGAAGTCCCTTCTTCCCATATTTGGCTTGGTTGTATCTTTTGGTTCAACACCCACCAAGAGGCGAACGCAGTTTTTGGTTAACAGAACCACCCAGCTAAGGTACTCCAGGATTCCTGACACTCTGAAATGTGTGAGATAATAATTGTGTTTTAAGTCGATAAATATTGGGGTAATTTTTTATGTAGCACCAGACAACAAATACAGGGATATTATAGATGGTTCAGGTATTGTGTTGGACTATTCTGTCTTTTATGATCCCTTTGGCTTTGAGAAACTATGATCAGGTATGAGACGATGTACTTGCCTAAAAGATTATTCCCCTATGGGTAGTTAATACTAAGCAGATGAAAACAAACTGCCATTGATATACATTATTTGGGGGCTGCATAAATAGCTTTGCTATGTAGAACCTGACTTTAGTTGTGGTGATGAAATCATACTTCTGTAGAGTTGGTGTTAGCTGGAAGGTATGACAGGAAACATACCTGTCTCAGAAGGCTTTGAGATTCTAGAAATGAGAAGCAGCACTAATTAGAAAACTTGGGCACATAAAAACCATTCAAAGAATCCTGGACATCCACTCTGGGCATCTACTTTGCTTATTTCTTTTATGCTCTTTCTTGCTCTGGATCCATTTTTGGTTACCTGGTGAGGTTTTGGTTTTTTTTTTTCCTCCAGGCATTTCCTCATTTAATTATTTCAACAATATCTTGAGGGTGGTTTTATTACTACCACCCTTTTATACAGGAGGAACTGATCCTGACTTTGTCTTTGTCTATCCATTCCAACTCTCCACCCCTTTCTGGCTACCAGGTCTCTCTCTGCTCTTAGAATGCTTCTTACAGGTAGACCCACTATCCAACTCTTTACCATTTCTTTACTTTTGGTTCCACCCTTGCACCTCCATCTGCCTGGGCCTGACTGACTGCACCTGTCAGAACTTGGGGGTCATTATCCACTCCTGACCATGTTCCAGACCTAGAAAGTTTCCCATTTAGCCAATATTCCAGCCTGTCCTCTCCCTCCTTGCTGCCCTGGTCAATTAGTCCTAACACATGGACTCTGTGAGGTGCAGAAGGTGTTAGTGTAAAAAAAAAATAGGTGAGAGTCTTTTTTGGCAGGCTTCAGAGCTATATCATATTTTGAACACTCTCAAGTGGGGCACCCATCAAGGCTCATTCTGTCCTGGAAACCTATATTTTTGTGATTTCTACTCTACATCTTGTTGTATACATTGGATCTTTCTTTTACTTAACATCTTAAATAACTACCCAAGGTCTCCTCTCTGACAGGGAAACAATGAAACAATCTTTGGAGATTCATTTAAATAATTTATTTATAAAATTTTAAAGATGGTCTCTGAGATACAGCACTAGGGATTTCCCCTAAGTCTCTCAATACAAGTTTAATAAAATAGTCATTTTTCTTAGAGTTATAGGGCTGGAGAAGAATAGAGGCTGAAGAAATAGTGGTAGGGAAATAGAAGGTACGCATTTGCCTGTTTTCCTAGACTCTTTTTTTTTTAATTACCTATTTATTTATTTATTTATTTATGGCTGCATTGGGTCTATTGCTGACCGCGGGCTTTCTCTAGTTGCGGCGAGCCGGGGCTACTCTTCGTTGTGGTGCACGGGCTTCTCACTGCGGTGGCTCCTCTTGTTGCAGAGTACAGGCTCTAGGCGTGCAGGCTTCATTAGTTGTGGCACATGGGCTCAGTAGTTGTGGCTCGCAGGCTCTAGAGCGCAGGCTCAGTAGTTGTGGCGCACGGGCTTAGTTGCTCTGTGGCATGTGGGATCTTCCCAGACCAGGGCTCGAACCCACGTCCCCTGCATTGGCAGGCGGATTCTTAACCACTGCATCACCAGGGAAGTCCCCTAGACGCTTTTACTTTTAAGATTTTTTTGATGTGGACCACTTTTAAAGTCTTTATTGAATTTGTTACAATATTGCTTCTGTTTTATGTTTGGTTTTCTGGCCTTGAGGCATGTGGGATCTTAGCTCCCTGACCAGGGATCGAAGCTGCACCCCCTGCATTGGAAGGTGAGCTCTTAACCACTGGCCCGCCAGGGAAGTCCCTGTTTTCCTAGACTCTTAAACAAATTTTTGGTACAAACCAATGCCAACAACTGCATTAAAAGTAGATGAGAAAGAGTTATTTTGGATGAGTTTAGCACCTACAAAATACTCAAGTAAATTGTGACTACTACTTTCAGTCAAATAGATGATCAAAGACATCCTCTCCTTTTGATTCTAGTTGTTCGGATTCTATTGCTTTCCTCATCAGTAGAATTCACTGGGTGTACAGATAAAATCTGCAGAAACCTCAGCAATCAACAGGCAACTCCACAGCCTTTTAGCTATAGCGCTTTACCTTATTTTAGCACTTTATATTTCCCTACCACTTTATACCATGACATTCCTACACCAAAATCATTGTGTAAAATGAAATGTGAAGGGAAGCAGTTGTCAACCTTAGAAAGATCTGAGCATTTACACACCTGGATCCTTACAGTGGGCAGTTCAAAGGCAAAGCCATCTATCTAGTCAAAGAGGGAGGAGAGTTAAACTGAAATTATGACTATTCAGTGTCTTTATTACTTTGAAGACCAAAGTGTGTTTGATCCTTGCTCTGATACCCGCTTCCTGGTAACACTGTAGGGAGCAGATTGATGCATCTCAGAGTCCACTTTAGCATTTAATTCTTGCTCATACCACCTTCCCAAACAATCATGAGGAGCATAAAGAAGGAAAAGATTGTACTTAATAAACAAAAGTGATAGTGTGGGAAATAAATACTTACTTTTAAAAGTAGAGTTTTAAATTCATTTGGTCAATATAAAAGAAATACATCCTCATTATAGAAGATTTTGAGAGTGTCAAAAAGGAGAAAGATATAAAAAATCGTGTTTATATACCCACCATCCAAAAGATAACCATTAATAATACTTCACTGGATTTCCTTTTGGGCTTTTATTCATGTCAGTTTAAAAAAAAAAACATTCCTTTGATCATTTTATATATATATATATATATATATATATATATAGTGTGTGTGTGTGTGTGTGTGTCCTATTTTCACTTCCAATTATAACACAAGCAAAAATGGATACTTCAAAAGTTGCGAATACAGAGTTTAGTAAAAATATGTGTTTCATTTGAATTGGAAGTCAAGATTATAATATCACTTTGAACATCATAATACACATTTCTTCATTCTACCACATCCTTTTGTTGCATTATTTAAGTTGAATATTATATCTTTTCTAAATTTTGGAGAGTGTTATCATTTTGCACAGTGAATATGATTGTTAGCAGTTATTATATTTTATGACAAATTAAAAATGATGTTTTAAATTTGTTAGATTGCACTAGGTCTGACATTTATATCATGGAATATTTTATTCAACTCATTAACATATTATCAAAGATCTAGCATAACCTTTGACATGAAATAATTCTCTTTATAAGAATAATAATAGACTTCTGTGAATCAATGATTAAAAAACCCCAAATTACAAATATTTATTAAACTCTTCAATGTTACAGCAGTTTTCCTCCCACATACCCATACTGCAGTCTTGATATAAGACATATAAGGAGTAGTAATCAAGAATTAAAATTTTCTCTTTAAAACTGTCAAAAGCTTGCTACACCAGCATCCAGCAACAGGAGGAGAAATGTCTCCAGTCTACTACACTCCCCTCCAAGCCAGGTTTTAATTTGTTGAGAAGGGGGAAAAAGCCTATAAAAATCTTGGCAAAATACAGAGCTGCTAATTTAATCAATTTTAGTAGTTAAGGCAGTGATTCCAAGTGCTAACGCAATCTGTTGAAAGAACTAATTTCCAAGGGGAGATTCATTTATTTCTACTTTTTCTTGCCAGTTTTCCTATCTAAGGGTATGTGGGCAGCCATCATGCATCCACTGAGGGACACCCCCTCTCAAGGTTTAGTAGGATTAGGCTCTAACTCAAACCCTGAAGTAGCAGAGAAATACACTCTCCTTTTCCCAGGAGAGGGTTTTCCAGATGCCAATCAAGTATACCTCAGCTGATGTAGATACCTGCCTGAGAGTGCAGTAAAAACTAAAATCAGACTGAACCAAAAGAAACAGCTGGGTACCAGAGGTGGGGAGAGGGGGGAAAGACAGAGACAGACAGACAGAGAGACAGAGAGACAGAGAGAGAGACAGAGAGAGACAGACAGAGAAGGGGACGCTCTACTTCTTACCTGGCACTGAAATCTTCCAGCTCTCATTGCCTCTTGTCATTAAATTTTTTATAACAGTATAGTGGGGCACCATATTTTGATATATTGACAGATATGTTTATAATTCCTGCTAGTTCATTTATACCCCCATTTAAAGCTATACTGTGAAGCACTGATTACCTTGGAGAAGAGCTGTTACAGCAGGAAAGGTTTTTGAATATGACAAACCCAAACCCTGGAGCTCTCTGAGCATGGACAGTTTGGAAGATCTGTAGGTGCCACCTCTGAAAGTAAATAAAGTTTACGTGGACTGGAAGATGAAGAGAGAAAATCCAAAGGAAAGAAGAAGGTTTAGACACTGGTGGGTTCCTAAGAAAGAGTTCAGGGTCCTTCTCCAATTCTTCCCACGTGGTGTGAGGAACAGGGGTAGAGGAAACCTGTGGTGCATCCCCAGATAGAGCCCAAGGAGGTTTCAAGATACCAGAGTCCTCCTCACCCAGCATGGTGAGGGCATGGAAATATCTGTGCCTTGGCAGGTGGGACAGAGGCAGCCTTGAAGCATCCCTCGGGCCTCAGTGTGGCGTGGAGAGAAGCAAAATGTTTTCCACACACCTGAGAATAACACAGACTTGGGGCAGAAGCTTAGACACCCCACCTAGTTTTCTGCAGTCCAGGAATGGTGAGGGAACATGGAAGTAGGGAAAGAGAGTGTATCCAGAGAGGCTCTGCAGTCAGGAAGAGAGACAATGGAACTGCCACTTAGGCCAAAGACAGAGGAACTGGACAGGATGTGGTACACTCCAGCAGATGCTAGCATAGACTGATGAACAAGAACAAGACACTACCCATCCCCACCCTGATGCTGTGGCACTATATAAGGCCCCAGATGTCAGAGGAAAAGAGCAGTGGGAACCCTAAACTGACTAGGATTTAGTATCTGTCACTTGGCAGAATGATACTAAAGAAAGAGGAAATTAAGTTGTAGAAAAATGAAGAAGGGGGTTCCCTGGTGGCACAGTGGTTAAGAATCCGCCTGCCAATGCAGGGGACATGGGTTCGAGCCCTGGTCCAGGAAGATCCCACACACCGCGGAGCAACTAAGCCTGTGGCCACAACTACTGAGCCTGTGCTCGAGAGCCCGCGAGCCACAACTACTGAGCCCGTGTGCCACAACTACTGAAGCCCGCACACCTAGAGCCCATGCTCCCAACAAGAGAAGCCACCGCAATGAGAAGCCTGTGCACCACAACGAAGAGTAGCCCCCGCTCACTGCAACCAGAGAAAAGCCTGCGCGCAGCAACAAAGACCCAATGCAGCCAAAAATAAAATAAAAAATAAAAAATAAAAATGAAGAAAGGTACATTTCTTGAAAAATTAATTCATATATGATGAGATTTATGCCAATTACATGCATCCTATAGAATTTTCAATAAATGTACACCACAAACCAAACACCTTTCTAAAAATGTCATATGTATTACACTTTGAATAAGAGTTGGACATCATATAGGAGTATGAAGAAAAGAATATCATTGTTGTGTTCTGATCAATATTATGCTCAGATTGGAATCCCAGCTTTACCATATTTCTTTGGGGATGGGTTACCTATTTTCTTTCGTTTGTTCAAGAATGGATTGATTGATTCATCAAGATTCTAGAAATAACTGAAGGATTATGCTGTACTGCTAGCTTACACTAATGGCTCAGTTGGTGGACTGACAGAGCACTGTAATCATTTCTTCTAAATTCTTGTGACGAAGTAACCCAAATGTCATTACCAGTGTCTACTTCTCATCCACTTCCACATCTCTGCTATTCCATGACGACCTGGGATAAAGTCAGTGGGTGGGGACAAGGGTTGTCAGAAATCATAGATTAGACAAACCATAGGGGACTGAAGGAGAGCATTTATTTCAGTTCTTGCTTCTAACGTCTGCATCTAGATCATTCAAGAAGAATGATTATCTATTCTATTTTTAAAGATCCTCAAGGAAGGCAATCCCTAATAACCTGTTTTGATATATAATCTATATTTTGAGAAGGTCCTTCCTTTTAGCAAACCTAGACCTAAACCCATCTCCTTTTGCTCTCTTCTTAGTGAATTGTGATAAAAATACATTATATAGTTCTGTTTCCAAATGTTTTTGGCTTAAATATTGGATTTTGACTTAAAGATAGCATTTATTCTGCTATATATGTTGACCCTTTTAGAAAAAAGTTTCTGGATTAAATGAAGATTTTATAATTGGCAGATTACCAATTGCTAAAGTGGTGATTCTATGCTGTATGAGAAACTAATAGCTGGGGTACCTGGATTCTTCAGTGAAATGCTCTTTTTCTCAGAGGCTCCTTGTTTGGAGACATCCTTACAGGACCATACAGAGGAAGGAGGGAAGAAACAAGAAGTGGAACCTGAGGCAGGACACCTCATTACTTAACCCAACCCCCAAACAGGGTCACTTGATGGGTAGTGACTGTGACAGGACAAGCCAGAGTAGACATTTAGTGGTAAAATAGCCTCAAGTCCTGAAGTTTCTATGTGAACCTTGCAAAGGACATTACTCTGAGACAAGTATTTGAGATGAGTTAGAAAACAGAATTCCATCTGAGCCCAGTAAGAAAACCAGCAAAAGATTGTTAAGTGAGAAATAAAGGTTAAAGGTTAGTGGGAAATATAGTAAAATGTACTCAGGTGCTTATGGGTTTTGTTTAGCCCAATATTTCTAATTATATGAGCAATGCTGAAATACATTCTCTTTGCAAAAAAGCAAGCACTAGAATTATGGCTAAAGTCTCCTTTGGCCACCCCTTCCCCAATCCTATTAGTTTTCCTAGAGAGCTGGTCATTCCTCTGTGTTTGGGATATGACTCAGCTTTTCTGGTCAGTACAGCCCCTTCAACCTGGGGCAAGGGCAGGTGATGAAGTAGATGGTGGGGGAGAGTCAGTATTTCCTCTATTCTTAGACACTCAAAAGTTCAAAAGAGAGACCTTCAAGATGGCGGAAGAGTAAGACGTGGAGATCACCTTCCTCCCCACAAATACATCAGAAATACATCTACACGTGGAACACCTCCTACAGAACACCTACTGAACGCTGGCAGAAGACCTCAGACCTCCCAAAAGGCAAGAAACTCCCCACGTTCCTGGGTAGGGAAAAAGAAAAAAGAAAAAACAGAGACAAAAGAATAGGGACGGGACCTGCCCCTCTGGGAGGGAGCTGTGAAGGAGGAAAAGTTTCCACACACTAGGAAGCCGCTTCACTGGTGGAGACAGGGGGTGGGTGGGGAGAAGCTTCGGAGCCACGGAGGAGAGCACAGCAACAGGGGTGCAGAGGGCAAAGCGGAGAGATTCCCGCACAGAGGATCGGTGCCGACCGGCACTCACCAGCCGGAGAGGCTTGTCTGCTCACCCGCTGGGGCGGGCAGGGGCTGGGAGCTGAGGCTCTGGCTTCGGAGGTCGGATCCTAGGGAGAGGACTGGGGTTGTCTCCGTGAACACAGCCTGAAGGGGGATAGTGCACCACGGCTAGCCGTGAGGGAGTCCGGGAAAAAGTCTGGAGCTGCCGAAGAGGCAAGAGACCATTGCTTCGGGGTGCGCGAGGAGAGGAGATTGAGAGCACTACCTAAACAAGCTCTAGAGAAGGGCGCAAACCGCGGCTATCAGCACGGACCCCAGAGACGGGCATGAAATGCTAAGGCTGCTGCTGCCGCCACCAAGAAGCCTGTGTGCAAGCACAGGTCACTATCCACACTTCCCCTCCCGGGAGCCTGTGTAGCCCGCCACTGCCAGGGTCCTGTGATCCAGGGACAACGTCCCCGGGAGAACGCACGGCACGCCTCAGGCTGGTGCAACGTCACACTGGCCTCTGCCGCCGCAGGCTCGCCCTGCATTCCGTACCCCTCCCTCCCCCTGGCCTGAGTGAGCCAGATCCCCCTAATCAGCTGCTACTTTAACCCCGTCCTGTCTGAGTGAAGAACAGATGCCGTCAGGCGACCTACACACAGAGGCACAGGGAAATCCAAAGCTGAACCCCAGGAGCAGTGCGTACAAAGAGGAGAAAGGGAAATCTCTCCCAGCAGCCTCAGAAGCAACGGTTTAAATCTCCACAGTCAACTTGATGTACCCTGCATCTGTGGAATACCTGAATAGACAAGGAATCATCCCAAAATTGAGGTGGTGGACTTTGGGAGCAATGATATATATTTTTTTCCCTTTCAGTGTGTATGTGCATGCTTCTTTGTGTGATTTTGTCTGTATAGCTTTGCTTTTACCATTTGTCCTAGGGTTCTGTCTGTCCATTTTTTTTTTTTTTTAGTATAGTTTTTAGTGCTTGTTATCATTGGTGGATTTGTTTTTTGGTTTGGTTGCTCTCTTCTTTTCTTCTGTTTCTCTTTTTTTAATTTTAAAAATTTTAAATAATTATTGTTTATTTTAATAACATTATTATTATTATAATTTTTTTCTTTCTTTTATTCTCCCTTTTCTTCTGAGCCATGTGGCTGACAGGGTCTTGGTGCTCTGGCCGGGTGTCAGGCCTGTGCCTCTGAGCTGGGAGAGCCGAGTCCAGGACACTGGTCCACCAGAGACCTCCCGGCACCACATAATATCAAATGGTGAAAGCTCTCCCAGAGATCTCCATCTCAACGCTAAGACCCAGCTCCACTCAACGACCAGCAAGCTACATTGCTGGACACCCTATGCCAAAAACTACCAAGACAGGAACACAACCCCACCCATTAGCAGAGAGGCTGCCTAAAATCATAATAAGGTCACAGATACCACAAAACACACCACCGGACATCGTCCTGCTCACCAGAAAGACAAGATCCAGCCTCATCCACCAGAACACAGGCACTAGTCCCTTCCACCAGGAAACATACACAACTCACTGAACCAACCTTAGCCACTGGGGGTAGACACCAAAAACAATGGAAACTACGAACCTGCAGCCTGCGAAAAGCAGACCCCAAACACAGTAAGTTAAGCAAAATAAGAAGACAAGAAACACACAGCAGATGAAGGAGCAATGTAAAAACCGACCAGACCAAACAAATGAAGAGGAAATAGGCAGTCTACCTGAAAAAGAATTCAGGGTAATGATAGTAAAGATGATCCAAAATCTTGGAAATAGAAAGGAGAAAACACAAGAAACGTTTAACAAGGACCTAGAAGAACTAAAGAGCAAACAAACAATGATAAACAACACAATAAATGAAATTAAAAATTCTCTAGAAGGAATCAATAGCAGAATAACTGAGGGAGAAGAACAGGTAAGTGCCCAGGAAGGTAAAATAGTGGAAATAACTACTGCAGAGCAGCAAAAAGAAAAAAGAATGAAAAGAATTGAGGACAGTCTCACAGACCTCTGGGACAACATTAAATGCACCAACATTTGAATTATAGGGGTCCCAGAAGAAGAAGAGAAAAAGAAAGGGACTGAGAAAATATTTGAAGAGATTATAGTTGAAAACTTCCCTAATATGGGAAAGGAAATAGTTAACCAAGTCCAGGAAGTGCAGAGAGTCCCATACAGGATAAATCCAAGGAGAAACACTCCAAGACATATATTAATCAAACTATCAAAAATTAAATGTAAAGAAAAGATATTAAAAGTAGCAAGGGAAAAACAACAAATAACATACAAGGGAATCCCCATAAGGTTAACAGCTGATCTTTCAGCAGAAACTCTGCAAGCAGAAGGGAGTTGCAGGACATATTTAAATTGATGAAAGGGAAAAACCTACAACCAAGATTACTCTACCCAGCAGGATCTCACTCACATTTGATGGAAAAATTAAAACCTTTACAGACAAGGAGAAGCTAAAAGAATTCAGCACCACCAAACCAGCTTTACAAAAAATGCTAAGGGAACTTCTCTAGGCAGGAAACACAAGAGAAGGAAAAGACGTACAAAAACAAATGCAAAACAGTTAAGAAAATGGTAATAGGAACATACATATCGATAATTACTTTAAATGTAAATGGATTAAGTGCTCCAACCAAAAGACACAGACTGGCTGAATGGATACAAAAACAAGACCCATATATATGCTGTCTACAAGAGACCCACTTCAGACCTAGGGACACATACAGACTGAAACTGAGGGGATGGAAAAAGATATTCCATGCAAATGGAAATCAAAAGAACGCTGGAGTAGCAAATCTCTTATCAGACAAAATAGACTTTAAAATAAAGACTATTATAAGACACAAAGAAGGACACTACATAATGATCAAGGGATCAATCCAAGAAGATATGACACTTGTAAATATTTATGCACCCAACATAGGAGCACCTCAATATATAAGGCAACTGTTAACAGCCATAAAATGGGAAATCGACAGTAACACAGTCATAGTAGGGGACTTTAACACCCCACTTTCACCAATGGACAGATCATCCAAAATGAAAACAAATAAGGAAACACAAGCTTTAAATGATACATTCAACAAGATGAACTTAATTGATATTTATAGGACATTCCATCCAAAAACAACATAAAACACATTCTTCTCAAGTGCTCATGGAACATTCTCCAGGATAGATCATATCTTGGGTCACAAATCAAGCCCTGGTAAATTTAAGAAAATTGAAATCGTACCAAGTATCTTTTGCGACCACAACACTATGAGACTAGATATCAATTACAGGAAAAATTCTGTAAAATATACAAACACATGGAGGCTAAACAATACACTACTTAATAACCAAGAGATCACTGAAGACATCAAAGAGGAAATCAAAAAATACCTAGAAACAAATGACAATGAAAACATGACGACCCAAAACCTATGGGATGCAGCAAAAGCAGTTCTAAGAGGGAAGTTTATAGCAATACACTCCTACCTCAAGAAACAAGAAACATCTCAAATAAACAACCTAACCTTACATTTAAAGCAATTAGAGAAAGAAGAACAAAAAACCCCAAAGTTAGAAGGAAAGAAATCAAAGATCAGATCAGAAATAAAGGAAAAAGAAATGAAGGAAACAATAGCAAAGATCAGTAAAATTAAAAGCTGGTGCTTTGAGAAGATAAACAAAATTGATAAACCATTAGCCAGACTCATCAAGAAAAAAAGGGAGAAGACTCAAATCAACAGAATTAGAAATGAAAAAGGAGAAGTAACAAACGACACTGAAGAAATACAAAGGATCATGAGAGATTACTACATGCAACTATATGCCAATAAAATGGACAACCTGGAAGAAATGGACACATTCTTAGTAAAGCACAACCTTCCGAGACTGAACCAGGAAGAAATAGAAAATATAAACAGACCAATCACAAGCACTGAAATTGAGACTGTGATTAAAAATCTTCCAACAAACAAAAGCCCAGGA
Organism: Aethalodelphis obliquidens; assembly: GCF_003676395.1. Classification (NCBI taxonomy): domain Eukaryota; kingdom Metazoa; phylum Chordata; class Mammalia; order Artiodactyla; family Delphinidae; genus Aethalodelphis; species Aethalodelphis obliquidens. The sequence continues at coordinate 8,731,338 of NW_020838002.1, read as the reverse complement.
CCAAATGGCTTCACAGGTGAATTCTATCAAACATTTTGAGAAGAGCTAATACCTATCCTTCTCAAACTCTTCCAAAATATAGCAGAGGGAGGAACACTCCTAAACTCATTCTACGAGGCCACCATCACTGTGATACCCAAACCAGACAAAGATGTCACAAAGAATGAAAACTATAGGCCAATATCACTGATGAACATAGATGCAAAAATCCTCAACAAAATACTAGCAAACAGAATCCAACAGCACATTAAAAGGATCATACACCATGATCAAGTGGGGTTTATCCTGGGAATGCAAGGATTCTTCAATATACACAAATCAATCAATGTGATACAGTATATTAACAAACTGAAGGAGAAAAACAATATGATCATCTCAATAGATGCAGAAAAAGCTTTCAACAAAATTCAACACCCATTTATGATAAAAACCCTCCAGAAAGTAGGCATAGAGGGAACTTACCTCAACATAATAAAGGCCATATATGACAAACCCACAGCCAACATCGTTCTCAATGGTGAAAAAGTGAAACCATTTCATCTAAGATGAGGAACAAGACAAGGTTGTCCACTCTCACCACTATTATTCAACATAGTTTTGGAAGTTTTAGCCACAGCAATCAGAGAAGAAAAAGAAATAAAAGCAATCTAAATTGGAAAAGAAGAAGTAAAACTGTCACTGTTTGCAGATGATATGATACTATACATAGAGAGTCCTAAATATGCTACCAGAAAACTACTAGAGCTAATCAATGAATTTGGTAAAGTAGCAGGATACAAAATTAATGCACAGAAATCTCTTGTATTCCTATACACTAATGATTAAAAATCTGAAAGATATTAAGGAGACACTCCCATTTACCATTGCAACAAAAAGAATAGAATACCTAGGAATAAACCTACCTAAGGAGACAAAAGACCTGTATGCAGAAAACTATAAGACACTAATGAAAGAAATTAAAGATGATACAAACAGATGGAGAGATATACCATATTCTTGGATTGGAAGAACCAACATTATGAAAATGACTATACTACCCAAAGCAATCTACAGATTCAATGCAATCCTTATCAAATTATCAATGTCATTTTTCACAGAACTAGAACGAAAAATTTCACAATTTGTACGGAAACACAAAAGACCCCGAATAGCCAAAGGATCTTAAGAAAGAAAAACGGAGCTGGAGGAATCAGGCTCCTGGACTTCAGACTATACTACAAAGCTACAGTAATCAAGACAGTATGGTACTGGCACAAAAACAGAAATATAGATCAATGGAACAGGATAGAAAGCCCAGAGATAAACCCACGCACATATGATCACCTTATTTTTGATAAAGGAGGCAAGAATATATAATGGAGAAAAGATACCCTCTTCAATAAAGCTAGTGGTGCTGGGAAAACTGGACAGCTACAAGTAAAAGCATGAAATTAGAACACTACCTAATACCATACATAGAAATAAACTCAAAATGGATTAAAGACCTAAACGTAAGGCCAGACACTATAAAACTCTTAGAGGAAAACATAGGCAGAACACTCTATGACATAAATCACAGCAAGATCCTTTTGGACCCACCTCCTAGAGAAATGGAAATAAGAACAAAAATACACAAATGGGACCTAATGAAACTTAAAAGCTTTTGTCCGGCAAAGGAAACCATAAACAAGACCAAAAGACAACCCTCAGAATGGGAGAAAATATTTGCAAATGAAGCAACTGACAAAGGAGTAATCTCCAAAATTTACAAGGAGCACATGCAGCTCAATATCAAAAAAACACACAACCCAATCCCAAAATGGGCAGAAGACCTAAATAGACATTTTTCCAAAGAAGATATACGGGTAGCCAACAAACACATGAAAGAATGCTCAACATCACTAACCATTACAGAATTGCAAATCAAAACTACAATGAGATATCACCTCACACCAGTCAGAACGGCCATCATCAAAAAATCTACAAACAATAAATGCTGGAGAGGGTGTGGAGAAAAGGGAACCCTCGTGCACTGTTGGTGGGAATGTGAATTGATACAGCCACTATGGAGAACAGTATGGAGGTCCTTAAAAAACTAAAAATAGAACTACCATATGACCCAGCAATCCTACTCCTGGGCATATACCCTGAGAAAACCATAATTCAAAAAGAGTCATGAAGCACAATGTTCATCGCTGTTCTATATACAATAGCCAGGACATGGAAGCAACCTAAGTCTCCATTGACAGACGAATGGATAAAGAAGATGTGGCACAAATATACAATGGAATATTACTTAGCCATAAAAAGAAACAAAATTGAGTTATTTGTAGTGAGGTGGATGGACCTAGAGTCTGTCATACAGAGTGAAATAAGTCAGAAAGAGAAAAACCGTATGTTTTTGTAAATTGTATGTAATTTGATATGTATTGAAATGTAAATTGATAGAGCCACTTTCGAGAACAGTATGGAGGTTCCTTAAAAAACTAAAAATAGGGGCTTCCCTGGTGGCGCAGTGGTTGAGAGTCCGCCTGCCGATGCAGGGGACATGGGTTCGTGCCCTGGTCCAGGAGGATCCCACATGCTGCAAAGGGGCTGGGCCCGTGAGCCATGGCCGCTGAGCCTGCGCGTCTGGAGCCTGTGCTCCGCAACGGGAGAGGCCACAACAGTGAGAGGCCTGCGTACCGCAAAATAAAAATATATATATATAAATAGAACTACCATATGACCCAGCAATCCCACTACTTGGCATATACCCTGAGAAAACCATAGTTCAAAAAGAGACATGTACCACAATATTCATTGCAGCACTATTTACAATAGCCAGGACATGGAAGCAACCGAAGTGTCCACTGACAGATGCATGGATATAGAAGATGTGGCACATATAAACAGTGGAATATTAGCCATAAAAAGAAACGAAATTGAGTTATTTGTAGTGAGGTGGATGGACCTAGAGTCTGTCATACAGAGTGAAGTAAGTTAGAAACAGTAAAACAAATACTGTACACTAACACATATGTATTGGATCTAAAAAAAAAAAAAGGTTCTGATTAACCCTGGGGCAGGGCAGGAATAAAGACACAGAGTAGAGAATGGACCTCACAACAAGGGGAGGGGGAAGGGTATGCTAGGACGAAGTGAGAGAGTAGCATTGACATATATACACTACCAAATGTAAAATAGATAGCTAGTGGGAAGCAGCTGCACAGCACAGGGAGATCAGCTTGATGCTTTGTGACCACCTGAACGGGTGTGATAAGGAGGGTGGGAGGGAGACGCAAGAGGGAGGGGATATGGAGATGTTCATGTAGCTGATTCACTTTGCTATACAGCAGAAACTAACACAACATTGTAAAGCAATTATACTCCAATAAAGATGTTTAAAAAATAAAATTAGGTTAAAAAATAAAATAGGGGACTTCCCTGGTGGTGCAGTGGTTAAGAATATGCCTGTCAATGCAGGGGACACAGGTTCAATCCCTGGTCCAGGAAGATCCCACATGCTGCGGAGCAACTAAGCCAGTGCACCACAGTTACTGAGCCTGCGCTCTAGAGCCCGCAAGCCACAACTACTGAACCCGTGTGCCACAACTACTGAAGCCCGCGCACCTAGATCGCATGCTCCACAACAAGAGAAGCCACCGCAATGAGAATCCCGCGCACCGCAAGGAAGAGTAGCCCCCGCTCGCTGCAACTAGAGAAAGCCCGCACTCAGCACCAAAAACCCATTGCAGCCAAAAATAAATAAATAAATAAAAATTTAAAAAATAATAATAATAAAATAATTTTTACCTTTTTTTTTTTTCCAAAAAAGTACCCTCTTAAGCCTTTTGGGAACAAATAGATAAGCAAATACAGTTAATCAGAACAGTGGATATTTGTAATTTGCCTCTCCAGCATAATAATAATTCCTTTTCCAAGTCACAGCCAGAGTTACTGCATACAGCTGCATAGGTTGTGCACCACACAACTCCAAGGGAGTCCCAATCACATTGCAGATTGTGTGAAAGGTAACCCTGGGAGTTGTGCAGCACACAACCTGCACAACATTCAAAGTAGACCTAGTCACAGCCGTAATTTTCCTTTGTGATTCACTGCTCACCCTGTCACAGTTAACATGATCTGACAGGGTATCACGCTAGAGTTAGAGCACATGACCAGGCCTAGTACATCCCATTCCCCTGGCCCCTGGGTCAGTGGTGGGCGCACGAACTAAACCTAAACTAGTCCAATCAGAGTGGATCTCAGGGATCCTTGGGAATGTACATCCTTATGGCATAATTTTCCAAATGAAAACCCCAACTTTTTTTTTCTCACTACTAGTCCCTAATGAAGACAGCAGCTATCAATTAAATGTGTCAAAATGAAGGACTCATGTTTTTTTCTTAGCAAGGATGATGGTATCTTCATTAACATAGTGACTCTCTTGTTTGGTCTCTCCTGTGCCCAGTTGACACCATTGAGATTGGGTTTCAAAGGGTCTTCTAGAAAAAAGTTTTGTCTGACAAAATGAGACTGAACTGGCATTGCCATAATCCCTAAGTAACCAGTCAAGGCTAGAACAAATGGATCAAAATGTACTGGAGGTAGTGAGTTTCCAACACCGCAGGTGATCAAATCGAGGCTGAGTGACTGTTTAAAGCATGTAGTAGAGGGGATTCAAATATCCACTGGGGGCTTGGACTATCATATTCCCAAGGTGATGTCTTCAATGTGGTCTTTTAAATAGTAAAGATATTCAAACATATGCACACAAACAGAAACATGATATTCTAAGAATTAAATAGACTGTGCTATCAATTTGCCTCCAGAAATCTTTGGAAGCGCGAGAGTGTGAAGATGCTTTCCTTTGTGGGGTATCATTCAACTGAATTGTGAAGCCAGTATGTCAAGATTATGAACCAGATTCTTGGGTGGTTTTCTTCACAATTTTGTTGAGATAGTCTACTTCTTTGTGCATTACGTTATTTTTATGTTACTAATTTTAAATTTTATGAAGCTTCCTCCTATATATTTTCCCTATGGAGCTATCTAAAAAACACATACACAACACAGTGACCAATTTTTTGTCATTTATGTCTTTTGCTTTACTAATTTATTTACAGATTTATAGTTCACTGACTTTCATAGTTTGAAAATTAATGTTAAACCAATACTTTGTACAAATTTATTATAGTTTTACTGTAAACTATTTTGCAATAGATTGTTTGACCAATGTGGCGTAAAACTCTGTTGTATATAAATGAACACATTAAGCAAGCTGAAGGCATAAAATCAGCTAGCACTCTAATATAGCAGCTTGTGAGTGTAAAACTATATAGCATTTTTATGTAGCATATGGGAAAATTGTGCAGCATGGGGGTTTTGAGTATTAATTCTACAGTTGTACTAAATCTAACATGACAGTCTCTATCTATAATCCAGCCAGATTTAAAGTGCTAAGTTTTCACTGATGCTGTGAATGCTGTATTATCTGAGTGGTGGTGTTCAAGAAAGTCCATCTTCATAAAGCAAGTTTAGACCCCTTAGCATCCATACATAGAAATCATCTTAACTACTGGGTATTCCAAAATGTAGTTTTCTTTAAAATTCAGGAGTGTTTCCAAAATTGCTCTACTATATTGAGCAATCTATTATCTTTTAAGTGGAAGAAAATACCTATCAATATAATGTAAAGTAAAAAACTTTTAAAAATTTTGATCATCCTATTTCTCACGGCTTAACTTTTATCCTTTTTTAATATAAATTTAGTTATTATTTATTTATTTTTGGCTGCGTTGGGTCTTCGTTGCTGCGCGCAGGTTTTCCCTAGCTGCAGAGAGCAGGGGCTACTCTTCGTTGCGCTGCTTGGGCTTCTCATTGCGGTGGCTTCTCTTGTTGCGGAGCATGGGCTCTAGGTGCATGGGCTTCAGTAGCTGTGGCACACAGGCTCAGTAGTTGTGGCGCACGGGCTTAGTTGCTCCGAGGCATGTGGGATCTTCCCAGAGCAGGGATCGAACCCGTGTCCCCTGCATTGGCAGGTGGATTCTTAACCACTGCACCACCAGGGAAGTCCTTAACTTTTATTCATTACCTGACTATCTTCTTTTGACAAATCATAAACTGGAAACTGCACAATTGACTTACATAAGGAAGAACACATACATAATAGCCACAGCATTTTTTAAAGGCACATACAAGTACAGATGAATGAATTTTCACAAAACAAACACATCCATATAATCCTCAACCAGATCAAGAAATAGAATGTTACTAACTCCCCAGAAGCAGCACTCAGACTCACTTCTAGTCACTAGCCACCACAACCCCCAAGATAACTACTATCCGCACTGCTAACTGATAGTTTTTCTTGTTTTGATACTTGATATAAACGGGATAATACATTAGTACTTTTGTGAATGGTTTCTTCCACCCAACTTAGATTTGTGAAATGTAGTCTTACTGTCATATATAGCTTGCTCCTTCTCATTCTTACATACTATTTCATTTTTTAAACATACCACAATTTCTTTCTCCATTATACTATCCATGGGCATCTGGTGAGTTTCTAGATTTTAGCTATTACAAATAATACTGCTATGAATATTCTGGAGCATATCTTTTAGTGAATATAAGTACATATTTTTGTTGAGTATATATCAAGGTACTATTTTAATTCTACACAAGTATGGTTAATACATCTACTCTTTATGTAATTATGTACTCAGCATCATGGACAATGACACCTTTTTTCTAGTCACGATGTTTGGAAGGCAGCAGACAGTTTTTCAGATCCAAGAAAGATACTGCATTTCAAAACATTCTAGTAAGACATTGGGAGCATATTTAGATTTTTACAGATTTAAGACCTTAACTCAGAAGTGCAAGAAATTAATTTTATTTTTATATCACTACACTTAATTCCTATTTTGAGCTACCATTCTGCCCAATGGGCAGGCACTTAATCTCAGTGAAAGCAGAATGTCCCTCTCCTACTTTTCCTGAGCTGCACCTAAATTCCGGAGATGGACATGATATTGGGGCCTCTAGTTGCCATCTATTCAAGCTGACATGTGTTCATTCCTACCCTGCTAGGTATTGGGATGCCTTCCTCCTTCTGACCTTTTTGGGTCTGCTGGCCCCTTTGCTGAGGTAGGCTCTCTCTCAGGCCTATTGCCTCACAATCCATGTTCACACTCATGAATAACATTCCTTTGTTCCCACAACCTTTTGGGCCCATAAACACTCTATTAGTCCAGAATGGAGTAGGCAGCCTGGTTCTGCGTCTATTCTACCAAATACACTGTTCATGGCAAGACCTTTATACTTTGAATCTTTTAGGCTTTGGGTTTCTGAAACTTAAAAGTTCAGGTTCTTGTAACTCAAAAGCTTTTCACTTGTATCATCCTTTGCTCAAAGCACTGAATTCTGATGACTGCAGGGGAATGGGGAAGTAGGTGGAAGGGAATATTGTTCCACCACTTAAATATATATTTGATTCTGTTGCTCCTTTGAACTCCTTTCATAACTTAATTTAAAAAACAAATACCAGGGACTTCCCTGGCGGTTCAGTGGATAAGACTCCGTGCTCCCAATGCAGGGGGCCTGGCTTCCATCCCTGGTCGGGGAATTAGATCCCACATGCCACAACTAAGAGTTCGCATGCCGCAACTAAGACCCGGCACGGCCAAAATAAATAAATACATAAATATTTTTTTAAAACACCAAGTGCCAAACAAAACCCTTTTACATTACTACCTTATCATAATCACAACTAGATTTACATCAGATTGAATTCAGTGTACAATTTGGTAAAGCTGATAGCTGTTTGTCGTTTCTGACACAGCTTAAAAATCTTGGAGAAAGAAAATTCAATAACGGCAAACTACTACTAGCTACCATTTATTGAGTACAAACTATATAACAGGTGCTATATATGTATTCCCTTATTTAACTTTTATAGCAACCTTACAAAGTAGGGTATGATTCCTTCATTTTATAAATAAGAAAACGGGAGGCACAGATAGGTGAACTAACTTGCTCAAGGTCACAAAACTAGGATTTGAAACTAAGAGCTGCTATGATAAACACCATGTTATACTATCTCAATGCAAGGATAGAATTTGGTAACTTTTTACTGCTTTCTCCATTAAAACATGAAAGTCCAAGAAGAAGTGCCCTTTCAAACAAAGAAAATTTGAGAGCTCCTTAGTACTGCTTTCTGGCTCCCAGTTCCCACAGCTTATTTGAACCTGGACCTACTATGTAAATATGGTGAACTATTTGTCACAATTTCTAAGGTCAGTTTGCAACATACAAAATTATATACATGAGGAAAATTACAAAACTCTGATGAAAGAAACCAAATAACTAAATAAATGCAGAGATTCCATGTTCATGGACAGAAATACTCAAGTTTTTCAAGATGTCAGTTCTTCCCAACTTGATCTATAGAGTCAATCAATCCCAATCAAAACCCTAGAAAATTATTTCGTGGATATTGACAAGTTCTTTAGTTTATATGGAGAGGCAAAATACCCAGAATAGCCAACTCAGTATTAAAAGAGAAAGACCCAGTTGGAGGACTGACACCTGACTTCAAGACGCACTATAAAGCTACAGTAATCAAGACTGTGGTATTTATAAAAGAACAAATAGATCAGTGGAACAGAGAACAGAGTGCAGAAATAGACCCACATAGGGATTTCCCTGGTGGTCCAGTGGTTAAGAATTGCCTTCCAATGCAGGGGACGCAGGTTCAATCCCTGGTCGGGGAACTAAGATCCCACATGCTGCGGAGCAACTAAGCCCATGAGCTGCAACTACTGAACCTGCATGCCACAACTACAGAGCCCACGCACTCTGGAGCCCGCATGCCACAACTAGAGAGCCTTCACACCACAACTACTGAGCCTGTGCTCCACAACTAGAGAGAAGCCCGCGCACTGCAACAAACAGCCCACACGCTGCAACAAAAGATCCCGCATGCTGCAACTAAGACCCAACGCAGCCAAAAGTAATAATAAATATTTTTTAAAAAGATAATACCATTAAAAAAAAAAGAAATAGACCCACATAAATATAGTCAACTGATCTTTGACAAAGGAGCAAGAGCAATACATTGGAGAAAAGATATTCTTTTCAACAAATGGTGCTAGAACAACTAGACATCCACATGCAAAAAAAAAAAAAAAAAAAGAATCTAGACAAAGACCTTACAGTCTTCACAAAATTAACTTAAAATGGACCACAGACCAGAACAGAGAACCCTCCTACACTGTTGGTGGGAATGTAAATTGGTGCAGCCACTATGGAGAAGAGTATGGAGGTTCCTTAAAAAACTAAAAATAGAGTTACCATATGATCCAGTAATCCCACTCTTGGGCATATATCCAGAAAACACAAAAACTCTAATTCAAAAAGATACATGCACCCCAATGTTCATAGCAGCACTATTTACAATAGCCAAGACATGGAAGCAACCTAAATGTCCATCAACAGATGAATGGATAAGAAAGATGTGGGAATATATATACAATGGAATACTACTCAGCCATAAAAAAGAATGAAGTAATGCCACTTGCAGCAACATGAATGGACATAGAGATTATCATACTAAGTAAGTCAGACAAAGACAAATATCATATGATATCACCTATATGTGGAATCTCAAAAAATAAAGGAGCTTATTTACAAAACAGAAATAGACTCACAGACAGAGAAAACAAACTTATGGTTACCAAGGGAGAAAGGTGGAGGAGGGATAAATTAAGAATTTAGGATTAACAGATACATACTACTATATATAAAATAGATAAACAACAAGGACCTACTGTATAGCACAGGGAACTATATTCAATATCTTGTAATAACCTATAATGGGAATCTGAAAAAGAATATATATATACTAGTATATATGTGTGTGTGTGTGTGTGTGTGTGTGTGTATATATATATATATATATATATATATATATAAACTGAATCACTTTGCTGTACACCTGAAACATTGTAAATCAACTATACTTCATTTCTGTTTTTTATTTTTATTTAAAGAAAATTTTTAGGCTGCACCAAGCGGCATGCAGGATGCAGGATCTTAGTTCCCTGACCAGGGATCAAACCTGCGCCCCCTGTAGTGGAAGTGCAGAGTCTTAACCACTGGATCACCAGGGAAGTCCCCAACTATACTTCAATTAAATATATATATACCCATATGTATCTATCTATATATAAATTTATTTATATACATATAAATTTATATATATAAATTTTTTGCATAGGAGAAAACCTAGATAACCTTGGGTTTGGCAGTGACTTTTTAGTTGCAATACCAAAGGCACAATCCAAGAAAGAAAAAATTGATAAGCTGGACTTCATTAAAACTAAAATTTTCTGCTCTGCAAAAGACCCTGTCAAGAGAATGAAAAGACAAAGCATACACTGGGAGAAAATATTTTCAAAAGACATATCAGATAAAGGACTGTTATACAAAATATACAAAGAACTCTTAAAATTCAACAATAAGAAAACAACCCGATTTAAAAATGGGCCAAAGACCTTAAGAGAAACCTCACCAAAGAAGAAATATAGATGGCAAATAAGCACATGAAAAGATGCTCCACATCATATGTCATCAGGGAAATGCAAATTAAAACAATGAGATATCACTACACACCAATTAGAATGGCCAGAACACTGACAACACCAAATGCTGGCGAAGACATGGAGCAACAAGAACTCTCATTTACTGCTATTTGTACTGCAAAATGGTACAGCCACTTTGGAAGACAGTTTGGCAGTTTCTAACAAAACTAAAGGTATTCTTACCATACCAATTCAGCAATCACGCTCTTTGGTATTTACCCAAAGGAGTTTTGTGTTTTAAGTCCACACACACACACACACAAATGTGCACAGGAACGTTTATAGCAGCTTTATTCATATTGCCAGAACTTGGAAGGAATCAAGATGTCCTTCAGTAGGTAACTGGATAAGTAAACAGTGGTGTCTCCAGAGAATGGAATAGTATTCAACACTGAAAAGAAATGAGCCACCCATCAGGCCATGAAAAAAACATGGAGGAATCTTAAATGCATATTACTAAGTGAAAGAAGCCAATCTGAAAAAGCTACATACTATACGATTTCAACTACATGACATTCTGGAAAAAAACAGAACTATTGAGATAGTGAAAAGACCAGTTTTTGCCAGGGTTTAGGAGAGAGAGAAGCATAATTAGTTGGAGCACAGAGGATTTTTAGGGCAGTGACACTACTTTATATGATACCATAATGGTGGATATATGTCATCACACATTTGTCCAAACCCACAGAATGTGCAACACCAGGAGTGAATACTACTGTAAATTATGAACTCTGGACAATAATGATGTGTCAGTGTAGGTTCATCAGTTGTAACAAATGTAACACTCTGGTGGGGGATATTGATAATGGGGAAGGCTATGCATGTGTAGGGGCAGGGTGTACATGGGAAATCTCTGAACCTTCCTCTCAATTTTGCTCTGAACCTAAAACTTCTCTAAAAAATAGTCTATTTTTAAAACAAGAAAAAATTATATATGAGCAAGCAGTCATTGAAACTGTTTGCAAAAGGCTTATGAACTAAAGTTGATAAAAGTTGTTCAACCATATGTGGTTATGTGCACACACACACACATACACACAGCCCTTACATAGCTGACAATCCCAAGTGCTACAGTACTTGAACAAATATCTGTAATGAAAATTAAGTTTAGTCAATGCCTTCAAAAATAAAGGCAGCTGACAGGATATATTGTACAGCAAAGGGAATATATCCAATATTTTATCATTTATAATTTTATAATAACTATACATGGAGTATAACCTTTAAAACTTTTGTATCACTATGTTGTATACTTGATACATATATTGTACATCAACTATACCTCAATAAAAAAAATAAATGCAGCTGGTTGTTTTATTTTTGTATTTTTTAAAGCATTTCTTAATTTTTTTAAAAAATTATTTATATTATTTTATTTTACTTATTTTTGGCTGCATTGGGTCTTCGTTGCTGTGCACGGGTTTTCTCTAGTTGCGGCGAGCAGGGGCTATTCTTCATTGCGGTACGCGGGCCTCTCATTGTGGTGGTTTCTCGTTGCGGAGCACGGGCTCTGGATGCACGGGCTTTAGTAGTTGTCCTTCTTGGGTTCATCAGTTGTGGCTCATGGGCTCTAGAGTGCAGGCTCAGTAGTTTTGGAGCATGGGCTTAGTTGCTCCGTGGCACGTGGGATCTTCCCGGACCAGGGCTCGAACCCGCGTCCCCTGCATTGGCAGGTGGATTCTTAACCACTGTGCCACCAGGGAAGTCCCATATGCAGTGTTTTTAGATCAAAGCTTTCTCATTGATACCACCTGCCAATGCAGGTGACACGGGTTCGAGCCCTGGTCCGGGAAGATCCCACATGCCACGGAGCGACTAAAGCTATGCGCCACAACTACTGAGCCTGCGTGCCACAACTACTGAAGGCTGCGGGCCTAGAGCCCGTGCTCTACAACAAGAGAAGCCACCACAATGAGAAACCGGCACACCGCAACTAGAGAAAGCCCACAAGCAGCAATGAAGACCCAATGCAGCCAAAAATAAATACATAAGTTAATTTTTTAAAAATTGAAAATCTTTAAATAAAATAAAAGCACTGGGGCTTCCCTGGTGGCGCAGTGGTTGAGAGTTCGCCTGCCATTGCTAGGGGACGCGGGTTCGTGCACCGGTCTGGGAAGATCCAACATGCCGCGGAGCGGCTGGGTCCGTGAGCCTTGGCCGCTGAGCCTGCGCGTCCGGAGCCTGTGCTCTGCAACGGGAGAGGCCACAACAGAGAGAGGCCTGCGTACCGCAAAAAAAAAAAAAAAAAAAAAAGCACTGGCTAGAATTAAGTCATTTTTATTTCACGACTTTAAACTTTTGCCCTGAAATAAGGGAACAAACCCCAGTTTTACATTTTGCTTCCTATTAACTAAGGGAACGCATGCTCACTACAGAACATTGAAACCTTAAAGAAAGACACAATAAAGAAAATGAAAGTTCTCCCATAAAATTATCTCCCCAGAGATTATCACTACCAGGAATATGGTACATAATTTTTCAAAATTTTTTTCTATCCAAATATGAGATCAGCGTCTATCTGTGTTTAAAAATACAATACCAACTCCAAAAGCCTTGGAGAGCAACAGAGAGCTTTATTGCATCTTTGAGAAAATGAATAACATGAAAATTACATTGCATGTCATTATAAAACTTCCGAAGTGTTCACTTTAGTTATTGTTCCTCCACATCACAAAATTGCTCTCTCTCTCTCTGTCTCTTCCTCCAAACTCATAGCCACCTTTTCTCAAAACTCCTTCCTCTTCCCTGTCTCTTATGTTTCCCTTTTCTCAAGTGAAGCAGTTTGTAGGTTTTTCTAGTTTTCAGTCAGACTGATCCCATTATTAATTAGTCAAGTAAATCAAGGACCTTTCCTCCTCAGAAAGATTAGGAGGGCAGCAGCAGCAATGGAAAATACTCATAATTTAACATTCTTTCCTTATCATACATGTGTGGCTTTATCTATTATATGAAGAGTTTTTTGAGTTATTTTAATAAAGATGAGATTATATTATACATTCTGCTTTGTGATTTTTCATTTAATATATGTTAAACATCTGTGGATGTCAGTATAAATAGATCTACATCATGTTTTATAGTCACTTAGCATTTCATTACGTAAGTGTTTCATAATTTATTTAGCCAAACCCCTACTGTGGGACATTTGGTTATTTCCAAACTTTTGCTACTTTATGTAATGCTGCAATGAATATTCTTGAATGAGTAGAGTAGAAGCCATCTCATCTAACTCTACTGGAACCAGTAGTTGGTTGGTTAATCAGTTCAAGCAAGGAATCATAAAAATTGATACAACACGTTTTAAATGCTTTAGATTAACTTTACACATAAATGTGCTCTTCTCCAATATTTTGACAAATAGGGTCTTTTATTTTGAGAATGAGTTCACTAATTACATGTAGTTTTATATCATGTTTCTTGCATAAACCATTGCCAAAACACAAGTTTTACAATTCCCCACTTCAGCTTTTTTTCAGTGTAAAGTTCAGTATCTGTTAGTGTACTTTAGAGAGGGAATTATAGTGTTGGTTATTCTGGGGAGTTGTTTAAGTGGAGACTGATTAAGAGAACTTCTACCATATATTTGTAAGATAAATTCTTAGAAATGAAATTAGTGGATTAGAGGGTATATGCACTTGAAACTTATACAGCTATTGTCAAATAGTTCTCCAGAAAGGTTGCCACAGTTTATATTCCCAAAAATATTGTGCGAGAGTTTTTATTTCTTAGATATCTGCACCAATATTGGATATAATGAACAGTTTAAATCTAACAATGCTATTTATTAATTTATTCAACAATATTTATTAAAATTTCTATGTATAAAATTAACTCAAAATGGATCATAGACCTAAATGTGAGAGTTAAAACTGTAAAATTCATAGAAGACAACTGCTATAGACTGAATATTTGTATCCCTCAAAATTCATATGTTATATCCCAGCACCCAAAGTGATGGTATTTAGAAGTGAAACCTTTGGGAAGTGACTAGGTCATGAAGGTGAAGTCCTCATAAATGGGATTAGTGCCCTTATAAAAGAGAACCCAGAGAGCTCGCTTGCCCCTTCTGCCATGTGAGGATATGGCGAGAGACAGCAGTCTATGAACAAGGAAACAGGTCCTCACCAGACAGCAAATTTGCCAGCATCTTGATCTTGGACTTTCCACTTTCCAGAAGAGTGAGAAATAAATTTCTGTTGTTTATTAGCCACCCACAAGTTTCTATTGTTCTTTATGATATTTTTGTTATAGCAGCCCAAACATATGAAGTAAAAAATACAGAAGTAAATCTCTGTGCTCTTAGGTTAGGCAAAGTCATCTTAGATATGACACCAAAACACAAGTGACAAAAGAAAAAACAGATAAATTTGACTTTATCAAAATTAAAAACTTTTGTGACAACACAGAGAATGGGAAAAATATTTTAAAATCATATATTTACAATGGACTTGTATCTAGAATATATAAAGAACACTTACAACTCAATTTTAAAAAGAGAAATAACCCTATATAACAGTAGGCAAAAGATCTGAATAGACATTTCTTCAAAGAAATTATACAAATGGCCTAAAGCATATGAAAAGATGCTCAATATCATTGGCCATCAGGGAAATATAAATCAAAACCACTGTAATATACCACTTCACATTCACTGGATGGCTATAATAAAAAAGATAATAAGTATTGGAGAGGTGTGGGGAAACTGGAATCCTAATACATTGCTGGTGGGAATGTAAAACGGTACAACAGTTTTGGACAACAGCCTGGCAGTTCCTTAAAATGTTAAACATATAGGGCTTCCCTGGTGGCGCAGTGGTTAAGAATCCGCCTGCCAGTGCAGGGGACATGGGTTCGAGCCCTGGTTTGGGAAGATTCCCATGTTCTGCAGAGCAACTAAGCCCGTGTGCCACAACTACTGAGCCTGCGCTCTAGAGCCCTTGCGCCACAACTACTGAAGCCCGCATGCCTAGAGCCCATGCTCCGCAACAAGAGAAGCCACCGTGATGAGAAGCCCGTGCACCACAATGAAGAGTAGCCCCTGCTCACCGCAACTAGAGAAAGCTCGCGCACAGCAATGAAGACCCAATGCAGCCAAAAATAAATAAATTAAAAAAAGAAAACACAGTCATACAAAAAATTGTAAACGAATGTTCATAGCAGCATTATTCATAATAGCGAAAAAGCAGAAACAATTCAAATACCCATCAACTGATGACCGAATAAATAAAATGTGGTATATTCATACAATGCAATATTTTTAAGCAATAAAAAGGAATGAAGTATGCATGCATGCTACAATATGGATGAACCTTGAAAACATGCTAAGCCAAAGAAGCCAGTCATAAAAGACCATCTATTTTAGGATACCATTTATATGAAATGTCCAGAATAAGCAAATCCTATAGAGACAGAAAGTTGATTAGTGGTTGCACAGGACCAGGAAGTGGACGAAATGGGAGTGACTAGTAATGGGCATGGGGTTTCTTTCTAGGGGTGATGAAATGTTCTAAAATTAATTATGATAATGGTTGCACAACTCTTTAGTATGTGAGCATACGAAAACCCATTGAATTATACACTTTAAATAGGTCAATTGTATGATATGTGACTTATACCTCAAAAAAGCTGTTACATTAAAAAAAAAAAATGTCTCGCAATGTTCTAGACACTACAAATACAGCAGCTGACATATGTTTTCCATTTACCCTTCCAGATTCACTCTCCACCCTTCTCCATCATGTGCTCTGCCCATAGGGGCTGATCTAACAGACCACATCAAAAGGGTTCTCAGGCCTTGGTTGAATTTGGCCAACAGGGAGCCCAGGCAGGAGATCAGAGTGGGAAGGAAAGTGGGATCATGATATTTATTCTTTCAGCTCCCTCACTGAGAGGGCACCTTGTGCCTGCTGTGTCTCTCCAATGAAAGTCACTGATCTTCCAAGAGAGGCAACTTTACATACTGTCCCTTTTAGGTTCTACTAACTACTATAATTATTCCTCTAGCCATTTTGGGCCTAAAGATGGTAACATCACAGCTGCTACCAGCCCCAGAATACTGTAGGAGTCTTTGTGGTTTCCCTATATTGCATCTTTGCAAATAACCCCTTAGTAAATAAATAACCACTTTGTAAATAAATCTTCCTAAAATTATTCTGAGCATATAACCTATTTTCTATTGAGACCTTTACTAAACCAGGCAGACAAGACCTCTGCTAGCTTAGAGTTTTCATTCCGATGATCAAAGAAGAGAAATTAATAAGAATATTCCAGGCAGAGGGAACAGAAAGTACAATGGTGCTGTTCCAGGTAGATGCTTGGTATGTTTGTTGTGTAGAAAGGCCAGTGTGACTAATGTGGAATGACTCAATGGGGCGTAATAAGAAAGGAAGTGAAGAGGTGGGCAGGGCCAGATCATACAGAGTCATATGCATACTATTATATTTTTACTTGTCTGATATATTTAACTAAATATAGACAAAACATGAATAAAAACACAACGTTCAGTATTTGTAATATAATCTGTTATTTGCATCCTTGATTTAAAAACCTTATGCTTTGTATTGTAGGATTGTCAAGTACTTTCAAGGACAGGAAAAAAGCTTAGTTTCTGATTGGAAAATACAAATAAATTAAGGTGATCAAATGTATAGCCATGTCTCGAACTGAAATATATATATGTTATTAACAAAGACAAATTAGAAAATAAAATTCATGATATACTTTCTTTCCCATCACATAGCACCGTAAAGGAGAAATCTTTTTCATTCAGAGCCCTGAGTCTTGTTTTGTTTGTTTCTTTCTTTTTTTACTTTGTTCTGTTTTTTAAAAAATTAGTTTATTATTTAAGGAAAAGAAACTCCTTTGAAAAAGTAGAAATGTGGAACTGGCCAAGCTGTGTGGGGTGCCTAATGAAACAAATCCTCCTGTGACAATGGTAGTATTTAAGTTGAAGAAAATTTGCCTATAAAACAAATCTTGCCATATACATACTGTTTTAGGGGTGAAAAACACCTACATTCTATATTCTCATTATAGCTTCTTTATAATAAAATACTTGTGGATGTTTATAGGCCTTCTCTTTGGAAAATCTGTGGGCAGCCTGGTAACTTTATATTTATCTGAAAGCCAAAGAACAAACTAGGAACATATCAGAGATGGGGAAAAGACTAAGGATAGTAACCAAAGAAATCAGTTGAGTTTCAAGTATAAACAAAGCACAAGTAACATTTTGTGGAGCAAAAATTCTTAAAAATAAATATTCTAACTAATTGTTTCTTCTTACACCTTATAGATAAATCTTTACCCATGCCATGCATAAAGATTTTCAATAAAGACTTGCCAGGATGAGAGTCAAAATTCTCTAGCATAAATTCACCAACAAGGGACTTCTTAAAATTTTTAAGACTCAATGTATTTACTCTAAATAATAGGGCATGTAGACTCACAATCTCTTTGCACCTTACTTTTTCCATCTCTAAAAGTATAGTAGTGGCTTTAACTTCTTAAAATTCTAATTCCTGGTAACAAATACTTACGCACTTCCAGTTTCTGACTGATTAGAGCGCCCTCATGTGTGTCTTTGTTGTAATGTTTTAGATATCTGAAAAAGATAGTATTAATCTCAGCAGCAATACAATTATAAATTATTTTCCCATTTATAATGGCTTCAAGTATCACTCAGTAAATGTTAAAGAGTGTGATAGTTCACTATCAAACTTTTCATATGCCAAATATTATTCTAAAGTAATGAAGTTATTATTTGTCTCGGTTCAAATTTTAATGACTTAAAGAGTTTTTTCTTTAAATCTTCTAAGATAAGTTTTTCACTATAATGTTATTTTATTATCATGCCTGAATGAAAAGATGTAGCCAATTAAGTTATTGATTATATGTGATAGCCTGACTATACATTTTCAGGGGTGGATAACAGCTCAAGGAGCCTAACTCAGTTTTTCCAAATAAAAATTTACTTGTCTAAATCATTGCAAAGAGATTTCTTTCTACTCAAAAAGACTGTATTGGAGGGAGCCAAAAGAGAATTTCATTTTTTGGAACTGTACATAAAATAAAAATCTCATAAACCTGATAATATTTTAAATGGCATTTATCCAACAAGTATTTATTGAGGGCTCCCACTATGTGCTAGGAATGAGATGTCAAACTGAGGAACCCAAAGTTACTAAAGTAAAGCAAAAAGTACTGTTTTTTTCTCCTTTTATGAAATGACTTAGTAATAAATGCCTCACCCAAGAGAGTTACTGTAAAGATCTAATAACATATGTAACCACATCTTTTAAAAGAGAGAAATGTTATTAAAATGTTTGCAAGAGAAACCTTGGTGATTCCAAGGACATATTTTAGGGGTTGCTTTGCGTGTGGAAAATCTTTGAACGTGAGGCTCTACTGACTTCTCTTTCGGAGGGGGGGGTCGCACTGCATGGCATGTGGGATCTTAGCCCCAACCAGGGATTGAACCCATGCCCCTGCAGTGGAAGCGCAGAGTCTTAACCACTGGACCACCAGGGAAGTCCCTCTACTGACTTCTTTAAATTAGTTTTTCTTCAAATTTTCATGACAGGAGAGAAAGTGGGAAGAGAGAATTTTGTCACCTAAGAAAAGAAGTCTGAACTATTATTTTCCTCATTGCCTCTTACCTTCTTTCTCTTTATAAGGCAGGGCATGGATTGGTTGGGGATACCAGTTAAGTCAAGAGGTCAGATTGGCTACACTAGACTAGCCAGAATGGAGCAATGATGCTAACCTGGCAGAGCCAGCATTTTCACTTTTCCAAAATACCTGAAACCAAAAACACCAGCAAAACCATGATGTACAAATGTAGGTAGTATATGATATGATTCTTAGTGATTCTCTGATTCTAGGCCCTGTAGAAAATTGAATAGACTGTTTTGGGGTCCTCCCACCAAGGGTTAGAATCCATTTCCTACTTCCAGCTTCCCCTTTCCTATCTCCCACATACCACAGCCTTCCTTTCTGCTGTCCTCTACCCATTCAGAATCCACCACTGCATTAAAAATAAAGTTCCATGTCCCACAATTCTGTCTTCTCCATGCCCCAGTATAAATTCCCATGGTTTTATGTGGCCTATTATTCAATTGTTTCCAACCTTTTAAAGTTTGATGACATCCCCCTCTCCTCCAATTTTTAAACTTACTATGGAAATTATTTAACATATCAAAAGTAGGTAAAAAAGTATAATGAATCCCCCACATACCCATCATCCAGCTTTAACTACTGTCAACATATGGGAAACTAAAAGCATTTTGACTTAGTTAAAATAGCATAACAATGGAAGTTCCCTGTTGTTCTAGTGGTTAGGATTTGAAGCTTTCACTGTTGTGGCCTGGGTTCAATACCTGGTTGAGCTGAGATCTTGCATGTCCAAAAAAAAAAAAAAAAAAAAGGCACGAGAGTGGGTAGTAATTAGAGAATCAAACAGAATTTTTGAAACAAAAATGTAATATTTAAAAGTACAAAATCAATGGAAAGATTAAACAGCTGAATAGTGACCTAAAGATAGTCCCAAAGAAATTACCTAGAATGTACAGTAGAGACAAAGAAATGGAAAGGATGAAAGAAAAATTATGGGTCATAGATGATAAAGTGGAAAGGTCCAATGTACACCTGGAGCCAGAAGGAGAAAATGGCGAGAACAGAGGAGAGGTCATATTTGAAAAATTATGACTGAGAATCTTCCATAATTAATGAAATTCAAATTCTGAGTTTGAAGAAACTAAATGAATCCCAATCTAAATAAAAAGAAATCCACACCAAGACACATCATTGTGAAACTACAAAAAACCAAAGATAAGAAAAAGATCCTAAAACAAGTAGAGAGAAATACAGCTTACCTACAAACGAAAATAACAGGATATTTCTCAGTGGCAACAATGGAAGCCAGAAGACAGTGGAATAGTATCTTTAAAGTCTGAGAGGAAAATAACTGTCAACCTAGAATTATGTCCTAGCAAAACCACCTCAAAAAAGATCTTGAAATAATGATATTTTCAGAAAGGCTGAGGAAGATACCAGCAACTAGGAGGTCAAATATCCTAAAGGTAATTCTTGAACTTTCTAGTGAGAAATTCTGAGGAACTGGGGTTTGTAAAAGGTGTGAAAATGCATAGGCTGAGAACACAAAAAGACTAAGGGGACATTGGCTCTAACCACAACTACTACCAACCCCACCTTCACTTTTAATCTCTGGAACATTTTGGTTACACTGGAGGTATATGGTTTACTTTTGCAGATTTCAGGGAAGGGAACACTTCTGCTCCATCTCCTCATGCTACCAACCCGAAAAGGCTTTCCTGGGCCCATAAGCTCTTTTTTAAAAAATTTATGTATTTAATTTATTTACTTTTGGCTGCGTTGGGTCTTCGCTGCTGCTCACAGGCTTTCTCTAGTTGCAGCAAGCTGGGGCTACTCTTCTCTTCGTTGCGGTGAACAGGCTTCTCATTGCAGTGGCTTCTCTTGTTGTCTTTTTGAGCATGGGCTCTAGGCGCGCAGACTTCAGTAGCTGTGCTTAGTTGCTCCGCAGCATGTGGGATCTTCCCGGACCAGGGATCAAACCCCTGTCCCCTGCACTGGCAGGCGGATTCTTTTTTTTTTTTCTTTTTTTTTTGCGGTACGCGAGCCTCTCACTGTTGTGGCCTCTCCCGTTGCGGAGCACAGGCTCCGGATGCGCAGGCTCAGCGGCCATGGCTCACGGGCCCAGCCGCTCCGCGGCATGTGGGATCTTCCCGGACTGGGGTATGAACCCTCGTCCCCTGCATCGGCAGGCGGACTCCCAACCACTGCGCCACCAGGGAAGCCCGGCAGGCGGATTCTTAACCACTGCGCCACCAGGGAAGTCCCCCATAAGCTCTTAGGATGAGTGGTTAATATGACCGGTCAGAGTCCAAGGCATTTATTGGGCCTATTTGCTTCTTCTTCCTGATTCAGGTCTCTCTTCTTTTCTGCCTGTTACTGGGGTCTCCTCTGAAGACTGTGCCATGTTAGTTTTGGAAAAGGGAGAAAAAGACATAACAGCTCCATAGTAGGAGTTATTGCATTCTCATCCTTGTATGTAGTTCCCTAAAGCTTCCTCAATCTCGGACGTCAAAGGGAGGAGGGGACACAGGCATTCCTTGGTCTCTGAATTAATACCGTAAAAATACCTCAGAACCTCATCTGTGTCCTCTAATATAGATGCTCATCCCTACCCTAAGGTAATGAAGACTAGCTGCCATCCCTGGGGAAAGGACAAGTGACTTCTCTGCCAAATCCAAACATATGAGAAATAACCTTTGCTAGGCTCATCTTCCTTATCTCAAAATGGAAGAAAAATACTGAACTCACAGGGAATTAAAGGTTAATCGTCTTGACGAAATCACCTACTACTATAAAGAGGCTGAATGTTTACTGTATTAGTATAGAAACAGGACAAAGTGCAAAACCAAATCTGGACCCAAATACATATTGAATTCAATATATGATAAGCATTCCAGATCAGTGGGAGAAAGATGACTTATTCAATAAATGTAATGAGACAACTGGTTAGACTTTTTTTAAAAGCTGAATCATTACTTTATACCAAAATAAAGTCCATATGTATCAAAATTTAAAGATAAAATATGAAAGTATAAAAATACTAA
This sequence comes from Aethalodelphis obliquidens, assembly GCF_003676395.1. NCBI lineage: Eukaryota > Metazoa > Chordata > Mammalia > Artiodactyla > Delphinidae > Aethalodelphis > Aethalodelphis obliquidens. The sequence continues at coordinate 8,709,080 of NW_020838002.1, read as the reverse complement.
GGGGAACATGGATGAATATTTTTATAATCCTGGAGTGGAAAAGGCCTTTTCAAGCATGTGTTACCAAATTCAGACTGTATAAAGAAAAAATTTTTATAAATTTTGGCTACATGAAAAAAAAAAACTTAGACCTTTTAAAATGACATAAAATACTACTTTAAAAAAAGGAGACATATACCATGTTCTTGAATAAGAAGAATTAAAATCATAAAGATGTCAATTGTTCCCAAATTAACAATCCAACCAGAATACATTTATTTTTAAAAATTAACATATAAATGCAATTCCAGTCAGAATACACTGATTTTACATCAATAATGTACTGATTGATACATTGATTTTACTGGACAGTAACTTTAACATTCATATGGAAGAATACATGAGAATAGTTAAGAATATTTGGAAAAGAAGACCAGCAAAGGAAGACATGTCTTACCGTAATTCAACTTAAAATGAAGCTATAGTAAACAAGAGTATGCTATTGGCACAGGAATAGACAAATAGATCAGCAGAAAGTATGGAGAGTCCAAAACTGATTAAACTATACATTAGAATCCACCAAAGGACCAAGATGGTTTTATATATTACATGGTGCTGGAATAATTGAGTATACATTTGGAAGAAAATAAACCTATTTCTTATGGCAGACACTGATAGCTGCCTACACAATTTCCATTCAGAACCCTGACTTTGTTTAGGACAGCAATGTGTCCAGTCAAAACTATTCACCTCCCTAGACTCTCTTGAAAATAAGGGTGGCCATGCCCTACTAAATGAGACATAATTATAAGTCTAATGGGTAGAACTTCCAGGAAAGCTATTGTTTTCTGATAAAAAAGAAATTGCCTCTTACCCTTCTCCCTGAAAAATTCTTCCTGTCTATAACATAAATGTGATGCTTAGAGTATAGAAACTGTATTTCATGAGAAAGAAAATCATAATCTAAGGATTGTGGAACAGAAAGTGAGAAGCAGCCTAGATCCTTGATGGCATGGTAGAGCCACACACCAGTCCTGATCTTTTGCTTCTATTCTTCATGTTACATGAAAAAAATAAAAATAAAAAAACCCTATCTGGGGCTTCCCTGGTGGCACAGTTGTTAAGAATCCACCTGCTAATGCAGGGGACACAGGTTTGAGCCCTGGACCGAGAAGATCCCACGTGCCATGGAGCAACAAAGCCCATGCACCACAACTAACTGAGCCTGTGCTCTAGAGTCCACAAGCCACAACTACTGAGCCCGTGAGCCACAACTACTGAAGCCCGTGTGCCTAGAGCCTGTGCCCCACAACAAGCCACCACAATGAGAAGCCCGCGCACCGCAATGAAGAGTAGCCCCTGCTTGCCGCAACCAGAGAAAAGCCCGCGCGGAGCGACGAAGACCCAACGCAGCCAAAAATAAAATAAATAAAAAATTTTTTAAAATACTTAAAAAAAACACAAAAAACCCTATCTGATTAAGACATTGTAGCAGGGATTATATTATGTATAGCTGATTGAAAATTTTGATAAACTCAGCCTCTACCTCATATCATGTACAAAAATGAACTTCAGTGAATTAGATATCTAAATATAAAATAATAAAAGTGTGGAGGTGTGTCTGGGGAGACTGTAATTAAGAAGAATCATTGGTGCAGCCATTATGGAGGTTCCTCAAAAGACTAAAAATAGAATTACCATATGATCCAGCAATCCCACTCCTTGGCATATATCTGGACAAAACTATAATTCAAAAAGATACATACACCCCTATGTTTATAGCAGCCTATTCACAATAGCCAAGACATGGCAACAACCTCAATGTCCATCAACAGGTGAATGGATAACGAAGATATGGTGTACATATATATATATATGTATACACACACACACACACACACACACACACAAAATGGAATATTACTCAGCCATAAAAAATGAATGAAATAATGCCATTTGTAGCAACATGGATGAAACTAGATATTATGATACTAAGTGAAGTAAGTCAGAAAGAGAAAGACAAATACCATATGATATCACTTATATGTGGAATCTAAAACACTACACAAATGAACCTATCCATGAAGCAGAAACAGACTCACAGACATAGAGAACAGACTCATGGCTGCCAAGGAGAAGGGGGATGGGAGAGGGATGGAATGGGAGTTTGGGGTTAGCAGATGCAAACTATTACATATAGAATGGATAAACAACAAGGTCCTACTGTAAGCATGGGGAACTATATTCAATATCCTGAGATAAACCATAATGGAAAAGAATATTTTAAAATGTATATATATGTATAACTGAATCACTTTGCTGTACAGCAGATATTAACACAACATTGTAAATCAACTATACTTCAATAAAAAAAAACTTAGTAAGATAGATAGATAGATAGTTAGATAGATAGACAGATAGATAGATTACCTGGGCAGGGGGAGAAGAATCATAAAGGAAAGTGTTTCACTATTTGAAAATTGTTTTTTCTATCATGGAAGCATAAATAAAATCAAAACAAACAATAGACTGGGAAAATATTTATAACATATGAGTTACAGTCCCTAACATACAAAAAGTTTCTACAGACTAATGAGAAACAAATGACCAATAGAAAAATGGAAAAGGGATACAAATAGGCACGTTGCAAAAGAGGAAATTCAAATGTTCAATAAAAATATGAAAAGATGTTCAGCCTCATTAGTCAGGAAAATGTAAATAAAAACAAGAATAAGGGGCTTCCCTGGTGGTGCAGTGGTTGAGAATCTGCCTGCCAATGCAGGGGACACGGGTTCGAGCCCTGGTCTGGGAGGATCCCACATGCCGCGGAGCAACTGGGCCCGTGTGCCACAGCTACTGAGCTTGTGCATCTGGAGCCTGTGCTCCGCAACAAGAGAGGCCGCGACAGTGAGAGGCCCACGCTGCGCATGAAGAGTGGCCCCCACTCGCCACAACTAGAGAAAACCTTCGCACAGAAACAAAGACCCAACACAGCCAAAAATAAAATAAAATAAATAAATAAATTTATATTTAAAAAAAAAACAAGAATAAGATATCACTTGACACTGATTGGCAAAAATCATAAAGAGTGATAATATCTGGTACTGAAAAGGGTGAGTAAAGGAAACTCATAGATGCTGGTGGGAATATAAATTACTTCAACAAATTTGGAAAATATTTGAGCTAACAGTCTCAGTTTTGGGGAATCTATCCTGCAGAAATAAAGGCATTGAAATGCAAGATAAATACACTGAGAACACTGGGTATTACTATTGTGGCTATCATAGATTGTTGTAGTAACTGCCTTTAACTTGTTCACACCTCCTGGTATGCTTGCCCTTTTTGCAGTGTGATTTGCTGCTCCTCCCACTGAGAGTTAAAGTCTATTTCTCTACCTCTTGAATCCTGGACTTGGCCATGTGACTTCCTTCCACCAATGGGATGATACAAGTGTGGCACAAACAGAAGCTTAAAAGCAACTGTAGGGACTTCCCTGGTGGTCCAGTGGTTAAGACTCCGCACTCCCAATGCAGGGGGCCCGGGTTCAATCCCTGGTCAGGGAACTAGATCCCACATGCCACAACGAAGATCCTGCACATTGCAACGAAGATCCCATTTGCCACAACTAAGACCCAGTGCAGCCAAATAAATAAATAAATGTTAAAAAAAAAAAAAAAAAGGAAGCAATTGAAAATTGGAGCTTGCTCATTCTTGCTAATAACCAGCCTCTTGGAGGACGAGAGATCATGTGGAGAAGGCCCTGGTTATCCCAACCATCCTTGTTGAGGCCCCAGATATGAGTGAGGCCATCCTAAACCATCTAGTCCCAGCTGAGCTGGCCCAGACTAGAACTGACCAGCCAACTCAGAATTGTAAAAAATAATAAATATTTGTTGCTTTAAGTCACTAATTTAGATGACATGTTTCACAGAAAAAAATAATTGATACAGTAGTGAAACACCCAAACAGATAAAACGAGCTACCAAAAATTTGGATGTAATCAATGGGAAATGGTGAATGAATTGTTTCACATCCCTGTCACAGACTATTATGCAACTATTAAAGTGTTAGGATCTTCATCTATTCAGAGCAACACTGTCCAGTAGAAAGGTAATGGGAGCCACATGTGTAATTTTAAGTTTTTAATAGCTACATTAAAAACAGTAAAAGGAGATAGATGAAATTAATTTTAATAATCTATTTTATTTAACCCAATATACCCCAAATATTATCACTATAACATGTAATTAATAAAAAAAATTTTGTGTGAAATATTTTACATTCTCTTTTTTTGTACTAAGTCTTAGAAATCTGGTGTGTATTTTATACTTCAGTCAGTTTAATTCAGACTAGCTACATTGCAAGTGTTCAATAGCTACTCGTGGCTAGTGATTACAGTACTGGATGACAAAGGTCTAGAGGACAGCCCACAATGCATAGAAGTTACAGATTCAAATATGTGATTCTCTCCACAGCTCCCCCCCATTCTTTTTTTTTTTTTTTTTTTTGTGGTACGTGGGCCTCTCACTGTTGTGGCCTCTCCCATTGCGGAGCACAGGCTCCGGACGCATGGGCCCAGCCGCTCCGCGGCATGTGGGATCTTCCCGGACCGGGGCACGAACCCGTGTCCCCTGCATCGGCAGGCGGACTCTCAACCACTGCGCCACCAGGGAAGCCCCCTCCATTCTTTTTTAACAGAAAAGCCAAATAAGTGTACATAAGTATGCAGAATGGGATAGAGGGATGTAACCCAAGTTGTTAAAATTGTTTTGCCAGCCAGCCAATTGAGGTTGGAAGGAAAGGGAGATTATATCTCTTTATACATTCTTGTATTGTTTAGCTTCATTATAAAGGTATATTAATTTAAAAATTATTTTTAAAAGTTAAAAAGCATAAAATAAAATAAAACAAAAACAATGAGATAAAAAGGAGGACACATCAAAAGCTCCTAACTGAGGTTACTTTCTGGAGTCAGTATGAAGAAAGAATTTTACTTTTAATATAGGTCCTTTTCAAAAATATATTTATTTATTTATTTATTTATGGCTGTGTTGGGTCTTCGTTGCTGTGTGCGGGCTTTCTCTAGTTGCGGCAGGCGGGGGCTACTCTTCGTTGTGGTGCATGGACTTCTCACTGCGGTGGCTTCTCTTGTTGAGGAGCACGGGCTCTAGGTGCATGGGCTTCAGTAGTTGTGGTACATGGGCTCAGTAGTTGTGGCTTTAGGGCTCTAGAGTGCAGGCTTAGTAGTTGTGGTGAATGGGCTTAGTTGCTCCACGGCATGCGGGATCTTCCCAGACCAGGGCTCAAACCCATGTCCCCTGCATTGACAGGCAGATTCTTAACCACTGTGCCACCAGAGAAATCCCAATATAGGTATTTTTGCACTATTTGTATTTTACTTTTTAATATTTATTTATTTATTTTGGCTGCGCTGGGTCTTAGTTGCAGCATGCGGGATCTTTGTTGCAGCATGTGGAGTCTTAGTTGTGACATGTATGCAGGATATAGTTCCCTGACCAGGGATCAAACCTGGGCCCCCTGCATTGGGAGTGCAGAGTCTTACCCACTGGACCACCAGGGAAGTCCCTGAATTCCTTAAATTTTAACCACAACCACACCTTACTTTTTTACAATTTTAAGTGTTACATTTTAATTTAAAATACGGATATATTTTAAATATTTAATTCCTCATACTAAATATTTATTAAGCATCAGCTCTGATAGGCCCAGACTCATTAAGCCACAACAATTTTTAACTTATAGAATGTGTGGAAAATATTTTTGAACATGGAGAACTTATGGTGCTCCTTCTTTCTCATTCCATGTAAGGTCAATCTCCTACTGCCAATTATTATTCTATCAGGGAATGAAATATATGGAATCAGCTTGCCACTTAAAAACCTAATGTTACTTAGTAGCCAAAAATGCAATCTCCTAACTCCTGCCTTACTTCAGCACTGTCATTTTTTTATAGGGTACATAATATGAAGATACTGAATATCCTAAATCTTCTGTCATTAGTTTACAGGACACCTCTAGTATTATTTGCCCAGCATCCATATTGTTATTGTGTGAGCAAGCATCTTGCAAAATGTAACCTTGCACCCCTGGCCATAATTAATTCTGGAAGTGGGCATCTGGGTGGGTCAGAGCACATCTAAGAATATGTGGACCTTGGATCCAAAGAGTTGAGCCAGTCACTCTCCAGTAGCTGTTAAAGCTATAAGTAAAAAAATCTGGAGCTATCAGCAGTCTTGTTTCCCTTTGGGTGGAATAGGGAAGCAAAGGCAGTCAATCTGCAGAGACAGAAAGAAAAGAGAATTGCTCAGAAGGAGCAGAGAAGAGATAGAAAGTGAACTCTCATGACTTTTACACCCTTGATGCCAGGTTTTTCAGAGATTGATCTATATCTCTATTCTGCCTTCAGCATTATTTTTCTGTCTGTGACCCCTTTATCTTTCAATAAAAACTTCTTTTACAACTAAAGCCAGTTTAAGTTGGGTTTTTTTTTTTTTAACATACGACCAAATAATTCTAGCAAATACAAAGAAAGACAAATGTATAATGACTGCAGTTGGGGGTTTTTTCCCTATTTTCCATTTGTATTCTAGCATGACATTATACAACTTTCAAAATTTTTATTGAATCTGGGCTTCCCTGGAGGTGCAGTGGTTGAGAGTCCGCCTGCCGATGCAGGGGACATGGGTTCGTGCCCAGGTCCGGGAAGATCCCACATGCCGCGGAGCGGCTGGGCCCGTGAGCCATGGCCGCTGAGCCTGCGCGTCCGGAGCCTGTGCTCCGCAACGGGAGAGGCCACAACACTGAGAGGCCTGCATACCGCAAAAAAAAAAAAAAAAAAAAAATTTTATTGAATCTGAAATTTGCCTATTCATGATTGAGGCATTATTGGTTGCATACTGAGCATTCATTCCTCTACTTCCCTTCCTAAAAGAAAACTTATTTGTTCAGGTATTCACTCCTTTCCCCCAAGTAGCACACTAACTGAGGGAAAGATGGTCCATCCTATTGCCATGCATGGCATTTCCCTAGCAACTGTGTATTAAAAGTAATTACACTACAGGGAAAGATTTTTATTCTATGGTTAGAGGAGAGGTTTTTATGTCCTTTGGGACATAAACAAGGAAAACTGCAGTTTTATCTGCTGCTAGAAGCCATCTCACCACCATGAAGAAAGCAGGCATGAGGACAAAACCGACAAATTGAGGAGGGCAAAGGCCAGAAGAAACACAAAGAAACAGAGCCAGCATCTCAATCAAATATTCCATGAACTCTACCTCTAGAATTCTTATATAAGTAAGATAATAAATTCTTAAATTGTTTATGCCACTTTGAGGTGGATTTTCTGTTATTGCAGCTTAAAACATCCTCATCTTCTTCATCATCAAACATTATTTAATACCCATTATACATGGCAATGAGAAAGAAAGGAGGTATAAACCATTGTTCTTCTCTGAAGGGACTTAGGATCTAATTAAAGAGGACAGATTTATTAAAATATTATGTAATCATTTAGGTAACATGTTAAGTCCTAAATGAGCAATATGGATAAATAAATGGAGAAGATTCAATCCCTTCTATTGAAGTATTATTTTTTAACTTTAATGAAAATGTTTTTCATTTATAGAATACCTGATGCTTTTTTAAAAATCTGCCTGTTCTTTTTTCATAATATCCTATTCTTGCCTTGTGGATTCTTTTCCTTTCAGACCTTGAATAATTTAAGCATAGTTATTTTAAGGCATGGCAATGGGAATTTATGATGGATTCAAAGAAAGATAAGCAGTGCAATTTGGTTGGAAACATTTGCTACTCCATGGATGAGAATCACTGGCATAACCTGGGAGCTTATTAGAAATGCAGAATCTTGGGCTCTACCCCAAACTACCAAATCATAATTTGCATTTTAACAAGATCCCCTGGTGATTGGGGTTATTCATATAAACATGAAAGTTTGAGAAGTCCTGCTGTAAAGGAAGAGAAAGCAATAAAGTTAGGGAGGTTACTAAGACTCCTCTGCTATTTTAGATTTAAATTTTAGTCCTTTGTGGTAAATGAACACAACTAGTCTTCATAATCTCTAGTATAGGTTACTTAAAGACTCTGAAAAAAAAGCACTTATTTAATTCAGAAAGTACTTCTACATTTACAAAGCTTCCAGATGATTATTACTATATTATTATTACAACAATTATAACTTCAATATAAACAAAAGCCAGTTATCAGAACTTTTTAGTGATACAGATAAGTGGAAATTTACTCATCCACAGGTGAATGTATAAATAAACTGTGGGCAATCCATACAATGGATGCTATACTCAGCAATTTAAAAAAATGAACTATTGATTCATACAATAGAATGAATGAACCTCAAAGAGTATGAATTAATGAATAGTATGAATGAATCTCAAAAACATTATGCTGAGTGAAATAAGCCTTGCACAAGAGAATAAAGTTCTATAACAACTATATCCATGGTGAAAAAAAAAAAACTGATTGCTTTTGGCATTGGTTAAGGACAGGAATTGACTGGGAGAGAGCATATAGAATTTTTTGGAGTTACCAAAATATTCTATACCTTGATAAAGGTTAGGGTTACACCAGTGAATATATGTGTCAAACTCACCAGAATGTATACTCAAGATTTGTGCATTTCACTTTACATTAAAAAGTTGTAGAAAAATTGAACCCTAGTTAACAATACATATGCTGAAGTCTTTAAAGGTGAAGTGTACTGATAGCATATGCAATTTGCTTTGAAATGCACAAAATAATAAGATGATTTGATAGATAGATGGACTAGCTGGTTACAGACAGGAATGGTTAGTTATATGATAAAGTGAATATACCAAAATGTTACCTATAGAATATAGACTGGGGGGTGGGAGGATATATGGGTGTTCACTGTATGATTCTTTCAACTAATCTCCATATTTAAAAATTTTCATAATAAAATGTTGGGGGAAGGAAGAAAGTTGCAGAACATCACTGTAATTTTGTTTAAAAGTATAAAATGTCAGCTTCCCTGGTGGTGCAGTGGTTGAGAGTCCGCCTGCCGATGCAGGGGACACGGGTTCGTGCCTCGGTCCGGGAAGATCCCACATGCCGTGGAGCGGCTGGGCCCATGAGCCATGGCCGCTGGGCCTGCGCATCTGGAGCCTGTGCTCCGCAACAGGAGAGGCCACAACAGTGAGAGGCCCACGTACCGCAAAAAAAAAAAAAAAAAAAGTATAAAATGTGTTGAAGAGGACATATTTGTATATGCATAGATAAAGATATGAAAGCTACATACAATTGCAGAAATTGTCAAGCTGATCCTAAAATTCATATAGAAATGCAAGGGACCCAAAATAGCCAAAACGGTCTTGAAAAAGAACAAAGTTGGAGGACTGACACTTCCTGATTTTAAAACATACCACACAGCTACAGCAATCAGGACAGTGTGTTACTGTATAAAAACAGACATACAGATCAACAGAATAGAATTACAGCCCAGAAAAAAATCCTTACATTTACGGACAACTGATTTTCAACAAAGATGTCAAGAAAATTCAATGGGAAAGAGAGAGTCTTTCAATAAAATGGATATCCACATGCAAAAAATTAACTTGAGCTCCTACTTCACACCACATATAAAAGTTAACTCATAAAGGACTGCATGGACTTCCCCGGTGGCACAGTGGTTAAGAATCCGCCTGCCAATGCAGGGGACACGGGTTCGATCCCTGATCCAGGAAGATCCCACATGCCACGGAGCAACTAAGCCCATGCGCTACAACTACTGAAGCCTGCGTGCTTAGAGCCCGTTCTCTGCAACAAGAGAAGCCACCACAATGAGGACCACAAGCACCACAACGACGAGTAGCCCCCTCTTGCCACAACTAGAGAAAGCCCGTGTGCAGCAACGAAAACTAATACAGCCAAAAAAAAAAAAAAAAAAAAAAGGATCACAGACCTACATGTAAGATAAAGCTGTAAAACTCTTAGAAAAAAATAGAAGTAAATTTTTGTGAACCTTGAGGAATGGTTTCTAAGATATAACATTAAAAGTATAAGCAACCAAAGGAAAAAAATAAACTGGGCTTCATCAAAATAAAAAATTTTAATGCTTCAAAAATGCCATCAAGAAAGTGAAAGACAACCTACAGAATGGGAGAAAATATTTGCAAGTCATATATCTGATATGGAACTTGTATCCAGAATATATAAAGAAATTTTAAATTCAATAACAAGAAGACAAAAACCCCAATTTTTAAAAAGAGCATTTGAAAAGATGTTTCTACAGAAAAGACATGCAAATGAATGATAAGCATATGAAAAAATGCTCAACATCATTAGCCATCAGAGAAATGCAAATCAAGACCACAGTAAGATTCTACTTCACATCTATTAGAATGGTTATAATCAAAAAGACAGATAATAACAAATGTTGGAAAGGATGTGAAGAAATTGGGATACTCATACACTGCTGATGGGAATGTAAAACAGTACAGCCACTTTAGAAAATAGTCTGGCAGCTCCTCAAAAAGTTAAGCACAGAGTTACCATGTGACTCAGCAATTCCACTCCCATGTATACACTCAAGAAAAATGAAAACATATGTCCAATATAAAAACTTATATATGAATGTTAATAGCACCGTTATTCCTAATAGTCAACAAGTGCGAAACTCAAATGTCCATCAGCTGGTGAATGGATAAACATATTGGCATATCCATGTGATAAAATATTACTGGGCAATAAAAAGGAAGTACTGACACAGGCTTCAACATGGATAAACCTTGAAAACATTATGTTAAGTGAAAGAAGCTGTCACAAAAGACCACATATTGTATAATTCCATTTATGTGAAAAGTCTGTAATAGGCAAATCCACAGAGACAGAACATAGATTAGTGGTTGCTAGTGGAAGGGCAGATGGGGGAATGAGGAATGACTATTAATGGGCACTGGGTTTCTTTTTGGAGTAAAGAATATGTTCTAAATTTATGATGATGATGGTTACTCTGTGAATACACTAAAACCTACTGAATTTTATACTTTAAAAGGGTAAATTTTATGCTACGTGAATAATATCTCAATAAAGCTATTATTTAAGAAACACACTTAGAGTTTGTTGTCTGGTACACAGAGGTGACTTTCAGATCTCTGCCAGTAGCAAGAGGGGGAAAAACTGCAAGCGCAGTAACCGCTGCTAAGAAAACACCAGCAGTTTTTAATTTTATGCTGTCCTATATTTTGCTGTGACTCTCGTAGCTTTCAATAATGCTATACTTGAGGCCAAAACAGAAATGCCTTTCATATTTTATTATAACAGCTAAGCTGGGAAATAAACTCACCAATTGCTTTTTTTAAAAGGAAATGAGCTAAAAACAACATAGATGTAAGTGTAGCTTAAATAAACCTTTGCTCAGTAAGATGAATGTGTTCACAGGGAAAGGAGAGTTTGGTAGTAAAAACAGTTTAAAGTGTTACATTATTTTACTTTATTTTTTAAAAAGCATTTTGTTTCATTTACTGTGGATGGTCAAACATTTTTTTCTTTCAAACATCATTTTAAAACAGATGGTAAATCTGTTGGATAGTAAAAAGAAATAACATCTTGTTTCCATTTTCCTATTCCTTCCAGTTCATCTCTTTATTGTAAATCATTTTCCATTGTTGGAAGATACTAAATTTAAATCAAACTGAAAGGAAAAAAAGCATGTGGCTATATTCATAAATTTGTGTTTCTTAGCACTGCTGCCTTTTATAGCCATTTTATGAAGAATATTTCAAATTGATCTATTCTTTCTGGATCTGAACAAATTGAGTTTCTTTTCTTGATCAAACAGATTTTCAAGAAACCTATTTACAAAAAGAAAAAATATGTAATTATGATATATAAACATTTACATAAATTTTAATACTCTTCCATGAGAAAAGATCTGAAACTGGTAAACATTTAAGGAATGGTATTAAGTTTAATTTGTAATGATAAATAAATAAGATGTACAGTGCTTACCATTTTCTTAGACTAAAGTGCTGTACATGAGAGTGTGTATTATGTATGCGGACATACATGCATATATGTAAGTGTATAATACTCACAATTATGTAAATTAATAAATAAAAATTCCTTACAATAACTCATTACAATGAGGCAACAAAGAAAAAGCAAGGTTAAGCAACTTCTCCAAGCTGAATTCAGGGAGTCTGGCACTACAGATGATGTTTGTTTTTTTGGTTTTTTTGTTTTTTTTTTTTGCGGTACGCAGGCCTCTCACTGTTGTGGCCTCTCCCGTTGCGGAGCACAGGCTCCGGACGCGCGGGCTCAGCGCCATGGCTCACGGGCCCAGCCACTCCGAAGCCCCCAGATGATGTTTTTGATAATTACTCTAGGTACATATCAAGAGCTCTGAAAACATTAAACAAACCAATAGACCCTTCCTATCTTCTATTCTGAACTGCCCTTTATAAAACACGAAGAACTTCCTTTGGACATATGATGCATCTAAAGTTTATTGTAAAGTTCTTCTACTTTAGAAGGTAACTAATTTCTGGTTTTGAACCTTCTTTGATCTGTGACAAAACTCTCTAGGTTTGATAAATCCAAATAATTTTTCCATCTAAACCACATTACTTTAGGATCAAGTATAAATACATTTAAAAAGATGCATTGGAGGGCTTCCTTGGTGACGCAGTGGTTGAGAGTCCACCTGCCGATGCAGGGGACACGGGTTCGTGCCCCGGTCCGGGAAGATCCCACATGCTGCAGAGCGGCTGGGCCCCTGAGCCATGGCCGCTGAGCCTGCGCTGCGTCTGGAGCCTGTGCTCCGCAATGGGAGAGGCCACAACAGTGAGAGGCCTGCGTACCGCAAAAAAAAAAAAAAATAATAGAGATGCATTGGGGATGTCACTGAGGGAAGACTGCGTCTAGAGGTAGGGCCAGAAAGCCACAAAGGACCAGGAAGCACAGGACCAGAGTGGCTGGCTGCCCTGGAGGTCCTGCTCTCATGCGTAATGCTACCCTAGCCACCCATCCCCCTCCTCAACAGGGATCTGAGAATGTACCAAGAGTCCCCCCAGCCTTAGCCAGGGGACCCTATATATAGGGTCCATGTGCAATAGGGAGGGATGTCTTCTATTTTATGCTATCCCCTAGCCACCCACTGTTGGAGCAGAGTGAGAAGGTATTTTCAAGACAAAGCACAGGTACCACAAACAGAAGTTGTGAAGTTGCAAAAAAAAAAAAAAATTGAAAATAGGTTAATAAATCCATATCTGGTCTTCCCTGGTGGTGCAGTGGTTGAGAATCTGCCTACCAATGCAGGGGATACGGGTTTGAGCCCTGGTCTAGGAAAATCCCCCATGCCGCAGAGCAACTGGGCCCGTGAGCCACAACTACTGAGCCTGCACGTCTGGAGCCTGTGCTCCACAACAAGAAAGGCCGCGACAGTGAGAGGCCCGTGCACCACGATGAAGAGTGGCCCCTGCTTGCCACAACTAGAGAAAGCCCTCGCACAGAAACGAAGCCCAACACAGCCAAAAATAAATAAATTTATTTTTTTTAAATAAATAAAAAATAAAAATTAAAAAATCCGTATCTTTATTTTCCTGGAGGTAAAAGAGTGAGCTACATGATGGAAATAAATTTTTATATAAGGAATGTATCTACTTTGATACTTTGGACTTTTAGCTTTAAAAAAGCCAAAGAAAACATACTTTTTAATGTTATAAAGATAATCAACTTCATACAACTAATTTCCTTGGAACAATTCCCAAAAGATATTTTTATTTTGGGAGAGAGACAAAAATTGCCTCCCTATACACAAGTTCTACAACCAGATTGCTCTATGACATTTTTCCTAAAAGCATTCATTTTAGGAAACATGGCCAACTTGTACCAACTTCAACTGAGTTATAGTTAATGCTTGGAATTTTGTGTTAAGAAGGAATCTTAGGATGAACAAGAATGAGATTGATATAAGAGGTGGCCAAGAGGCTGAAGTAGGAGGAATCTGAACTTACCTCCTCCCACAGACACACCAAAATTACAACTACTTACATAACAACTATCTATGAGAACAACCTGAAGACTAGCAAAAAAGATCTTCACAACTAAAGACATAAAGAAGGAAACACAATGAGATGAGTAGGAGGGGCAGAGATGCAGTATAGTCAGGACTCACACCCTGGGGGTTAGTGACCCACAACTGGGTAGAGTACTACAATTGTAGAGGTACTCCCTAAGGAGTGAGGGGTCTGAGCCCCATAGCAGGCTCCCCAGCCCAGGGGCTCTGCACTGGGAAGGCAAGCCTGCACAACATCTAGCTTTGAAAACCAGGAGGGCTTATGTTCAGGAGAGCCACAGGGCTATAGGAAACAGAGATTTCGCCCTTAAAGGGCACATGCAAAATCTCGCACACTGAGTCCCAGTACAGAGGCAGTAGTTTGAAAAAAGCCTGGGTCACACCTACTTTCGGATCTTGAAGAGCCTACCAGAGAGGCAGGAGGCAACTGGGACTCACCCTAGGGCTGGAGACAGTGGCAACACATTTTTGGGAGCTCCTCCTGCCATGATAACACTATGCTGGCAAGCGCCATTTTGGAATCCTCCCTCCAGCCTATTTAGAGCCAGGGGCCCAGCCCCGCCCACCAGCGGCTAGCACCAGCCCTGAAGCCCCCAGGCTGTGCAAACAGCTGCACAGAGACCTGGCCCCATCCTCCAGCAGGCCAGTACCAGCCCTGCACCTCCCCAGGCTACACAGTTAACCACACTGGAAGCCTACCTCACCTTCCAGCAGGCCTTGAAGCCACAGCACAAGGGATGACCTCATAGCCAACTGGGGAGGGAGCCCTGCCTACTAGCACGCTTACAGCAGTCAGCCCCACCATAAGAGGAGGGCGCACACAACCCACTAAGGGAGCACTGCTAGAGCATGTAACTCTGGTGACCAAGGAGAGCATGCTGCTGGGTCCCATAGTACGTCTCTTACATAAAGCCACTTTTTAAAGATCAGGAAATATAACCAACATACCTAACATGTAGAAATGAACAGAGAATTGGGCAAAATGAAGAGACAGAAGAATATGTTCCAAATGAAGAAACAAGATAAAACCCCAGAAAAACTGAGCGAAATGAAGAGAAGCAATCGACTAGATAAAGAGTTAAAGGTAATGATCATAAAGATGCTCACCAAACTTCGGAGAAGAATGGATGAACACGAAGAGAATTTCAACAGAGTTAGAAAATATAGAGAACAACCAAACAAGCTGAGGAATACAATAATTGAAATAAAAATTACACCAGAAGGAATCAAGAGTAGATTAGACAATAAGGAGAAATGGATCAGTGATCTGGAAGACAGAGTAGTGGAAATCACCCAAGCTGAACAGAGAAAAGAAGAAAGAATTTTAAAAATTGATGATAGTTTAAGAGACCTCTGATCAAGTGTATTAACATTTGCATTATAGGGGTCCCAGAAGGAGAAGAGAGACAGAAAGAGGCAGAGAACTTTTCTGAAGAAATAATAGCCGAAAACATCCCTAACCTGGGAAAGGAAACAGACATCCAGATCCAGGAAGTACAGAGAGGCCCAAAAACATGAACCCAGGAGGTCCACACCAAGATACATTATAATTAAAATAGCAAAAATTAAAGATAAAGAAAGAATCTTAAAAGCAGCAAGACAGAAGTAAATAGTTATATACAAGGAAAATCTGACTTTTCAGCAGAAACATTGCAGGCCACAAGGGAGTGGCATATTATATTCAAAGTGATGAAAGGAAAAAAACTACAACCAGGAGTACTCTACTCAGCAAAGAAAAAAACACTACAACCAAGAATATTCTACCCAGCAAGGTTATCATTCAGATTTGAAGGAAAGATAAAGAGTTTTACAGACAAGCAAAGCTAAAAGAGTTCAGTACCACTAAACTGGCCATATTAAAGGGACTTCTCTAAGCAGAAAAGGAAAGGCCACAGTTAGAAACTTTAAAATTGTGAAACAAAAAAACTCACTGGTAAAGGTAAACACACAGAAAAGGTAGATCAACCACTTATAAAACTACTAGGAAGGTTAAAAGACAAAAGTAGTAAAATCCTCTTTATCTACAATAAATAGTTAAGGGATACACAAAACAAAAAGATGTTGATATGATGTCAAAAACATTAAACATGAGGAAGGGGTAAAAGTAGTGAATTGTTAGAATGTGTTTGAACTTAAGACATCATTAACGTAAAATATTCTCATATATATGTGTGTGTGTGTGTGTGTGTGTTTGTGTGTGTGTGTGTGTGTGTGTGTGTGTGTGTGTATATATGGGGGGAAGAGTTACATATATAAAACTCATGGTAACCACAAACGAAAAATCTATAATAGGTATACACACAAAAAAGAAAAGGAACCCAAACATAACACTAAAGATAATCATCACATCACAAGGGCAGAGAGCAAAAGAAGAAAGGAACAAAAAAGAACTACAAAAACAACACCAAAACAATTAACAAAATGTCAATAAGTACATACCTATTAATAATTACTTTAAATATAAATGGACTAAATGCTCCAATCTAAAGATACAGAGTGGGTAAGCGCCACAACAACTGAGCCCACGTGCTCCGGAGCCTGTGCGCCACAACTAGAGAGCCCACATGCCGCAACTACTGAGCCCGTGTGCCATAACTAGAGAGAAGCCTGCCCGCTGCAATGAAGAGCCCATGCACTGCAACAAAGATCCTGTGTGCCTCAACTAAGACCCGATGCAGCCAAATAAATAAATAAATATTTTTTAAAAACCAAAAGATACAGAGTGGGTAAATGGATTCTTTTTTAAAGAACCATATATATGCTGCCTACAAAAGACTCACTCGGATTTGAAGACACACACAGACTGAAAGGGAATGGCAAAAGGTATTCCATGCAAATGGAAACGAAAATAAAGCTGGGGTAGCAATACTTATATCAGACAGAATAGACTTTAAAACAAAGATTGTTTTGAGGCAGAGACAAAGATGGACATTACATAATGATAAAGGGAAACAAGAAGATATAACAATTGTAAATATATATGCATCCAACATAGGAACACCTAAAAACATAAAGCAAATACTAACAAATGTAAAGGGAGAAATTGACAATAACAGTATGGGACTTTAACACCTCACTTACATCAATGGACAGATCATCCAGACAGAAAATCAATAAGGAAGCTCTGGCCTTAAATGACATATCAGACCAACATCAATATAAATATTAATATATCTATTAATGCCATTAATGTAGGTATTAATAGATATATAGAGAACATTTCATCCAAAACAGCAGAATACACATTATTTTCAACTGCACATGAAACATTCTCCAGGATAGATCACATGTGAAGTCACAAAACAAGTCTCAATAAATTTAAGAAGATTGAAATAATATCAAGCATGTTTTCCAACCACATGGAATGAGACTATAAATCAACTACAAGAAAAAAACTGCAAAAAAACAAAAAAAACCAAGTGGAATCTAAACAACATGCTACTAAACAACCAATGAGTCACTGAAGAAATCAAATAGGTAATCAAAAAACACCTGGGGATAAATGAAAATGGAAACAACTATCCAAAATCTATAAGATGCAGCAAAAGCAGTTCTAAGAGGGAAGTTTATAGTGAGACAAAGCTACTTCAAGAAACAAGAAACATCTCAAATAAACAACCTAACCTTACACCTAAAGCAATTAGAGAAAGAAGAACAAAAAAAAGCCAAAGTTAGCAGAAGGAAAGAAATCATAAAGATCAGATCAGAAATAAATGAAAAAGAAATGAAGGAAACAATATCAAAGATCAATAAAACTAAAAGCTGGTCCTTTGAGAAGATAACGAAAATTGATAAACCATTAGCCAGACTCATCAAGAAAAGAAGGGAGAAGACTCAAATCAACAGAATTAGAAATGAAAAGGGAGAATAACAGACACTGCAGAAATACAAAGGATCATGAGACATTACTACAAGCAACTATATTCCAATAAAATGGACAATGTGGAAGAAATGGACAAATTCATAGAAAAGCACAACCTTCTGAGACTGAAAAGGAAGAAATAGAAAATATGAACAGACCAATCACAAGCAATGAAATTGAAACTGTGATTAAAAATCTTCAAACAGGGGCTTCCTTGGTGGTGCAGTGGTTGAGAGTCCGCCTGCCGATGCAGGGGACACGGGTTCGTGCCCTGGTCCGGGAAGATCCCACATGCCGCGGAGCGGCTGGGCCCGTGAGCCATGGCCGCTGAGCCTGCGCGTCCAGAGCCTGTGCTCCGCAACGGGAGAGGCCACAACAGTGAGAGGCTTGCGTACCGCAAAAAAAATAAATAAATAAAATAAAATCTTCAAACAAACAAAAGCCCAGGGCCAGATAGCTTCAAAGGCAAATTCTGTCAAACATTTACAGAATAGCTAACACCTATCCTTCTCAAACTCTTCCAAAATATAGCAGAAGGAGGAACGCTCCCAAACTCATTCTACGAGGCCACCATTACCCTGATACCAAACCAGACAAAGATGTCACAAAGAATGAAAACTACAGGCCAATCTCACTGATGAACATAGAGCAAAAATGCTCAACAAAATACTAGCAAACAGAATCCAACAGCACGTTAATAGTATCATACACCAT
The DNA here is from genome assembly GCF_003676395.1 of Aethalodelphis obliquidens. NCBI lineage: Eukaryota > Metazoa > Chordata > Mammalia > Artiodactyla > Delphinidae > Aethalodelphis > Aethalodelphis obliquidens. Next base: position 8,690,436 of record NW_020838002.1, on the reverse strand, counting down.
GATCAAGTAGGGTTTACTCCAGGAATGCAAGGATTCTTCAATATACACAAATCAATCAATGTGATACATCATATTAACAAACTGAAGGATAAAAACCATACGATAATTTCAATAGATGTAGAAAAAGCTTTCAACAAAATTCAACACCCATTTATGATAAAAACTCTCCACAAAGTGGGCACAGAAGGAAGCTACCTCAACATAATAAAGGCCATACATGACAAACCCACAGCCAACATCATTCTCAATGGTGAAAAACTGACCATTTCCTCTAAGGTCAGGAACAAGACAAGGTTGCCCACTCTCACTGCTATTATTCAATATAGTTTTGGAAGTTTTAGCCACAGCAAATCAGACAAGAAAAAGAAATAAAAGGAATCCAAATCAGAAAAGAAGTAAAGCTGTCACTGTTTGCAGATGACATGATACTATACATAGAGAATCCCAAAGATGCTACCAGAAAACTACTAGAGCTAATCAATGAATTTGGTAGAGTAGCAGGATACAAAATTAATGCACAGAAATCTCTTGCATTCCTATACACTAATGATGAAAAATATGAAAGAGAAATTAAGGAAACAATCGCATTTACCCCAGCAACAAAAAAAATAAAATACCTATGAGGAAACCTTCCTGAGGAGACAAAAGACCTGTATGCAGAAAACTATAAGACATTGATGAAAGAAATTAAAGATGATACAAACAGATGGAGAGGTATACCATGTTCTTGGATTGGAAGCATCAACATTCTCAAAATGACTATACTACCCAAAGCAATGTACAGATTCAATGCAATCCTTATCAAACTACCAATGGCATTTTTCACAAAAGTAGAACAAAAAATTTTACAGTTTGTATGGAAACACAAAAGACCTCGAATAGCCAAAGCAATCTTGAGAAAGAAAAATGGAGCTAGAGGAATCAGGCTCCCTGACTTCAGACTATATTACAAAGCTACAGTAATCAAGACAGTATGGTACTGGCACAAAAACAGAAATATAGATCAATGGAACAGGATAGAATGCCCAGAAATAGACCCACGCACATATGGTCACCTTATCTTTGACAAAGGAGGCAAGAATATACAATGGAGAAAAGACAGCCTCTTCAATAAATGGTACTGGGAAAACTGGACAGCTACATGTAAAAGAATGAAATTACAACACTTCATAAAACCATACACAAAAATAAACTCAAAATGGATTAAAGACCTAAAAGTAAGGCCAGATACTATAAAACTCTTAAAGAAAACAAAGGCAGAACACTCTATGACAGAAATCACAGCAAGATCCTTTTTGACCCACCTCCTAGAGAAATGGAAATAAAAACAAAAATAAACAAATGGGACCTATTGAAACTTAAAAGCTTTTGCACAGCAAAGGAAACCATAAACAAGATGAAAAGACAACCCTCAGAATAGGAGAAAATATTTGCAAACAAAGCAACTGACAAAGAATTAATCTCCAAATTATACAAGTGGCTCATGCAGCTCAGTATCAAAAAAACAAACAACCCAATCCAAAAATGGGCAGAAGACCTAAACAGACATTTCTCCAAAGAAGATATACAGAAGGCCAACAAACACATGAAAGGATTCCTGGGTCATAAAACTCAGGAAAATATTTAAGGTACATAAATGTACTAAATTTACAAATATACTAAAATTATCAATGTACTAAAACATATTGATGCCTCATTGTGGTGGTAGCTGGATTATGTGAGATTGAGTCTCTTTCTTCTGTTTCTTAAATTCTCATAAATTTTAAAGTTTAAAATAAAAATATCCATGTTGTAGTTGGAATGATAAAATATATCAATATTAAACAAATAAGTCTCCTTGAAAAATTCATTACAGCCCAGATCTTGGCTTCAGCCTTTGCTACAGACCGAATTTTTGTGTCCCCCACAAAATCCATATGTTGAAATTCGACCCCGGATGTGATAGTATAAGCAGGTGGGGGTAGGTGATTAAGGCATTAAGACAGAGCCCTCATGAAGGCGATTAGTGCCCTTATAAAAGTGTTTCCAAAGGGCTCCACCACCCTCCAACCATGTGAGGACACAGCCCGAGACAACACTCTATAAACCAGGAAGCAGGACTCACCAGACACCAAATCTGCTGACACCTTGATCTTGGACTTCCCAGGCTTCTGAACTGTGAGAAATAAATTTGTTGTTTATAAGCCATCCAGGCTATATCTTACTGCAGCCCAAACAGACTAAGACAGACTCACTGACCCAGAAATCTAATTTCTCGGGAAGACTTACATTAGTGAAGCTCATGGAGACATATACACACACACACACACAAAAGCAAGTATCTTGCAATATCTCAAGGGGAAACAGATCTAATACCGGTTGGTGGGGACTGGGAGAGTGCCTTTCTAACCAAGGGAAATGGTTTGGTAATAAAATTAATATGATTTAAGTACAACCTCAAAGTGGTTAATTCAGGTTAAACAGTGGATTCAGTTGTACTCTGAAATAGGAGAAAATAAGGTGCAAACAATTTCATGATTAAGAAGCCTAAAAATTCACACACCAGCAAACTAACTTGCGCAAAGTTGTGAATGGTTTTAAATCAGTGACCAGTAAAAAGACAAACTATCACTTTTCCCACTAGATATTCAACTCATGACATGTGTGTATATGTATGAAAATTCACCCTCTCTAGTGAGGGAAGATTGCACACCTCAAGCGTGGCACGGATTTTTAATTTCAAGACCTAACCACCAAGAGTTACTTACTTCACGTCAATTTCTAGAAATTAAAGGTAAAAAACTTGAGGTTCAAAATAGAAAGGCTATTGGTGGTTGTGGGAATGGGGCAGACTCATGGAATACAATTAAGTATCATTTAGAATATATTTTGGCTAGAGACCAAGAGGCAAGGTTCTTCGTTTCTTTCGTTTAAACTTTTTCTTAATAAATCTTTTATTTTGGAACAGTTTTCGGTTAACAATTATAGCGAAGATAGTACAGAGTCCCCTATACCCCATACAAGACAAGTTTTTTAAACTCTAACTTCTACCTCCACCCCTCCCACCACCCAAACCGTCCCCCACTTCTCTCCGATTCTATCTCCTCAGGTTTCAGCAGGGCCTTGTTCTCACAGTGCAAAGTTAGGATTGTAACGGAAACCCAGTTCAGTTCAAACTTCACCGTCCAGCCACAACTGGGTCAGCTGAGCTAGCCGACACCAGAACACTCCCGCCCCGCCCAGCTCTTTCAGAGGCGCTCCGACCCCTCGCCAACGTGGCTCCTCCAACTGAGGTCCCGGGAGACGCGAGCCAAGCGGGACCAAAGCGCTGGGCAGCTTCCAGAAGCCAGGCGCGCCGGGAGCAGGACCAGGTGAGCACCCAACAGCACGCTCCTCCCTCGAGGGGAGGTTCCGAAGGCTAAAACATTTTTAACCTCAAAACTTCCAGACCTTTAACCGGCTTGGGGCGAGTTACACAAACCTACCCACATTCGCTTATTGTTTAACGCAGACGCCTCCGGGCGCTTCTCGGCCACAACCGCCTCTTCACAGCCAACACCCCCAGACGGCCTCAGCCCCGCCCCGTCGCCGCTGCCAGTCCCTCGCCGCGTCGCGCGGGGCCGGGGCGCGCGCGCGTGAGGACGTCCGGGAGCGAGCGCGCCGCCGCCGCTGCCGCCGAGCTGGGCGGGAGTTGTTGGCGGTGGGTCTGAAGGTGATGGCCTTGACTGAAGGCCTCGAGGCGGCATCTCCCGCTGTTTCTGCAGTCGCTGCCCGGGACTCGGTGCGCTCATCGTCATGAGAGGTCAGGCCTGGGGGAAGCGGGCGAAGGAGGCGAGGGGCCGCGGCGAAATGGGCTCTGGGGAGAATAACTGAGGCACTCGAAGGTCGAACGTGGGAGGAAAAATCTGTCCTGGAGATTCCGGAAGAGCCCGTTGCGTTTACTTTTCTTCCCTTTTTCTCCCCTTTCTTGCTCGTACTTGGAGGAAAGCGGGAGGGTTCTGTTTTTATTTGTGGAAGAAGACGCTGAAATTCTCCCGTCCAGCGTCGGTCTTCAGAGGTTGGAGGAAATAAATAGCAGTCGTGGCGTTGGAGCATCAGTGAAAGCCTCTAGTGAATGGCACTAAAAACCAAACCGCCCAACAGTAACTGAAAAAAAAAAAAAAATAGAAAAAAAATTCCAAACCTAGGAATGAAATAGAATGACACGGAACATGCCCTGACGTTAACCCCAGCTTCCTCCTACAGAAACGGCAGAAAGGCTCAGCGTTTCGTCAGCTGGATCCACGACGGCTACCCACACTCGTCATTTAGGGATCTTTCCGTGCCAGTGTACTCTTTCCCGACGCCCCTCCCCTCAAAGGTGGCATTTTTAATGTGCAGACTACGTAATTATCCTTATTCAGAATAAAGAGTCACTTAGCAATTACATGGTGACTCCCCAAGTCTTCCTATTTTAAAGGTATTTAGGTAACATCCTTGGGGGGGACAGGAAAAGGTAATACTCTTGGTATTAATTATTGGAAACTTTTTTATTAGCTTTGGGAAAGCTGTTTCAGCATAAAACGAAATTTGTAGGTCACCTAAATGAAATGTTTATTAGTTCTCCATGATGATACTTAATGAGGAGTTAAGATTTGATGCTTTTTTCTTCCTAACCTTTCCACACATTAAAAAAAATACTCTTATTAGATGTAGAATCTACATCAGAGATGAAACTGTTCCAGTTGAACAAAGTAAATGTATTTAAGTGTTCTAGTATGATTGAGTACTAGTACTCATATTATTAACATCTGCTGAGCACCAATATTTTGACTGTTTTGCCAGTTCCTTCTGTCATTAGAGAACTGGAGGCATCTGAAGCTAAACTTTTTTGGTAGCAGATGTTCCCTAAAGCATAGTTTGCCTAGGGCAGCAGAGCCTTCGCATAAAGGGAGAAGATGGAGGAGTCTAGTAATAAGCAATAGATAACCTGGAAATAATTCATGTACTGTGACTATCAGCCTCTCCTTTAGTGAATAAATTATTCCTAGTGAGCAATATATTGCCTGTACGTAATTGTTCACTTAGAATATTTTCTGCGCTTTGATTTTTAGGAGACAGAGCCCTGAAGCAAAGAAATCTGGATCACAGAAAAAGTATTCAGGGGTCATGCAAGCCAACTGTAGCCAACTGCACAGCCCTTCAGGAGCTGCAGGCAGTGAGGATGCCTCAGCCTCCCAGTGTGTCCAAACAAGATTGACAGGAGAAGCTTCCTGTCTTTATTCTGGAGATGTTCATATTCAGATAAACTCCATGCCTAAAGAATGTGCTGAAAATCCAAGCTCCAGAAATGTAAGGTCAGGTGTCCACGGCTGTACCCATGGATGTGTACACAGTCGCTTACGGAGTCACTCCCACAATGAAGCAAGGCAACCTGATGATACCGAGATGGAGTCTGGAGATCGTGGTAGTAGCTCCTTCTCAGAATTCCGATATCTCTTCAAGTGGTTGCAAAAAGGTCTTCCATATATTTTGATTCTGGGTGTCAAACTTGTTATGCAGCATATAACAGGTAGGGTATAATAAAACATCGAGCTGTTTCATTACTATATGCAGCTAATTTTCTTTCTTTATTGGTAGTCTACTTTAACCTATGTATTTCAGTTTCTTATTTTGTTAGTTTTTAAAATTGTATATGCTTCCTTTAAATTCATGTCATGTTAGCTCTTTTTTTTTCCTTTCAATTAACTGGACCTTATTTTCTAACAGGAATTTCTCTTGGAATTGGGCTGCTTACAACTTTTATATATGCAAACAAAAGCATTGTAAATCAGGTTTTTCTAAGAGTAAGTATAACCAGCAACTAAAAAATTATTAAATGTTTCTCCCTGTAGAATTATATACTCATTTTTGAGAGAAATAGGAGTAAAGATAAGATAGTTTATTTGATAAATTTAAATAGATATAATGTACCATCCATGATATATTAAATGTTGTTATCTAAATGACCTGGAATAAGTGATCTGTCCTAATACTGAATTGATTCACCTTATTTTCTTTGTATATTGGGTTCCTGATAAAGAAAAACTAGACAGAAGGATTAAAAGGTTTAGAACACACTATTTGATCTGATTTGTCAAGTGCTATCATGTTTTAAGTTAGTTTGACCGTACTAAGTAATATAATCATCATTAAAAACTTCAGCTGTTGTACTATAAGATTTAAAATAGTCAAATAAAACGTACACTGAATAAATGGGTATTGAACTATTTATTTAGGTTTCTCTTATTTAAAGAAAACTAAACCCAAGAAGTTTTTCCATAAGAAATTATAAAAGATTCCTATTCATGTAAATTATTGGGAAAACAGGATTAGTTTATAAAATTTCAAGCAACTTTCAAGGGTTATATCTGTGTAAAGGATAATACATTTTGACCTGAAAATTCCTAGTTAGAACCTATCAAACCATAAAAGTTTAATTCAGGGTTTAAAACTAGTAAAATTTTTAATTAAACCAGTAATTAAAACAATTATAAAACTGAAATTAAAAACATTTTATTAAATTCTTATTGAATTGAGAATTTTTAAAATTATATTTATAAACCCTGGCAACATAAATGCAGTTTTTAAAAGTCTGTTTTGTTGGGAAGGCAAAAATAGGAAGCCGCAGAAGTAAAGTTTTTATTTACGTAGGTCCTTTATGTCAGTCTGTAGAAGATTTGGCTTTGAAACGTAGGTAATGTTACACAATGAGGAAACTTGTATTTTAAAAATCTGTTTATGTGTTTTGTTTTTTTCACTAAAGGTATGTAAAATAGAATGTGATGATGTACAATTTAACAAATATTCTGTATTTTTATTAAGATAAATTAATCTATTAAAATGTTCTAAGTTAATAAATTAGTCATTAAAATAGTTTAATGATATTTAAAATTCTGGCATAATTCAAAGTAACAAATTATAAAATTGTTTATTTTTCAGGAAAGGTGCTCAAAGATTCAGTGTGCTTGGTTACTGGTATTCTTAGCAGGATCTTCTGTTCTTTTATATTACACCTTTCATTCTCAGTCACTTTATTACAGGTAATTAGAGGTCCAAGTGCACAATCACATTTTTATGTAATCGTATATTCCATAGCACTTTGCATATATCTTACTTGCACATACTTAGAGTTCAATTTTTACCTATCTGTCTCTTTCCAAGATTGAGCTTAAAGTGACTTACTCACATTTTTATACCCAGTGCCTTGCCTCACAGCAAGTGCTCAATAAATACTTAATTTTTGATACTTAAATTTTTACTTATATAATCAGTAGTTACTAAATACCATTAGGTTGTTGTTGGTGATCTTTTTTCGTTTTTCATTTTTGATAAATAAAAATTGTATATATTTAAAATATATAACACGTTTTGATATATGTATACATTGTGAAGTGATTACCACATCAAGCTAATTAATATATCCATCACCTCCCTTAGTTACCTTCTTGTGTGTATGTGTGATAAGAACACTTGATCTTTGTCTCTAGAAGACGACTTGCTAAAGGACAGTAGTTGATAAGTTTCCATGTCAGATGGAAGTGTTCTGAATTTTCAGCTTTAATCAGATAATTAGAAGTCCTGGTTTCAGTGGAGTTGGAGAGATGTGGACAAATCTGGGATATAGTTTGTAGGTGTAGCCAGTACTACTCGGATTGGATTGGGTGAGTAGGTAAGGGGGAAGAATCAAGGGTGATACTGGGTTTTTTTAGTCTAAGCAACTGGCTGGGTGGTGGTGCCATTTACTGGGCTGGGAAAGACTGGGGAAGGAACTGGTTTTGAGGGAAAATCAGTAATTTTGTTTTGAACATGTTAAGTTTGAGAGGCCATGTAGAACTGTTAAAGTGATTATAGATATTTGTCATGAGCTCAGAGTAGAGGTTAGGGCTGTAAATTTTGGTGTTATCAGCATATGGTTGATATTTAAAAACCAAGGAACTTGACAAGACTAGTCAGGGAAAGAAAGTATAGACAGAGGAGAGGGCCCAGGACTGGACATGCCCACAATTAGCCAGAGGAGGAGAAGCAAAGGAGACTTAAGAAGGAACCATCAGGGACTTCCCTGGTGGTGCAGTGGTTAAGAATCCGCCTGCCAATGCAAGGGACATGGGTTCGAGCCCTTGTCCAGGAAGATCCCACATGCCGCGGAGCAACTAAGCCCGTGCACCACAACTACTGAGCCTGTGCTCTAGAGCCCGCGAGCCACAACTGCTGAGCCCGTGTGCCACAACTGCTGAAGCCCTTGCGCTGAGAGCCCGTGCTCCACAACAAGAGAAGCCACCGCAATGAGAAGCCCGCGCACCGCAACGAAGAGTAGCCCCCACTCACTGCAACGAGAGAAAGCCCATGCGCAGCAACGAAGACCCAATGCAGTCAAAAATAATAAATGAATAATTTTTTTAAAAAAAGGAACCATCAGTCACATATGAGAACCACTAGAAGAGAGTGGTGTCAGAAGTCTAGGAAGAAAGTATTTCAAGGAGAGAAGAGGGGGAAAAAGTGACCTTCGAATTTAGCAAGAGGGAGGGAGTTGGCGATCTTGACAAAAACAGTTCAGTGGAAAGGAGGGGTTAGATTCCTGACTGGAGTTGATTGAAGACAGATTGGCAGCTACGGAGTATTTGTGAGTTTTTTAGATTATAGGCTAGAAAGATATCAATCATGACAAGTTAGGAAGACTCGTTCTTTGTGGAGGGAAGATTTGAAATTCAAACATTTAAGAAGTTTTTAAAATAAATTTATTTTTGGCTGCATTGGGTCTTCATTACTGCGTGTGAGCTTTCTCTAGTTGTGGTGAGTGGGGCCTGCTCTTCCCTTGCAGTCTGCGGGCTTCTCATGGCAGTGGCTTCTTTTGTTGCAGAGCATGGGCTTTAGGTGTGTGGGCTTCCATAGTTGTGGCACACGGGCTCAGTAGTTGTGGCTCACGGGCTCTAGAGCGCAGGCTCAGTAGTTGTGGTGCACAGGCTTAACTGCTCTGCGGCATGTGGGACCTTCCCAGACCAAGGCTTGAACCCGTGTCCCCTGCGTTGGCAGGCAGATTCTTAACCACTGTGCCACCAGGGAAGTCCCTAAAAGGTCTTTTTAAAATAAGCAAAATGATCTTCCATTCTATTTACATGAATTCTAGCATCTTGCCAAACTCTTATTTTTACACATCAAATTAAATATTTGGTAGCAAATTTAGAACCCCCATCGACACTTTTATCTTTTTATGTTGCTCTGGTAAGTTTTGATGTTTTCTCTTGGTAGCTTAATTTTTTTTAATCCTACTTTGGACTATTCGAGCTTCTGGGACGTACTTTGGATCGTTGGAATTACAGACTTCATTCTGAAATTCCTCTTCATGGGCTTAAAATGCCTTATTTTATTGGTGCCTTCTTTCATCATGCCTTTTAAATGCAAGGTAAGAAAGTAATATGTTTTATTGGAAAGATGTTAGCAGACCATATTAATGCTATTTAGTCTTTGCTTAAATGATTCCTTATATAATTTTTCAGTTTGCTCAATAACCTAATTTTAATTATCTATATTATCTCAGACTGGCAGCTATTTGGTCAAAGACTTGAACCTAAATATTAATCTATTCCAATAAAATCAATTATATTTGCTTTGGAATAATCTAAGAATGAGTCCCCACATCATATATGGGAAAATATATATTTATACTTCTGTTTTCCTCCAGGGCATTGTTAATTGATAACTGACTTAGGCAGTTATTCAGTGTTTTTTCATATTTAATGAAAACTTTAAATTTTTATAATCAGCAAAATGTTTTATTATACATAAAACATTCAGTCACTCTTTAGAAATTCTTTGAAAACAGACCACTCAGTGACTGTAATATCTAAAGAACCAAGTTGAGGTTGTCAGTCATAACCATTATCATTATGAAGATTAATTTTATAGTTGTGTTATTGTGCCATATACCCATGATGTTCTCAGCCCAATATGAAGTATTTGCATTGTGCATGTAAGTACCTTGGGTGGCTCTATTTGTTTTCTTTTTTCTTCCTTTTTAGGGTTATTGGTATATGGTTTTAGAAGAATTATGTCAGTATTACCGAACTTTTGTCCCCATACCAGTTTGGTTTCGTTACCTTATAAGCTATGGGGAGTTTGGTAATGTAACTGGATGGAGTCTTGGGATATTGCTGGCTTTACTCTACCTCATACTAAAAGTAGGTAACATAATAAATCTTATCATTTATAATGATTCATATAATACTGTTTACATATTTTACATATGACTGCTTTTCTCTTTATATATTTTATAGTTTATCTTCATATCACTAGTTTGAAGTAATGGCAGATTCTATATCTACTTAGAAATGGAGAAATGAAAATAGGTATCTTAATCCAGTGGTTCTCAGATTTTATTGGGGGAGTGGACCTTTAAGCATGGATTATCTAAGGTGGAGGGGAACAAGAAGAATAGAACATACCCATCCCCTACAGTAGCATCTCTCATACACATAATTCTCAAACTAGTGGAGTATCTTGTCCTGTTCCCTCTATGCCTGTTCCCCTCAGCTTAATCACTTTATGAAACGTTAAATAGGTTAAGGACATGTGAACCAGATAAAATTGCCTTGCCTTTGATTTAGTTGTTTATATTTATCTTGACCAAATTGTAACTCTGGGCATTCAGATGTACTTCATTTTGGTTAACAGTTGGCTGAAACTGATAAATAGAGTAAAATATTCCATAATTGGACTTTAAATATATTTAGAATGAAATGATTAGTTGTGATATGCAATGAGCATAAAATTAATATCAGTATTTGATATTAGCTTTGATCTCTGAGTTTAGCAGGTAAGGCTCTTTGAACAAATGAATTATTTTCTCTTTCAGCTTCTGGACTTTTTTGGACATCTGAGAACTTTCAGACGGGTTTTAAGAATATTTTTTACACGGCCAGTAAGTATTTTTTAATCAGAAAAAACACTTTTTATCTTTCTTTCTACATTATAAAAATGTTTTAGTTCAGCAGTTTTACAAATGAAGATTTCATAATTACGTGAAATTATGTAAGTTTTCATAAGTACTTCTTGTACTTTGGCATTTGGGGCTGTGATGATATAGAGGTTTTGTTTCTGTGATAAGTTTAACTTGCACATTGACAACCACCTGATAGTTGATGAAGTACTTATATATTTGAGTTTGCCTCTTGCCCTTTCAAATCACTTGACATTCTTAAGGGTTTATAAACATTCCCTTAAAAATCTTATGAACTTTTGTTTCTCTTCCTTTATTTAAGCCACAAATAGTAGCTTTGTGTATTTTCATTAACTCCTATTCAACTTCTGTGAAAGTGCTTATACTATAATTTATTGTGTATATGAAGAAAGCTCATTACCAAAAATCATGTCCCTTGAAATTTTCTTACTGGAAAAATTTCCCCAATACGCAGTTCTGTATGCACAAATAAGTTCATGACAATAACAGTAAATTTAACAATAACAAAACAATTTTAACAATAAATTGAGACTCCAATGTCAACTGTAACTTTATTATGTTATTCTACTGATGTAACAAACTGCAGAAAAAGGGTATCATAGCCCAAATGATAAATAGCTCATTTGCTATTTAGTAGCCTCAGAAGTTCTCAGTATATAAGAGTGATCACCAGGTTTCAGAGTTTGATTCTCAGTTTTGCAGTCCATTAGGTACTTAACAATTATGTGGTCAGGACTCAGGGGAATCTGATGTACAAGAATGCCAGTCTAATAATATATGTTTAAAAAAAAACAGGATTATACCAACAAAGTGGAGTAAACTAACTGGCCAGGGCACCCTTTCCTAAAGACAGTAATGTATTAAGTTTTTTTTTTTGCGGTACGTGGGCCTCTCACTGCTGTGGCCTCTCCCGTTGCGGAGCACAGGCTCTGGACGCAGTGCAGGCTCAGCGGCCATGGCTCACGGGCCCAGCGGCTCCGCGGCATGTGGGATCTTCCCAGACCAGGGCACAAACCCACGTCCTCTGCATCGGCAGGCGGACTCTCAACCACTGCGCCACCAGGGAAGCCCTGTATTAAGTTTTGCTGCATCCTATTCAGACTTCTTTCTTTAGATAAGATACAATAAAATTGAGACTTCAGCTTTTGAGTTTATTCAGTTGATTATGTATCGGCCACTTTGCTGTAGCAATTAATCTAGTAAGGCTTCAGCTGAAATACTTTTGATATTCTTTCTCTGTGAAGCATAAAGAGACTATCACAGATCACTGTTTTATTCCTGGGATTCTCATGTTCCTTAATGTTGCCCTGAAAATGGCAATCATCATCAGGGTGTCTTCACCTGAAGGGAGTCTGCAAAGTGCCAGACAAGAGTGCTATTTTAAAAGCTTGTCAGCATACATATCTGCAGTGTACTCTGCTAAATGACATTTATTGAAGGGAAACTGGCACCAAGATCATCCGTCAGTATCTCAGTTTGTTTCTGGAATCTTTAACATGACCAATCTCAAAAAAATCTTCATTTTCAATGTTTTCATCCGTTGAGTCTTAGTTTGATTTTGTTAACCCTCGATAACAAGAAGTTTAGGTCACAGCTTCAGGTTGCTGAGTCAAGTCATGCTTTTGCTCTCATTACCATGACTGAAACTTGGGTGTTCTTTCTTTTCCTCAGCCACCTTTTCCACATCATTTCTACAGAAAGCCGATCTCATTTGTAACATTTTGTCACATCTAGTTAATGACTAAATTCTACTGAATTTGGTAAGGAAGTTATTAAGATCTTAAAGAGATCAGAAACTTTTTTTTAGGACTTAAGAAGAAAAGGAAATTCAAAGATTTGTGTTATTATTCAGTTTGACAGTATAAGTCTACCCAAGTGACATTTTGCAATTACAGTTCTTCTGTAAAATTTTACCATTCTTTCGTAGTACTAAATGCTCCAACTTTTGTGATAAGTAAGGATGATAATTAAAATTATTTTTAGATTTAGTGGCAGGATACTGTTCAGTGGTCCCCAAACCTCCTTCACATTGAACTCATGTGGAGAGCTTTCAGGAATTAGATTCCTGGGTTACATCCTGGTATGTCTGGACCTACTGAATCAATCACCAGTGTGGAGCACAGAAACCTATTTTTAAAGTAGTCTCTACATGAGTTACATTCAGCCAGCCAAGCTCTGGACTGACTTTTTTGAAAAGTGTCATAGGTAATAAGTGGGCTCAATTTGGCAGTACTGGGTCACATAGTACATGAATATAGATTGCATAATGCTGTATTATATTTCAGATCGCTTAGTCTCTTGAGCCATTTGAATTTGAAGCACTGTCATTATTTGGGAATCCAATGAATCTAACAATCTTCCAGTATCCTATTATGTATTACATAGCGAGTTAACCTTGATGCAATCCATCCAGGCATCATTCTGCATACATAGTTCAGCTCTGAAATGTTTATATCCTTTGGGAGAGTTTTCAAATGCCTAGTTCCTTGGAGATTTGAGAAATACAGTACCATCTATGTATTTAAGGAACAGAAAAGAAAGAAATTTGTAGGAACATAACTTCTTATCTTTATAGAGTCACGGAGTGGCTGCCAGCAAGAGACAGTGTTCAGATGTGGATGATATTTGTTCAATATGTCAAGCTGAATTTCAAAAGCCAATTCTTCTCACCTGTCAGGTAACTGTATTTTTAAGCAACCTCAATACAGCACTTCTCTGTGATCTGCAAACATCACATTTATGTTACTTATAGGGAAATATACACTATTCAGCAGAAAGTAGCATTCAGGGCACATACTACTAATTTCTTATTTGTGATTAGGGGTTTGGTAGGTTAGTTAAATCTTGCCCCTTAGTTCTAATGATTTTTTTTTTTTCTTTTTGCGGTACGCGGGCCTCTCACTGTTGTGGCCTCTCCCGTTGCGGAGCACAGGCTCCAGACGCGCAGGCTCAGCGGCCATGGCTCACGGGCCTAGCCGCTCCGCGGCATGTGGGATCTTCCCACACTGGGGCACGAACCCGTGTCCCCTGCATCAGCAGGCGGACTCTCAACCACTGCGCCACCAGGGACGCCCAGTTCTAATGATTTTTATGTAGAGGAGTGTATAAAGGGGGAAAAAAAAATTCAAATGGCATACTGGATACCAAAGTGACTGGGAAACAGACTATTTTTAATAATTGAATACTAGTCTTTTAGAATAATACCAGCATTTGTTACTGGACTGTATAAGGCCCTTTCCTATACTTTATTTCAGTAACCCTCAAAGACTTTATTAAGCTGTTAGTCATTATACTTGATCTTAAAGTTATCACCTGAGGATAGCTTGTATTTTATTAAAAGTGGTTAAACGGATAGTACAAGTCAGAATAATACTTGTGCCTCACCACGAACACCGCTGTGTTCTTGAATGTTATACTTTGTTTTCTCACTTGTAAAATAAAGGGATTAGTGTCCTCCAAATTCCCTTTCAGCTCTAGAGTATGATTCTCTGCAATGTGATGAATTTAAAATTGAAATGTTATCAACTATAAAATCTAGTTCTTAATTTCCTTACAGCATATATTTTGTGAAGAGTGCATTACCTTATGGTTTAACAGAGAGAAAACATGTCCGCTGTGCAGAACTGTGATTTCAGACCATATAAACAAATGGCAAGACGGAGCCACTTCATCACACCTTCAAATATATTAAGTTCTAAACGTAATATTAAGGCCACAAAACACTAATTTTATTTGGTTACAGTGACTATTGGTAAAGACATTAGAATGGATTTTCAGGGCTGGAAGTTAAGGAAAATGTTTCCAAATGGTTTTAGAATATTATAATAAGGCAAGTGTGTAGTCCAGCTTCTCAAAAGATTAAATGAAAGAACCCTATATTTAAAAATATATATAAGTAATGTTCAACATAATGCATATGCAACATTTATTCTATCCTAATTATCTGACAGATAATTGCAGTGTTAAATTGTAAATGTGTTTTCTTGTTAATGTTACCAAAATGACAACTGGATAACTAGAACTAGTGGTTTTAGAGGAATTCAGGTATTCTTTCCTGACACTGTTTTCGGAATAAAGAATATTTTTCATAATATTTTTAAGATACGCATTACCTGAAAGTAGAATTTTCTTTAATATTGACTTTTATAATTCCCATTCTAAAATTTCTCATAAAATTTGTATTTTTAAATGAATGCTCTAAATGCTATATTTTACCTGTACAATCAGATTTTTCTAAGGAAGATTAATTTACTGAGGATGAAATATTTTAATATTGTATTATTCTCTGTAGTGTGATTAGCAGTCATTGAGAACAGATGGTTTAAATTCCTTTTCTTTGTGGACTTCATACATACAATCCTGCCATCAGCTTTAATGTTCATGGTCTTGCTTTTTGGAAAGTGCCACGGACTTTCTTGGATTATTAAAATAATTCACATGGATTACAAACAGCTGGCTTCACTGATGATTTGAATTGAGTGACAAACAAGAGCAACTCAAACACTTAGAAAAGAATTCCTCGGGACTTCCCTGGCGGTCCAGTGGTTAAGACTCCGCACTTCCAATGCAGGGGACGTGGGTTTGAGCTCTGGTCGGGGAACTAGGCTCCCACATGGTGCGTGGCCAAAAAAAAAGAAAAAAGAAAAAAAAAGGATTTCCCCGTATAACTAGTCTTCTCCAGAAGAGTTTTGGAGTCTCATGCTTGAATCACCATTACTTGGGAGGTTAAAGCTTGCACTCAGGCCAACACAAGCTTTGGAGAGTGTGGTTTGTTTGTCTACAGGTATTTGTGCAGGGTGGTGGAAAGAGAATGAGGCACTTTCTCTCTCACTATGAAACCTCTAAGGGAGGATGGATCTATACCAGAAATCCAAAGAACTGGTTATTATATATATTTAGATGCAAGGCCTCTGCCCATTTTCTTTTTTACCATCTATCAGTTTGCACACAAGAAAAAGATAGTGGTGGGAAGTAGAAGCTACGAGGCAGAGGTAGAAAACAAATTTGCAGTGCTGATAAGACAAAGATTAAACCAACCTGGATTAATAAGGATAGTGACCAACCAGATACAGGTTAAACCACTTTTCATGCCTTATGGCCACCCAAATTGACAAAAGAACATTAGCCTGTAACTTTTCTCCCCAGGTGAATATTGCTAGATTATAAGTGCAACTGTTCCTGTTTATTCAGGATGAAATACTTAACTATGTTACATACTTTGAGAACCACTGCAAATACTAAAAAACAAGCTTACTTGGCCTTAAATCACCTTCCTAACTTGGTGGTGAAGCTAATAGTTGTTATTTAGGTATGCAGCAGGGGATAAGTGAGAAAGACAATTTGAGATTAGAATTTGGGTGTGAAGGATATGCTGACTTCTTGATAAAAACATAAGAATAACACCTTAAACACATAGGTTACTTCAGCCCTAATACCTACTTACCACACTTACTTACCCTATGGCCATATGGATAGCTTTGTTTCTTAATATGACTGAATAACAAAAGAAGTCCCTGGTGGACAGTGGGGTTTTTTGTTTTTGTTTTCTTAACAAACAAGAAAGCAGTTCACATATGAGTTTAAAAGGAGGAAAATGTAACAGGAGAGCTTTGCCATTCACTAGTAACATTGATGAACTAGAAGCATTTCTCTTATTTTTATTCCTTCACCTCAAAAACAGGAATAGGGATTCAAACCCCATTTATTCTGTGAATTCAGATCACATCCTCTAAAAGACTGTTTTATCAACATCAAGAGTCACTACTATGTTTTATAAAAAAGTACGTTTGAGAACTTCTGTAGAGAAACCATCTTGGCAAGTGTGATAGAATTACCTCATAAATAAGAGGTGGTTTACACAAAACACCCATCTTACAGTAGATATATCGAGACATTAGTTAAAAACAGATTTGTCCACTATGTTATTTTGTTCATACACATCAGGTAATGTAGTTGACAAATGTGGCTGGAAAAACTGTTGTATGTTAGCACAAGAAAGTCTTCCATTGTTTTTATGTGAAGCTGGCTTTCACATAACTTTTCACATGAACTTTTTTTTTTAAGCAACCAATTCAATTCTACTATTTGACAGAACTTGGAAATCACAGATGTTTAACACCTAATATAAAATCAGTACTAAAACTTGTTATAAATTTAAATTGCTTCAATTTCGCCACAAAAACAGTTTTATGACTGTCATTCTTCACATAAATAGTTTATTAAATATGAGAATCTGAACACATCTGGCATGTTAATGGGAAAAATTATTGAAACCACATGTGTACCTGATAGTTATTTCTTCCTATCTTAGGATAATAATAATTTAAAAAAATCACTTCTATTTTATGTTCATTCAAATTTGCATTTAATTTCTATTTACATTCAATCAATCTGAAATCAAATACTTAATACAGTAAACTAAACAAGATGAAAAGCAGAAAAGGTGTTACCCTCAAAGCACTCCTAATAAGGCAGCTGAAGAATTTACTCTGGTAGATGCAAAGCCAACTTGGGGTAGGAAAAAAAATAATAGTTTAAAGAGCAAACACAGATGAACCCATCTTTCAAATGTTACTTTAGATAATCCACTGATATAATACTTGTGCTACAGTGGTAAATTAAGAATCACACATGAAGAATTCTGTATCAATCAGCAACAGACCACAGGTCATGGTGGAACAAATACTTTATGATTATTTTGTCCAGCTTGCTAGTGTCTACTCCTATGAAAAAAGGTAGATGTTTGGACATTGATGTTTTTATTTGAGGAATTAACCATTTCCACAGCCTCAAAATCCATTCTGCATAAATCGAACATTTCTCATGAGAATAATCTTAGATCTAGCCCTTATAAGCTAGGAACCATATGACTAAGTAACCAAAATAGTTAGGTGCTATATTAAATATAAAATCCAAGGCTTGGGATATTAATACTATTGAAGATGCAGCTTATTTATAATCATTTATTTCTTAAAGAATGTTGAATTTATGGAGTATCATACATGCATTCTTCCCCCCCCAATTACCTTCTATCTCAAAAAATAGTACGGAAGAATCCTTCTTGAAGGATTCAAATTAGTTAAGACCATAAAGGGGAAAAAGAAATAACAGTTTTCCTAAAAATCTGGTTCAAGTTCAATAATTAATACTTTACATTGTTAATCACAGCTGGTTTATAAATCTCAGTTTATTCTGTAATGCTACAAACCTTATAAAATCAAAATTAGTAAACTTCAGTTCTCAATGATTATATTTTAATTAAAAAACAGCATGTATAAAATAAAAAAATATCCTGTAATAGCTGATTTTAAAGAAAATAATCAAGTGATGAAAGAAAAACACTTAATCTCTTTATACACTTACCTGGAATAATCATAAAGAACTTTCTTAGAAACTCAAGACTAGTATTATTGACATATATTTTTAAACTATGCTTGGGTTTTTACAAATAAATATAGGGTAAGCCATATTGCATAGGTGTGTGCTTTCTGTCTGTGACACTAAAGTGGCACTTGACATGTTTTCACAGTCATAGTAGGAATATCCATTTATGAAACAATTTCTCAATAAACTTGCCACAGTATAGAAAATTAACTTCACTGAATGTTAAGTTTGAAAAACTTATTTGTGTGGATGGTAGGTGTGCAATTAATACTTTTTATGCAGAAAGTTACAGTGTTTGCCACTATTGCTGGCAGTACTAATTATGAAACTGGTTTAACTATGGGGTGGTTATAGCCAGCCAATCACAGTGCAAATGTTACTAGCAAATAGGACTGAGGAGGAATATTTTGGTGTAAAACTTTCACTGGAATTTGGTCAGGCAGTCAACACTATAGTTAGTAAACTCATTTGAAAACAAGTATCAGAGTAGTACAAGCCATTTACAGTCTGAAATGAAGCCTGTACATATCACCATAGCTTTTTGGGTTCTGTTTTTCAGACATCATAAACTGTCAGAGAACAAAGACCTGCACTTTAAGTACAATTTCTGCCCTTACCATTATTTAGTTTCTAATTTATTAGCTACAGTTATAAAGTTCTCAGTAGACTGCTGCAATAAGGGAAGAGGAGGTCTAGAGGGAGTGATTTAAAAAAAAAAAAAGGCTTTCTGTCCGAAGATGAGCTGTTATCAATTGTTTCATTTATTGCCACAATTGAAAAGGTATATTTCCAATCATTTTTCATGGTTCTATTTTTGCTTAATGTCATAGGATTTCATCTTATCTCACTCGAACCGCCATTTAAATAAGCAAAGCTTTTTCTGGCTGAATTCAACATGCATAAATAATTTTATGGCTTGGATCCTATGGCTCAAAAAGGTTTGGAGAACATAGCAAGCAGCATCTATTTAAAAAAAATCATAGGGTTGCAAAATATTACAAATTGACTTTGCACACTCAGACTGAAGACATTATAAAAGACAAACAAAAAGGTGGTAAGACTCAACTGCAACTGCATGATCATCTATTATACCAGTATGCACTGAAATAATATTTTTATAAAGCTCTGCAGATATTAAACCCTTTCACCAGCTAAAAGTCAGGGAAACGCTCTCTTTAAGGCAGAAGTATTTAAGAAAGGTAAAGTTACTTTTATTTTTATTCTTTGTACCTGTAAATCACTTATGTAGACTTCATTACAATTTTCAAAAACATAGTGTCTTGTTAACATGTTTCCTAAATTAAGCCACTGAGTTTTCTTATTCACTGTGGAAGACATTCATCAAAAGGCCATCAAATACTTTTACAATCAAAAAATGTAGCCCCAATATAGGAAAAAAAAATACCTTTTTTCCTTTTAAAACCGTTGAGGAAAAAATGTAAGGAAGGCAGACACCAAAAACAGTAAAAAAGAAGTAAAACTTAAAACCTTACCAATTTGCTGTAAAGAGATTATACATAGAGGGTAGACCGTGGCAACACCCCCTTCCCCTGGATCTCCCTCCTCTCTCTCTCACTTTGCCGCCCTCGATATGCATTTTATCCTCTCTTCTGTCCTTCTTCAGCCATAGGCTGAACACATTTCACGTCTTGAACCAAATACTGGTATAAGGTGGCGATATTTTTCCAGTGCAATGCAGGCCCAGGATAAGGATGAAATGTAGGACATACAACTTATGCCCATTCCAAGGCTTCCAGTTAAGCTTAGCACATAATAGTACTGCAAGTAGAAATGATTAAATAGATTTTTTTTCCCTAGTATTACAGACAGGTATTGCAGCTGGGTTACTGAAAATAAACCCCAAGTCCACCCCAATCCCTCAAACGAGCCACAGCTGTGGTTAACAATGATTCATTTGCATTTTTATTATTTCACCAAGAGAAGAAACAGAAGTTGTCTGGCTTTCTTCACACCAATAATTTCGCATTTTAAAGTTTGGGATGTTTTCCATAATGAGCTGAATCAAAAATCTATTTGAAAAATATATATTTATATAAAAAAAGATTCAGGTTGTTTGCACGTAAAACATCAATTGTTAAGTTTCTTTCGTCTTTGATTCCATGTTGCTGGAAAGTCTGACCAAGCTTGCATGCTAATTTGTCCTTAGTTGCAAGTATTACAGGCAAACTCATACTTTGCCTAATGAAAGGATAACCCCTCTTCGACACAATCAGAACTCAACAGTGATTCAGAAGCAACATCCTACCCTTAATACTGTCAGTTTCGAGCCATCAACATGAAATCCTTGATAGGTTGAGAGGATGTTGCTAGGAATCAGTTAATTGATGTGCCTAAGAGTTCCGCAGTACTATTTTCACTTAAGTTTTTTTGCACCATTGATTGATTTTTTAAAATCCATGTTTATTTTTCCTCTGTCCAATGTGTTCTACGTAATGACACTGACTCTTCGAGACTGTCATTTTGAGTCTTCTTGTTTCACCCTGCGGGATGCTCACACATCCCCTCCCCACCTTTTTTGCCTTAAATTCATTAAAAGCATTGCTCTGTCATAGATTCATACGCAGGTGTTCTGGTCGTTTGGAGATCATGGGAAAAGCTTGTTTTTTGTATGGCCCGGAGTTCGGCTGTCGTATTGGAAGTGGTGCTGAAGCTTCCCCACTCGTCGTCACATCCATCTGCTCTATTCCACTTGTTTCCATTGGGTACTCCACAGGCGCCTGAGGATTTGCCGTGCTGGCTGAAGCACCTCTTCCCCAGAAATCCCCAGGAGAAAATTTGACAGGGCTTTAAGACAAGGAAGAGCTATCATTCGTCTCAAGTACTATCTCAACAAGGAACATTTCCCTTACATTTAAAGGGAGTGGGGTAATGTGACCGTTTTTTTTCATTTAATTTCATTTTTGTGTGGATTAATACAAAAGCAGAAGTTAAGCCATTTCTCCCCTAGACTAATTGCTAGTTTCCTAACTGGTCTCTTTTACCTCTCTACTTGCCCTCATAAAACCGTCAATGATACTTACTTTTTTAAAAAAATCATTTTCTCCCCCACTTAAAACGGCTGCTCATTGCATTTAGAATATTTCTCCAAACCTCTGCCATTCTCTTCCTCGCTCACCACACTTCAGGAATGTTGACCTGCCTTTCGTTTCCAAGAAAAAGGCCAAGTTTTTTCCTCCCTTCTGCAGCTTCTGCATGAGCTGTTCTTCTACCTGTAACATCCTTGTATTTCTGTATTTTGTATGGCTAGCTATTTCTCCATGAATAGGAGTCCCCTTGTTATTTTTTGCATTCTAGTATCACACTCTATTTTTTTTCGCATAGCATTTGGCGCTACTTGTAATTACATATTTTATTTCTTTGTTTATTTTGACTCTCTCTCACTAAATTGTAAGCTTCATCAGGACAAGGACAATTCCTGTCTTAATCGTGTGTCCCCAGAATGTAGCACAACCCCTGGTACACAATAAATGCTGAATGAATGGTTAAAGAGTACACTTTCCAGTGCAACGGCTTATTTTCAGGAGGGGAGGTAAACTATATAGCATATTATCGTTGATTAGTCACAGACTAGTCACTTGCAATATTAGAAGGTGTAGAGCTGTGCTTATGTCAAAGAGAATGACAGATCTTCCATTTATGTAACTTGGCATAAATTTCTTAAGCAATGCTCTTCCAAGTTAAAAAAAAGAATAACAAAGTCTGAATACCTGACAGGTGTTCGTGGGCTGCCAATAAATCTTCGAGGTGACCGGATTTTTGGTTCAAAGGAAAACTTTTCTTTCACGCTTTCAAGTACAGATGGAGCCACATAGGTAAAACCCTGAAAGACAGTAACAGTGGACTACAGAATAGGATTTTGTCATGTACATCAAGAAAGTGTGGTGGTTCAATCTCTGACACACCAAGACAATGATGTACACCTAAAATCACCAATGTAGATACTATCCAGTCTCCTCAATCTCATTTTACACCCGTTACCTTCTTTCCAGTAATTTCTTGAGGCACAGACCTCCAGAGAGCAGAATTCTATTGAGCCGCATATGCCAGCAAACAAAATTTCACTCTACTGAAAGGAGGAGAACAAAACAGGAAGATGCAGGCTCTACATTAAGATGTTAAATACAGGGCTTCCCCGGTGGCGCAGTGGTTGAGAGTCCGCCTGCCAATGCAGGGGACATGGGTTCGTGCCCCGGTCCGGGAAGATCCCACATGCCGCGGAGCGGCTGGGCCCGTGAGCCATGGCCGCTGAGCCTGCGCTCCGCAATGGGAGAGGCCACAACGGTGAGGCCCGCGTACCGCAAAAAAAAAAAAAAAAAGAAAAAAGATGTTAAATACAAAGATAAATGCAAAGAAAATTCTAGTGTTCCTAGCCACATGCATATAAGCAACTAAGATTATCACCCCCAAACAGTTTCTCATTATTAGGCCAAAGTCAAAATAGAATTCTCTAACTTGGCACATGTGATCTTTCTGGTTTTATACCAATGAATGGGTAGATTCAGATTTTCCTGATGAATAAGGGTCAGCATTGTGAAAACTTAATTTTAACAGACACTAATGCAATTTTGTTAGCTTTAGTTCTTTCTTGGACCTTGCTATTAGGCTACCAGCTATCATTTATCTTGCTGTTCATGTTCATCCCTTTAACAGTTAATCTTATACCTATCTTCCCTTCTGTTTATTCTTGTCACTTATGAGTAGGCATTTGAGTTATAATAAAAAGACTCAGTAAGGCTCTGGGTGAAGTCCTAAAGAGTAAGGTGCAATTCTGTAGAGCATATGCTTTGTTCTGACAGCTACATGTGGACTACGAAGGCCGTTTCCCCGCATGTTCTTGTGGGCTAAAGCTATAACTACCAAGAGGACCAGACTGTGCCTTAATCATCTTTGAATTTCCTTGAATTCTAATAGGAATTGAAATATTAATTGAACTGAAGTTACTACAGCCACAATCTCCAGATAAGTGGGCTGTTACTATTTTAAATTAATTTTAGTGCTCGCTTAAAACAGATACACGTTGTGTACAGAATTCTGGCTACAACCTAACAAATGAATTGTTCTTGTATTCATTAGTTAGCCAATTCAAGTAATTAAGAAAAGCTCAACACGGATTTCCCTGGTGGTCCAGTGGTAAAGAATTTGCCTTCCAATGCAGGGGATAAGGGTTCAACCCCTGGTCAGGGAACTAAGATCCCACATGCTGTCGGGCAACTAAGCCTGCGTGCCATAACTGCTGAGCTTGTGCGCCTCAACTACAGAGCCTGCGTGCCACAAACTACAGAGCCCTTGCACTCTGGAACCCACGCGCCACAACTACAGAGCCCACGTGCCCTGGAACCCGCGCACCACAACTAGAGAAGAGAAAACCCGCACGCCACAGCTAGAGAAAAGCCTGCATGACACAACGAAGAGCCTGGATGCCACAATGAAAGATCCTGCATGCCTCAACAAAGATACCGCAACTAAGACCCAACACAGCCATAAACAAATAAACAAATAAAAAGATCAGCAATACTTTAACTGGAATGAAAGCTTAGATACATAACTTTTGCCACCACAACTTTGGATTTCTTTGTAGTAAGGTGTTTCTAGACTTTTTTTTTTATGGGGGAGAACAATTGTCAAACTAGCTAAAACTCTATAATGCCCAGTTGAAGAAAAGGTCTGTATGTTAAATCAAAGGTATAAATTCCACATCAGTAGAAAACAAAATTCCACATCATGAAAGAAAAAAAGAAAGCAATGACACAATTAAAATGAATCATGCCTACTTCCCTAACTGATAAGAGATTGTACTAAGGGGGATACAGTAACTTTGCATCATGCTGACATAAATTTAATAACATGCATTCATCTTTCCGTCTTATGTAATTAAAATGCTATAAAATTGTATTTTGCATGTATATTCTTATATCACCATATAATCATACATTTATAGAATTATTACTATTCAGTGTTGTTTACTGAAAAGCATACTGTACTATGGTGACTTAAGTGTTATTTTGCCCATACACAATTTTTGTATTCCATGCTAACTTTAGAACTGACCCTCCACCCCCAAAGATACAACACTACTGTGGTGTGTTATACTGAGAGCATTATTATTATTTTTTTTTTTTTTACTGAGAGCATTATTTTAAAAAAAAGTTTGAAAATTAAGTTAGCAACAAATCCAGTGAACTCAGAAACAAATAAGGAAGAAAAAAAAACTTCCAAATGATTACTTTCCCCATATTCTATTCTCCCTAGGGATAATCCAAAAAGAAATGACAAAGGATAATGACAAAGGAAACAAATGATATAAAATCGGGTAGATATTCACATGACATGTAATTATAGTAATAAAATAAGCACTAGGCAAATAATATGCAATGATGGTCATCAGATATAAACCTATCATTTCTGTTAATCAAAATCTAAAATTTTGTTTTTCTATCTGAGGAGACAAGGTATAAATCAATACAGATACCTCCTCCTTAGGATTAATCTGCTTACAATCACATATGAACCAATATATTTTGATGTCAAATATTCACAATCAACAGGTTAAAAATCCCCTACAGACAAAAATCTTTAGCTGTTTCAGGAATAAAATAGTTAACTATGAGCTCTTCTTCTCCTACTGCTATGACTGTGTGGGTTTCAGTTAAGATGCTGAGCCAAACATTTTAAGTCAGTGGGCGATTCAAAAAAAGGAATCATATACTCTGACTCTAATTGCTAAAATGGAATGCTGGATTATGAAAATGAATTTTCTAACTTATCAACAAGTTATAAGGGGATAACTTTTAAAAAAAAGCACCTCAGGTTATCTACATAAACTATAAAGCAAGCAAACTGAAATTTTCTTATTAAAAAGGGCGTTTCTTACTGAAAAGGGCCCATCCTCATACTTAATTTCCCATGGGTACATCAGAAATTCTTTAACTCACCAGAAAGACCTGGTTGGCACTTTCACTGAGAGTTGAGTCATCTGGGCTGTCAACAGGTGTCTGACGTGTAAACTTTGAATCAAACTGACTCACATCCTCTTCAGATTGCTTTATAAAAAACAAAATGATTAGAAAATGGTGAACAGACTACATTATACATATCAATCAAATGCATTACATACATTAGAGAAGGCTCTAGATAGATCTCTTTTCTCAGGGTTTGACTGTAATAAAGTAGCAAAATAGCCTTAGCAGGCACAGATTGAAAAATAAATACAGGTGAAAAGTATCAAAGGTCAAACTATATCTTTAGTACACAGTTATCATTCCTATTAAAAATCTGGGGGCTTCCCTGGTGGCGCAGTGGTTGACAGTCCGCCTGCCGATGCAGGGGGCGTGGGTTCGTGCCCCGGTCCGGGAGGATCCCGCGTGCCGCGGAGCGGCTGGGCCCGTGAGCCATGGCCGCTGAGCCTGCGCATCCGGAGCCTCATCCGGAGCCTGTGCTCCGCAGCAGGAGAGGCCACAACAGTGAGAGGCCCGCGTACCGCAAAAAAAAAAAAAAAAATCTGAATATCTTCCCTTCTCACAAAGCTTCAGTGTGGCTAGCCCACTGGCGAAATCCCTTTTTAGAGACAATCTGCACAGTTGGCAAATTTGTAATAAACTTGAAGCAGAGTTTAAACACAAAGCACATAATATGCTCTAGTTGACGTTTCTTCCCATACCTTATTTCATTCCTTTAAATTTCTCAAGGAGCAAAAGTAATATTCTACTCTGCATGAGTATATTTTCTTGTGGAGGAATATTATCACCCAGATCTAACCACCAGATCTGTTTCTTTAATTTCTTCTCTCTGTTACAACATCAGACCATGTGGTTGTGTCAAAAGAACCCAGCAACCGGGACTTCCCTGGCAGTCCAGTTAAGACTCCACGCTTCCACTGCAGGGGGCACAGGTTCCATCCCCAGTCGGGGAACTAAGATCCCGCATGCTGCGTGGCCCAAAAAAAACAACTCAAGAACCTACACAAAGAAGCACCCAGTGTCTAAAGATGGGAAAAACTGAACATCAATAAAAATAACTGCAATGAATTGAAACACAAATACATTAAACAGCATGAGTTCATAATTATACTAAAAAAAATCACAATTCATTGGCCAATTTTGGAAGTTAGGGAACTAATTCATTATTCTGCAAACTGGGAAAGAAACATTTATCCTGCCTTTCCTGTATAAACTGCACCTCAGGTAACCAAACAACTGATACAAGAGTATCTTTTCACAGAACAATTCCACCTAATAAAGAATGAATAACAGTATTAGAGTAAGACAATTTTGCAAACCCCTAATGAAATCTTGGAACTAGGCTATAGATTCTCAACCTTGGCTCTACTGACATTTTGGGCCTGATCATTCTTGTTGTAGGATGTTGTCCTGGGCATTATAGGATGTTTAGCAGCATTTCTGGCCTCTATCCCCTAAGTACCAGTGGCACTCCTCCCTAAGTTGTGACAACTTGTCTCTGACATTGCCAAATCAACCCTGGCTGAGAACCACTGATATAGGCAATAATCAATGACCACTAACTTTTTTTTTTTTTTTGCGGTACGTGGGCTTCTCACTGTTGTGGCCTCTCCCGTTGCGGAGCACAGGCTCCAGACGCACAGGCTCAGTGGCCATGGCTCACGGGCCCAGCTGCTCTGCAGCGTGTGGGATCTTCCCGGACCGGGGCACAAACCCGTGTCCCCTGCATCGGCAGGTGGACTCTCAACCACTGCGCCACCAGGGAAGCCCCCGCTAACATTTTTTTAAAAAATGTAAGTACATGTTATATCTTCTGATCAAAATATATAGTACCAAAAGTTTAATCTGAATCAGATCTAAACTAAACCTAAACTACCAGTTTCCAGAAATACAAGGAACAGATGAACATGGCTGAGGACAACATGGGGTTAAAATCAGCAAAATCAATGTGAGGACCCCTACAGGACAAACAGTCCAGTTTCTTCAGTAAGTCCTCAAAGGAGGAATTGAGAGAGGATATCTATAGATGGAGAGACCTAAGAGACATAGTAACCGAACTATATAGGTCTTGACTGAATCCTTACTGAAACAAACCAACAGGAAAAAAAAGAAACAATTGGGGAAACTGTCAGCTTTTTAGTTGTGATGATAGCACGGTGGTTATGTTTACGTTTAAACAAGATGACTTAGTAATTTTTGAAGCTGGATAGTTGGTATATGAGGGTTAATTATCCTTACAGTTATATACGTTGAAATTTTAAAGCAAGTCACCTGGTGCTCCAGGACCAAATAATCATCATCATTATCCTATTCCTTCTCCTCCACCATCATCTCAAGAAATAGAAAAATAAACTATCTTTTCTCAAATTTTGAGATGGGAAGAAGACAAGAACTAATACGCTAACTCATTTACTCATAAGCATATTGTTATGGTTTGAAGTATGTCCCTCCAACAGTCATATAATGAAGTTCTAACCCCCAGTACCTCAGAATGTGACCTTATTTGGAATGAAGGCCATTACAGATGTAATTAGTTAAGATAAGGTCATACTGGAGTAGGGAGGGATCCTAACCCAATATGACTGGTGTCCTTACAAAAAAGGGAAAATGTGGACACAGATCTACACACAAGGAGAATGCCACATGAACATGAAGGCAGAGATAGGATGATGTTCCTACAAGCCAAGGAATGCCAAAGATTGCCAGCAAACCACCAAAAGCTAGGGGAAAGGCATGAAACAGTCTCTCACAGCCTTCAGAAGTAACCAACCCTGCCAACACCTTGATCCCGAACTTCTAGCCTCTAGAACTGTGACATAATAAATTTCTATTTAAGCCACCTAGTTTGTGATACTTTGTTATAGAAAAGCAAATTCAAAATAGGGTTGGGTTAAGCAAAACAAAACAAAGCAAATAAACACAAAAGTCCTAAGTACTTGAGATATTTAATCATCTTAGGCAACCAACTTTAAACTAGTTAATATAGCCATCAATTGCTGCTGGCAGTAGTTCCTGAAAAGACTGCACAGAGGGACTTCCCTGGTGGCGCAGTGGGTAGGACTCTGCACTCCCAATGCAGGGGACCTGGGTTTGATCCCTGGTCAGGGAACTAGATCCCACATGCATGCCCCCACTAAGAGTTCGCATGCCGCAACTAAGGAGCCCGCCTCCTGCAACTAAGACCTGGTGCAACCAAATAAATTAATTAAAAAAAAAAAAACTGCACAGAATAAAGATTCTGAAGAGAGGATAGACCAAAGTTTTTGAACTATTAATAAATATAAAATGTTTCTGAATGGTCTGATATTTTCTTATTGTAAAAAAGTACCAGGTCCCTCAGATTATATGCTTTCATGAATACATACCAACAGAGGTTTAAAGGGGGGCTCTACCTTCCGAGCCAGCAGTTCTTCCCAGTTAATATGTCTGAAGAACGGATGAGCCTGGGGAAGAACAAAACAAAAGAGCAGGAAGAAAGGTTAAGGGGAACAGACTTCACTGGACTGACTGATCAGCCCATTTGAAGTTACCAATCACAAAATAAGCTATACTTATAAGCAACTACATATAACCTTCACAAATACATAAAATAGCATTATCTTCCCCACAAACCACCAAGCATGCCAATCCCTACTTGAACTTCTCCAGCGTCCCCAGGACCAGCTCCAAGACGAGAAGCAGCATTTCTTTTCAGCAGCTTTAGGGAGGAAAAGAAACACACTGATGAACCTTACCTAGTCAAATTGATTATTTTTCTTTATAGAATTTGCATGTCTATTTTGCCTTACGAATGTATGATTTATTAATTACTTCTAAGTATCGTTTGGGAGTAAAAAGAAAATCTTTAAACAAACAAATTTGTCCTTTGCCTGCAAAAACTGTAGGCTTTTTTGTCAACACCTGTGTATGATTCTGTAGTCAAAATGTATATTCAGTTCTATCTATTTAAATCCTAGTAGTTGAAGCTTATGGTTTGAGTGCCTATTTTAGAACCCTACCTTTTTAAGCAGATCTCTGGCTTCTTGTGTGAGGTAGGGAGGCAAATTGAGTTTACATTTGAGGATTTTGTCAATTGTTTTCTTTCTATTCTCCCCAGTGAACGGGGGCTAAGAGTAGAAGAGAGTGAGAAAAATCAGCATAGAAAAAATCAAATTTTAAATAACAGAATTATTCATTTCCTGAATTAGTCAGTTACGCATAGAGATCAGAAATGTATGTTGTGATATGGGATGCCTGCTAAAGACCTGTAGTTTTTGAGCAATGGCACAGAGAAAATAGCAACGTCCTGGAAGCAACTGGGTTGCCACCATTAACTTGGTGTGATAATGGGTGAGCCATTTGATTTTATGCTTCACTTTCTCCATTTCTAAAATAAGGGCAGTATCTGTTTTACCTCTGTTTCACAGGACCACAGGCCATGACATAGATCATCTAAATGAAAATATTTATAAAAGTACAGAGGCCCATAATACTACTAATGAAGCATCAGTAGTGTTAGATTTTTTAAAAATAACTTAATTGGTAACATTTTCAAAAAGCACAGGAAAGATCTCTTGCTGTAATGACTTAATAACTACTCAGCACAGACCATAACACATGCAACTTTTAACTGTGCACCTACTGCTCCAGTCAGCATGTCATACATTAATGCTCCCAGACTCCACCAATCCACAGCACGATTGTGGCCACTTCTCATCAAGATTTCAGGGGCCCTACAAGGAGAAAAATAATATGCCTAAAACATTCACTATTTGCCTATCATCTGAATTAAAATTTTTAAAACAGTATACAGAACCAAGTGTTGCTACAGAAAATTTAGCACACTATTATTTAAACCAGGTAAAAGTTAGCTATTATCCCCAAACCAGTAATATTTCTTTGAACATGCAGCTCACATGTATTCTATTGTTCCACAAAATGTGTGTGTGACTGTTCCATCATGAATAGATTCTTTGCATAGTCCAAAATCTGTTAGTTTCACATGACCTACAATGAAAGATTATAGATGGTTATTCTGAGAATTCTATGTGCAATATTTGAATGTATCATACAAGACAATAACCTATCCTTCCATTTTACTTTTTCTGCCTTAAATTTATTTTTTGAGACATCAAGAACTAGCAAGGTTCCATCCATAAATGGGATGCTAAATAACCCTTTAAGGGTAGGGCAAAATTATCTTTGCCGGGACTTCCCTGGTGGCCAGTGGTTAAGAATCCGCCTGCCAATGCAGGAGACATGGGTTCAAGCCCTGGTCCGGGAAGATCCCACATGCTGCGGAGCAACTAAGCCCGTGCACCACAACTACTGAGCCTGTGCTCTAGAGCCCACGAGCCATAACTACTGAGCCCGCATGCCACAACTACTGAAGCCCATGTGCCTAGAGCCCATGCTCCACAACAATAGAAGCCACCGCAATGAGAAGCCCGCGCACCGCAACGAAGGGTAGCCCCCACTTGCTGCAATTAGAGAAAGACCGTGCGCAGCAACGAACACCCAAAGCAGCCAAACTAAAAAAAATTATCTTTGCCAATGATATAATCTATCTAGTAAAGGTAAAAGAAAGATGAGAAAAAGGTGAAAAACAGCTTGTCTAAGGCTCTAGCTTTACCTATACCAAGAATCCTTTACCATCCTGAGCAAGTAAGTCCTGGGAAAACTTGATGAAGTCTGGATTATGTACACAGACCATAAAAAAGATCTTCTGCATGTTAAACGAAGGTGTGACACTGTACTTCAAACATATAGCTTTTATCACCATGAACTGTGACCTGACAGTTCTTAAAACAGACTTAGTCACTATAACAAGTTAGCTTATTCTGCCAATGCAGTTTGGAAAAAGAAATGAAATTGCTGTATGGCATGGAACCATCATCTTTGATCCAGAAAGTGAAAAACTCATCACCTTGGGGCTTCCCTGGTGGCGCAGTGGTTGAGAGTCCACCTGCCGATGCAGGAGACACGGGTTCGTGTCCCAGTCTGGGAAGATCCCACATGCCGCGGAGCGGCTGCGCCTGTGAGCCATGGCCGCTGAGCCTGCGCGTCCGGAGCTTGTGCTCCGCAACGCGAGAGGCCACAACAGTGAGAGGCCCGCGTAAAAAAAGAAAAAAAAAAGAAAAAACAAAACAAAACAAAAAAACTCATCACCTTACACAAAGAACATCTCAGTTCAAGTTTAGCTTTAATGAACTGTCATTAGCTATCCAGTGGTTCAGCAACCCCAGGGACCCTACTGTTCCAAGTTTATTTCGAGAAAAGAAAAGGCAATGGACTATTAACTCAAATGTAGGTATGTATTTTACTCTGACACAGAAGAAGAAATATGACCTTTATTTTCACAGAGCCACCTGATACACTCAGGTTATGCATCAAAGAAATTAACTAGTCACTTCTCAATTCTATCCCTTGCCTTAGAATTCACAATCAGAATCTAAATTTGTGGCAGTGGGGGCAGAACTGGGAGAGAGAGATACACAGATACCCATAATGTATGTGGTTAAGTACATTTCTCCAAAAAAAAAAAAAAAAAAAAAAGGGGAAAAGAAAGGAAAGCAAGAAACCCCCCACTATCTGAAACATTTATTCTGGCATCAGTTGTCCATAAACCATTTTCTGTACAAGAATTTAAAACCATTAACTACCTCTTGCATCATTCGATAGACATCTAAGGATCAGCAGCTGCCACCAGCCCCCAGATACCCGAGTTGGTTGGTTGCTCCTTTGGGATGTGAGTGAATTGCCAAGTCTAGCCAGCCCAGATTACTCTCACATAAGTTGAACTGTCTGTAGCAGCATGCAGTAATGATCAAGGCTCACTTTGCTGTAGCTATAGCTGCACAGAATATTAGTCTGTCTGATTTTTATGTCTGTTGTTGTTGCAGACAGCAAGAATAAACTGATGCCTACTAAATATTTTACCTCCAAAGTTATATCAAATATTTTGGTCCAATTCTAATCCTTTCCTTTTTTATCACATTAATAAAATTTACCATAAAAATATTGCTTCTAATACTTATGCATTTCATCAGTAAAGAAAACTCAATTTATAAAGTTAAGATTCACTTTCCAATTTAAGGAACCAACCAAAATTAGTATTTGGACTGGCTTCTGGCTCACCACACTTTATGTAAGGATTACAAAAGAATGACAAGCTATAAAGAGTAAGGATTAAACTAGAAAAGGTAGCTGTGGCCAGTTATCCTCAATTCTCTTTAATCTCATCAATCATAAGTACAAGTATCATGATGCTATAAGTTCTGAGGGAGCAATGTATAATAACTGACGCATAAATATGGGGCTCTGAAAATGACCATGACCTGTGTGGGAAGATTTTAAGATGATTATTTACTATAGAATTGTTTACAGTATATCTCCACCTTGGTGATTAAGCATGATATTCTCCGGCTTCAGGTCTCTGTAGATGATCCCCTTTTGATGTAAATGCCCCAAAGCCATGGAGATTTCTGCCAAGTAAAAGCTGGAAACAAAAGTGATTTAATAAAATTAAAAAGAGTAATCTACTCAAAGCAGTTTATGTATGGAGCAAAATTCCTTGAAAGAAATAGACATGCACCAAAGACCAAATTAGTGGGAGTGGGGGTGGGTATGGGGAAAAGAGATGGCATAGGATGCTGCCAAAAGGCATGGAGACATTTACGTTTCACTCATTTAGTGAAACTATGTTTTATTTCATCATTAGAACATATTGCTAAAATTGCAAAGAAGTCCAGAATATGCCAAACTGTCACTGGTCGTGTTTTGTTCTGTCTATGTAGGAACTAGGCCAATAGTCATTCAGATCAAAGCAAATTTCTCCCACCCACCCCCAATTTTTAAATCCCATAGGAAATAGGAACTTTGTTATTCTCAGAGATCAAGTCTTAGTTTCAAAAATACCTTATAACCTGACCCTTAGAAGCCCACGCATCCCTTACTTAATACAGCTGCATATTTATATACAGCTCATGCCCACAGTGTCTGCCCTCCCTCTTGCCAGCCAGCCCACAACTATAAACTGTGTGACACTCAAATTTATCTACCTCAAAAGAATAAAGGGCTGAGTCAACCCTGTCTGGATTCGAAAAGCACAAGGCACTGCAATACTGGCTGCATAACAATGTTGCAATCCTGCAGATTACTCCAGGATGGAGAGGGTGTGTCCTAGAGGACTGAGGCAGTTTCACAGCCAGCAGGACCACAAACACAGCCTCCAACATGGCTCAGAGAGCCTCCTCCAAAAAGGGCACTTCATCCCTAAGGCTCTTAAATGCAGCTTCTGTGTTAGAAAAGGCCTGAAATTAAACAATGGAATGCAGTTTGGTAATTAAGGTAGAAAAAAACATTTAAGTGTTTTCTATTCAATTAATGTGTAGGATAAACTGATTTATTGTTACCCAATACTGTCATCTCACAAAAGGGTGTGTATATTTTTAATTTGAAGCAGATGCCATCTTAAGAAATATGAGGGTAGATCCCATCCTGGCCATTGAATCAATCCACAGATGATATGTGCAGGCTTATCACCTCCCTAAGACTGCACCTTGGGAACTGGAAAGTCTACAAAAAAAGAGGAGATGATTTCTGATACTTTCCATTGCTCCACACATAAAGTTTTACTGGAAAACCACATTCACCCAGGGCCAAGGCAGGCAGCTTACCAATTCAAGGAAAGAAAGCCCCAGTGAGAATGGTTCTGTTAGGAACTGGTGTGAAGAACGTTCCACCCAAAGCCTGGGGGCAAAGGAATGATGTGACCTCCAATGGCTGCCAAGTCCCAAAGCTGCTTCTCCCTCTTAGAGTCCTGAGTGACCAACTGGCTCCAGAACAATTTACTGAATCATCTGGCTGCCCACAGTGGGAACAGGACTTTGCTTTTAATTATATGAATTATTACCTGAATCCATACAACCACAAAAATTTCACTTACCAGGCTGTGTCTTCCATAAATATTCCTTCTCTTTCTAACTGCATAAATAATTCTCCTCCTGTAAAGAAAAGAAAAAGACATTAGAAACAAAGCAATCTTTTTTTTTCCAACAATCCATTCTAATGAGAGGGTTTGTGCTTTCCTTTTAGCCATAATTAAAAGACATCAACCCTTTAAAAATAAAAAACAGATCCTAAACATTACAGGTTTAAAACTAAGTCCTCAGTATTCCATTTTTAGCAGTGTTCTTATTCTTATGTGAAATATACAAGTTTTGGAATTCTAGGTTTTACATCTATAAACTTCAAAATATTTAGATTCCAGACCTGCGGTTAAAAAAAAAAATCTTGATTAAAGCTTCTCTAACATTTTACCGGCATTTAGAAAAATGTTAGTATGTAATTAAACCATCCTTGCAAATTAGTGAATGCCCATATTCCACATTTTTACAACTCTTAAACTGCATGAATTTGGCAATGTCCTTGTAAATAGTATGGCACTGTTTGAATATCAAAATAAACAATGATAATAAAGTGTGATATCCTACTGAAAAATCTTAGAATCCATGAGTCCACAATGATGTAAATCAGTGAATAGATAAATGGAAAGCTCTTCGTTACAGCAGAATGCCAAATAATAAATGAAGAAGCCATGATGGAGTAAGAAAAATCACTTGGCAATCATCATAGTTAATTGTTTCAGGCAAGAATCAATGGATGCTAAAACTGTATGTGAAAGTTTGATGAAAGATGAGATATTTAAATAATTTCAAAGTATCTCCTCAAGATACTTACTAATTACAAAAGGAAAATTTCACCAGAAAAAAAACCTGGCAGACATCACCTTATACATATGATCAAAGTTAACGTCAACAGTAATGGAACAAAGATACAAATATCATGTACCTCTTGCTCTGATACACAGAGAAGGATACAATGTCACTTCGATGGTCCTCCCCAAAATGCATAACCTGAATCTAATCCTGAGGAAACACCATATAAGCCCAAACTGATACATTCTACAAAGTAACTAAACTGTACTTTTCAAAAATGTCAAGGTCATGAAAGACAAAGAAAGACTGAGGAACTGTTCCAGATTAAAGGAAACTGAGAGAGATTATTGTATTAATGTTAATTTCCTATTTTGATAATTTTAGTACAGTTATGTAAGATACTGTCTTTAATTTCAGAAAAATATACATTGAAGTATTTAGGGGTAAAGGGAAATCATGTCTGTGACACTCCCTTAAAGAGTTCAGGAAAAAAATTATGAACATATATACACATATGTGTGTGTATATACACATCTATATACACACACGTACATATACAGAGAGGGAGAGAAAAAGAATGATGAAACAAAACAATGTGGTAAAATGATAACACTTGGGGAATCTAGGTGAAGAGTACTTGGGAATTCTTTGTCCTGTTCTTAGAACTTTTTTGCGGAAATCTGAAACTATGTTAAAATAAAGGTACAAGAAAAAAACAACCGTCACAAAAAAGTGACTAAATTCTGCAACTTTCTGTTCCATGTTACAGGCTCTTGTGAAATCTGTTTTTCAGAAAACTCAAGTGTGTTTGCTGGAAATAGATACCTGTGATCTTGAAATGCTATGGGGTACCACAAATTCCTAGGAGGGGGTAAGCCCTGGAAAAGGTGGGTGATTTCCAATGTAAACTGCAAAATCTATCAATAAGACTACATTAAACAAAAAACTCTTCTGTTTAAAGATGCAATACCAAAAATACTCGTTACCTTAAATAACACTCTTAAGTTTTCCATGTCAGTTTACAAAAAAATAAATCAGTGGTTTATTTGAATTATATTATCTTACCCAAGTGTAGTCAATTTGATGGCTATCAATTAGCTGTTTGCTCTTTTAATTGATTACAATGGGATTAAGATAAAATATTACAGATGGGGAAAAAGACTTAACCTTTAAAGTTTCCTTCACATTTGTCTGCAAAAAGAAACACTTCGTCACATCTGAATTCCTTATGTCAATGTATTTGTCAATTTTAGGAACTATTTGGTCACATTGGGAAAAAGCATTTTTCTATTGGAAAATAATGTTTTGACCAAGTTTCTGGAGCTAATGCAAATAATTACACCAAGCTGTGTACTGACCGCTGAGATACTCAAGGATGAGGTAGAGTTTTCCACCAGTCTGAAAGGCATAAATTAAATCCACAATGAAGGGATGCTTTACTTCCTCCAGAATATTCCGTTCTGCTTTTGTATGAGCTGTATCTTTAGCATTTCTTACTATCATTGCCTAAAGGAAAAGAGATGATCTATAAGAACAAAGTAGTAGACATTTTTATCCTATAGTAACTGGAAAATCTATTTTGTGCTTTTCTTGCCAACATTAAACTATTAATCATAGTTCCCACTGGAGACTGAGATGGGGTAATGGAAGACATTCACTTCTTATATACATCTGCACTGTTTGGATTTTTTGTAGTAAACATGTAAATGAAAACCTAAATAATCTGTTTTAATGTAAATAGATCAAATTTATTCATATATTCACTAACTGTTGAATGTCTACTATTTTATAGGCTCTTAACAAGAAAGCAGAACCAACAGAAGGAGTCTCTAGCCCACAGGAGCCCAAAGTCCCAGGGAAGAGAGATGAGTCAATGGAGCTAAGCACAAGGTGCCATGGGAACTACATCTGACCTGGCAAGAAGTCTTCCTGGAGGTGGAGATACCTAAGCTGTATCATAAAAAGTTATTAAGATGAAATGTAGAGGGTATTAAAAAAAAAGGCATTCCCAGTGCAAAAGAGGCTTGACAGGACGGGACACGTCTTGAGGATCTAAAAGTAGTTCAGTATGGTTAGAAGTGGTTAGGACATGTATTAGGCTGGACATATAGGAAATGGAAGGCCTGGGCATCTAGGCAAAGGCATTTGAATCTTATTTTAGAGGCAGAGGAGAAATGCTGAGGTAAGGTAAATGAATAACCTTTGGCTTTAAGAAAGACAGTTCTAGTAGCAGTGTGAAGTTTTAGGGAAGAAATGACACCATTTAGAAGGCTAGTAAACTAAGCAAGAAGTAAAACCTGTAACTAAGAAAATGAAGGTGGGGAAAAAAAGGGTAAAAGTGCATCATTAGCACTCGCTGACTAAGGAGATACGAGAAGAAATGATGATACCATGGTTTCTGTGTAAGTAATGGTGTCATTCAATAACAGGAAATGGAAACAAAGAAAAAAGTTTTGGGAAAATGATATATTGCTTTGGACATGCTAAGTCTTAAATTCTAAGTTCTTGTACACCTCTAGTAACATGAAAAAGCGTATATACGTGGCCATTAGTTGCAATATTATTTGTAAAAGTGAAACATTAGAAACAACCTAAATGCCCATGCATAGGATACTGCATGAAAACCCTGTGTAAGAAAACTGTAAAAAGAATGAGGAACATCTCTGAAAGCAAGGTGCAAAAGAGCATATATGGCACAGCAGTAACACAGTATGCTACCTTTTGTGTAACAGTGGAAATAAGAATATATATAATAGGTACATGCTTATATCTGCAATAATGAGCACACCTAAATTAAGCCAAAAGCTAATGATACAGGGAATTCCCTGGCGGTCCAGTGGTTAGGACTCGGCACTATCACTGACAAGGGCCCAGGTCCGATCCCTGGTTGGGGAACTAAGATCCCGCATGCCATGTGGCGTGTGCAAAAAAATAACAGTAACATAAAACATCCCAACAAGAAACCTATTTAAAAAAAAAAAAAAGCTAATGATAGTGGAAAGGAAGGAAAGGGAATGGGACCTCTGAGTAAAACCTGAAGGGTTTTATCATTCATTTCTTTTCTTACCTAAATCAAATATCATTATTGTGATTATTAAATTCTGAACCATGTTAATGTTTTATACATTTCAAAAATAAAATTAAATCTGGATGGGGAAGGGAAATAAAATTGAATACAACAGAAATACATAAATTTAATTGACTATTACTTTGATAATTTTACCACAAAAGGAAAAAAAAGATATTTAAATAACTTTACATTGAACATTCTTAGTGACATATATGTAAGCATAAAAAAAATTGCCAAAAAATCTTAAACCACACTTAGTAGGTTTATAGCTCCTCATAGTATTGGTATTATAATTCTCAAACTATTATGCACGTATTGTACAACTAAGCAAATGAGTAAATGTACTGATGTTGTTACCAGGCTTTTCTCACTGTGGAAAAACAGAGATGCAAATGTAGGCCGAGGAAAGAAGAACCCTACGGAATTGGACTGAAATTAGGAATATCAATATGTAGCCATGATTTAAAACAAAAACAAAACTTCCTAGCTCTGTGTACTGAAAGAGCCAGGAACAATGAGACTTCAGTAGCAAAAAGTATAGCTTGGCACCCAGATCTTGGTTTCTCTAGCAAAAAAAAACAGGGTTCCATGGAGAATAAGACGGTTCTAGGCCAGGGTCAGGGAAAGTGCAAGGTAAACCTGGAGCACGCTATTATGCAGAAAGTAAGGAACTGCTCAAAAACTAACAGGGATATGTTAAAAGGACACAGAAGCCATCTTAATGGAGCTCTCTCTAGCAAAACCTGGGAAAATTTGCAGACCAAAATTTGAATAGTGAAAGAAATGGATAACACACTGAAAAAATGTCCATACTAGTTAAAAAAATTAAATTTAAAAAAGCAAGTATGAAAAGCTCTTCTTTACAGAAGAATGACAATATAGAAAAAAATGATAAAAATAGAAAAGTCTCCATTTTATAATCACCAGAGTATTATTTGATTTGGCTAAGAGACAATGGATAATAAAACCATTGGGTGTAGAAGATTATTAGGACAGAATATTAACACAATCTCTAACTTTCATTCCATAGATACTTTTTAATTACAGAGGGAAAAAGGTATCGGTAGAACGGAAAGTTTGGTGGACACCACCTTAACAAAGTGATCAAACTCAGTCTCACCAAATAATGAGACAGACCAACATTATGTGCTTCCTGAGCCCATGCACTGAGAACACAATGCTCCTGTAAAATATTCCTGCAGAAAGCATTTAACCTAAATTTAAAATTTAAGTGTTTTCATGAGGAAACAATGAACCATATCCAAACTAGGGATACTCTGCAAAACAACTGGCCCAGAGTCTTCAAAAAATGTCAATGTCATGAATGACAAAAAAGTAAAGGAAACTAAAGTAAAAGAAACTAAAGACACAGTACTCTACAGTAAAGGAAACTAAAGACACAGGACTACTCAATGCAATGTGTGATCCTTGATTAAATCCTGGATGTTAAAAACAAAACAAAATAGATATAAAGGAGATTACTGACACAACTGGGGAAGTCTGAGTATGGACGATGTATTAGAAAACAGTATAGTATATCAATGTTAAATTTCCCAAATGTGACAATTACACTGTAGTTATGTATGTAATGCCCTTATTCTTAAGAGATACATACTAAAGAATTTAAGGGCGAAGTGCCATGTCTACAAATAACTTTCAAATTGTATACCAAAAAAATTAAAACTTTGAATACACACACACATACATACTGAGAGAGGAGAAACTGAGGGGGGGCAGACAAAGAAAATATGGCAAACTTAACAATTGGTTATCACTGTACTATTCTTGTAACTCTTTGGGAAGTTTGAAAAATTTCAAAGATGCAT
Organism: Aethalodelphis obliquidens; assembly: GCF_003676395.1. Taxonomy (NCBI): domain Eukaryota; kingdom Metazoa; phylum Chordata; class Mammalia; order Artiodactyla; family Delphinidae; genus Aethalodelphis; species Aethalodelphis obliquidens. The sequence goes on along the minus strand of NW_020838002.1, from coordinate 8,650,528 downwards.
TATTTTTTAACTGTTCAGAAGGTTTAAATTTTTTAAATAAATAATTTTGAGAAAGTCTGAGAAGAGGCCAAGAAGAGAAGATGAAGAAATAGTAAAGAAGAATCATAGAAGTCAAGGGAGCGGAGTTTCAAAATGCTGTGGTCAATAGCTTCAATATAACAGGGAGGTAAATTAAGGATGAGTTAAGTAAAGACGACTGGATTCAGCAATTAGGAGATCACTGGTGATGTAAGGGACAAGCATTTCATCAAAAGAATAGAGTTGTGAAGTCAAAATATAGTGAGTGAAAAAAATAATAAAACATGACTTCTCAAGAAATTCAGCTATGAAAGGCAGAGACTGGAAGCTACCATAGACCTCGAGTGAAGAAAGGATTTGTTTTCTAAATATGGCAAAGACATGAATATATTTATATAATGAAAGAAGTTAGGATAGAGGATGGAAAAAAGAGGCAGAAGTGATAAAGACCCTGAACAGGCAGAAAGTGATGGGATCCAAAACATAAAGAGAGTGTTTAGCCTTGGAAAGAAGGAGGAACACATCTCCCACTAAGCCTGGACAGAGGGAAGTAAAGACAGGTGAAAATGTAGACAATATGGTACTGGGGACAAGGATTAGAACAGGAAGTTGAAGGGAATCAGATCTGACAGCCTCAAATAGAAAGAGAGGCAGTCTGCTAAAAAAGAATAGTGGGACTGATAGTATAGGCTCTAATAGTTGTAGAGAATGGAAGGAGTTGTCTAGGGACATTTGGTGAGTTCTAAGTGTCCACATGAGTTCGGGACTATGAATTTGTCCCAGTAGCCATTTAAAAGTTTCTGTGATTTCTGCCAGTGATGTTCAGTAACTGAGATACAGGAATAAAGGAGCATTAACAAATAAACTGATTAAATTAGAACTTTCCTGAACATAAGGTCAATGGGATAGCAGGTGACTGAAGTGGCAGATCATGTTGATTAGGCTAGATTAGGAATAAACTGAAATTAGAACGGGGCTAAGAACTTGAAGAAAAAACAGAAAGATCAAAGCACTAAAAGGGCTTAGGGCCAAAGACCAGGCATTATGGGAATAAGTAAGTGAGAATGTTACTGCTCTATTATAGTCCAGTGTTTCAGGGGTGGAGGACACAGCTATGGGGGCTGGTGAAGTGGAATGGAGGTGAATGCTGACGAGTTGGGATCAACAAGAAATTAGAAGACTAGGCAATTGATTACTTATTTAGTACAAGGACATGGAAGACACCAGGGCAATAAGACTTGGGAGTGGGGGAAAAAAGACTGATAAAAGATAAGAAAGCAGTATAGGCTTAAACCTCAAAGTAGAAAAGGTTTTGACCAGAGTAGAGGAGAAATTGCAAGGCTAAGCTTATCAGTTCTTCCCTTGAATTACACAGTGAGCAGAGCGAGAGGCAGAGACTACATTTGTCTCAAGTGCTAAATCCTAATGTCTAGCAAAATGCCTGGCACACTGGAAAGTCTCAGTTGGTTCAATAAAAGAAGGAATGAAAGAAGTATGACCAATCTGTGAGTTACAAGCCTTTGGCCAAAGGTTCTAAAATTTACAGTGTGAGCTGAACTAATGCCATGGGCAATAGTATTTTGCTTCCAGAGTACATTTTTGTTGCAACTGGTAGGGTAGAAAGATAGTTGTTGGAAATAGTCTTTTCCTCAACTTTCCACTGTGAACAAGTACCCAAATGGGACCATTCTCATAATGAGTAAACAATCCCAGAAGTGCTAAATCCAGACAGATTGTCCAGATGTAAGCAACTCATTTAAGACAAGGGGACATCTGGTTTATTCTGATTTCATCTTTAAGGCTAGAAAGAGGTATATTCTTACCCATACTCAGGTCAAGAGGGTTAGTACTCTGCTTTAAGGATAACAAAATCAAAAGAAGAAACTCAATGGGAGTACACAGTCATCTTACCTAGCGATTTAGAAATTAAAACCTTGGACCTAACCCTAGCAACCTTTTCACTTTCATTATTTTCTGCTGTAAGCTTGTTTTCAGGAACAGCAAGGAAAGAATGAGACAGTGCTCTTTGCTCAAGGAAAGAACCTAGGCAGGCTTGGGGAAAGCAAAAACCAACAGTGGGAAGGAATGGTAACTAAGCAAAAGGAGAGGCAAGCAAGTCAGGTTTTAGATGCCTGGGCACAAAAAGGAAGCCTGACAATTAGAAGTAATTAGGTGTATGGATTTCCCAATATACCACACCCACTCACCATCAGTATTAAAAAAAAAAAAAACCAACACCCTCTTCTTTCCATTAAAGATACCACCCTCTTCTTTCCATTAAAGATACCAGTGCCAGAAACATACTTCACTTAAGATATAATTATGGGGACTTCCTTGGTGGCACAGTGGTTAAGAATCCACCTGCCAATGCAGGGGACACGGGCTCAAGCCCTGGTCCGGGCAGATCCCACGTGCGGTGGAGCAACTAAGTCCATGCGTCACAATGACTGAGCCTGCGCTCTAGAGCCCGAGAGCCACAACTACTGAGCTCATGAGCCACAACTACTGAAGCCCACGCACCTAGAGCCCGTGCTCCCTAGCAAGAGAAATCACGGCAATGAGACGCCCACGCACCACAACGAAGAGCAGCCCCTGCTCGCCACAACTAGAGAAACCCACATGCAGCAACGAAGACCCAACACAGCCAAAAATTAATTAACTAATTTTAAAAAAAGATATAATTATGACTAATTTTTGCTCAGCCCTGATTATCAGGCATGTATAAGCAACATATCAAAAGGAATGGATTATTCTAAGAATCTTGACCAGTACTTCTGTCAACATTTCTAGAATAAGCATTATTATACTGTCTTTAATTTTAGACCTAACATATTTTACAGATAAAAAAATCATTAATCTCGGACTTCCCTGGTGGCGCAGTGGTTGAGAATCTGCCTGCCAATGCAGGGGACACGGGTTCGAGCCCTGGTCCGGGAGGATCCCACATGCCGCGGAGCAACTGGGCCCGTGAGCCACAATTACTGAGCCCGTGTGCCAGAACTACTGACCCTGCATGCCACAACTACTGACGCCCACGCGCCTAGAGCCCATGCTCCGCAACAACAGAAGCCACCATAACGAGAAGCCCGTGGACCGCAGCGAAGAGTAGCCCTCGCTTGCCACAAGTAGAGAAAGCCTGCGTGCAGCAATGAAGACCCAACGCAGCCAAAAAAAAAAAAAATTAAATTAAATTAGGAAATCATTTGTACCACTTAAGTAAAAATCAGGAAGAAGATAGGACCAAAATATTACAAACGCTATAATTTTTTTAAAAAGTCATTTTGATTGTCTTTTAATAATAGTTTTCTACTAAGATTTGTTTTAAGACAGTGAGCTCTTTTCAGAAATCAATCCCAAACAAAAAGAACAAGAAACCAAACATACATAATCCATCTTCAATAAAACTAAGAAACACGTGTAACTCCACATCTCAAAAGGTGAAGACAGAATGGGGATAAAGCGATAGTGCATGACTTAGTATACTGGTGTATGATCAAACCTAAATGCCTGCAAAGAGGCATAACAAAAGAAGTTGAATCCATCTACAGAACCCTAGCAGGGTTCAAAAATTAGAAGCAAAAATAAAAGGAAAGAAAGGAAAAAAACTGGAATTATTAGGGACTGCAGAAGGCAGAAGGTGGAGGACTGAAAACAGGGAGATTATCTGAAAATCTCTACAAGGAACAGATAAACCAACAAGATTCCCATCCCCACACTAACCAGCCAGGGAACTACCTCTTAGAGTGATGTAGTGTCCAGAAAAAAAAAAAGAGTGAAGGATCAGATACAGAGTACAGTGCTAAAGTAAACACGTGACTTCATTACTCAGCCATAAAAAAAGAATAAAATAATGCTATTTGCAGCAACATGGATGACCTAGATATTATCATACTAAGCGAAGTAAGTCAGACAGAGAAAGACAAATACCATATGATATCACTTGTATGTGGAATCTAGGAGATGACACAAATAAACTTATCTATGAAACAGAAAAAGACTCACAGACATAGAGAACAGACTTGTGGTTGCCGAGGGGGGCAGTGCGGGAGGGATGATTTGGCAGTTTGGGATTAGCAGATACAAACGAGTATATACAGATGGATAAACAACAAGGTCCTACTGTATAGCACAGGGAACTCTAATAAATATCCTGTGAGAAACAATAATGGATGAGAAAGAATATATATATGTGTGACAATCACTGCTGTACAGCAGAAATTAACATAACATTGTAAATCAACTATACTTCAATAAAATTAAAAACAAAACAAACAAACAAAGTGACTTCAGTGAAAATCTGGTGTTGAAAGGTGAGATCTCCATCTCCTCTCTGTCATCCAGCTCCAAAATGCTTTTTCTAGGCAAGAGAATAGAGGATCTTTCTCAGTACCCACTGAACCATACCAGAAGAAAGACCTTCAGACACCGATATTTGGAAGTTCTTAGTCAACTGCCAGCTAATCTCATGACTGCACTACAGAGAAGCCGACACACCTATAACTTCTGATCAGCTTTTCAGAGTTCCACTCTTAAAGGACACCAGCCATCTAAAGAAGGCCTCTGACATGACAAAAAACCACTAAATCAAAGTCAAAGAAAACAGGAACTTAGAAAAGAGACACATGCATGGAACAAAAGAACATTTCAAAGAATTTATAATTAAAACCCTCTGAGGAATAAAAGAAGATACTGTACTCACAAAATAGGTTGCTATGAAAAGAAAAAACAAAAAGAGCTTTGGGGAACCACAAATATGATAGCTTAAAAAAAAAAAAAATCAGTAAGGGAATTCCCTGGCAGTCCAGTGGTTAAGACTCCGTGCTTGCATTGGCAGGGACCCACGTTCGATCCCTGGTCTGGGAACTCAGATCCCACAAGCTGCATGGCACAGCCAAAAAAAAAAAATCTGTAAAATGATTAGAAAATTAATTTCTAGAAAACTCTCAGAAAGTTAACAAAAAGATAAAGAAATGGACAAACGGAAAGGTAAGAAAAATAGATGATCAGTCTAAGAGGTCCAACATCCAAGTAAATGCAATTCCAAGAAAAGAAACCAATAGGAGGAAATTATCAGAGATAAAAGAAAATTTCCTGGAGCTACAAGACTGAAACTTTCAAGATTGAAAGAGTAAAAATAAATAATAAGAATCAAAGCAAGACACATCACTGCAAAATTTTAGAACATTAAAAATAAAAAGAAAATGTTAAATATCTTAAAGAAAAATAGATCTAAGGATTGGGAATCAGATGGCAAGGGACTCCTGAACAGAAATGCTGAAAGCTAGACGAAAATGGAGCAAAATCCTGTGTGAAAATGATTTTCAACTTCAAAACTGCATCCATACAAACAAGTATAAGAATATAATAAGAAAATTTTCAAATATGCAATATTTCCCCCAAAATTTACCTTGATTCAGTTCCTCAGGAACCCACCAGTAAATGGTCACCAAAGCAAGGGAACGAGACACAAACTAAGAAAAAGGAACATATGGAATCCAGGAACCAAAGATCCAACACTGAAGGAGTCAGGAGGATTCCAAGGATTGTGGTGCAGGGAAAGTCCAGTAATGATAGCTATGCCTAGATAACTATCAGTACAGGTGAGAACAGGAGGACAGAGGTTCCTATAGGATGTCTCTAGGAAAATAAATGGAACTAGTAAATTATCTAATAAGTGTGATCATAGAACCATGGCCCGAAAGGTGTTTTACAGAGTTGATGGAAGGTGTGAGAAGACAATAGTAGATAGAAAGAAAATGAAGCAAGATGAGGATGGGAAAAAGGAAGAAAGGAGTAAAAAAGAATAAAATAGGAAGTCAATGCATAATTCTAAAACTACTGAATTAAGTCATAGCAGAACTTGCTTATTACTTAGAAATACAGAGACCAGAACAAAGGGCTAAAAGAGTTACCTCAGAGGAGAACTGAAACAGCTCTCCTCTCCACCCTCACCAAGCAGAATAAAACAAGAATAACAATAATGAAGTGTATCCCACATTCCAAGAAGACTTATAATTGTGTCAGAAATACATTTTTTGACTGAGAATTTTAGACCAAAATATGGATTTTATAGCAATTAAGAATATAGTTGGGGAGGAGGGGAGAAATCACCTTTTTAAGCACCTTCATGGCAAATATTTTCCCGGTATTTGCTCCTGTTACTTTTCGTACTTGAAAAACCTAGATGAAAATTAAAGTGTGCGTTATTAAAAGCTAAATTATGCTAGTCACAATCCCTTAATTCCTACTTATAAAAACAAACGATATAGCAGTCTGTATTCTTACAAAAACTAGTACCATGAACGACTGTGTACAAAAATGATGAGCTAAGAGATTATATTAAAGATTTAGTAGTGAAAAGTGTTACACAACATGGGACTTTCCTGTCTGTTCTGCTGACATCTGGTGGCAAAGCTGGGCAATGACCATCCTATAACAAGCACTCGGTGTTACTTAAAAAATCCAAGTTTTCATAGAAAAAGCTATATTCAGGTTTCCCAGACACACAGAAATTATAAAATATTTCATAAATTCTCAGGGATGCTTCACATATAACTATTTAATAATAGTTGACAGCAATTACCTATTCCTTAAAATGACTAGCTACAATACATTTTCATGCAACAGCTAAAATGTCTGATTCACAGTGCATGTGTTACACATTCAAGATGATTAGAACATATTAGAATATGTCCTTAAGCCTAAGAATAAACTACAAATGTCATGTTTTGCAAAAATGAACATTACACGATAGCATAAATAGTTCTCAAGCTTAATCCTAACTCTAAAATGCTATCCAAATTCTGTCTTTTGATAGAGAATGGGAAGGTATAAATTTTCTTGGGCAGAACACACAGAGGTGAGGTCTTAAATTAGAAAGCCTCTGGCAAAACTATGAAACTAAGAGGTTCTCTTCATTTTTCTTCTCCCCTCTTATATTCTTCAGCTTCCCTAACTCTATTGCTCCAAATACTGCAAGTCCAAGAAAACTAATTTAGATTAAGGTCTCAGTAACAGATACCAATTTAATGTGCCATGCCTCTTGAAAGTAAGCAGTAGTTTGTTTTTTTAAAGGATACCAATAGATGGTACCATTTAACCAAAGGAAGGAATGAATCCTCTAATAGCAGACTTTGCCTGGCACAGCTGTCTACTTATTTATTCCACAAATATTGACTGAGTGCCTACAATGTGCCGGGCTTTTATGTGAACGGTGGTAGGAAAAGAACTTCTGTATAGCCCTCAAATAATACCAGGTAAGTGATCATATCCTTTGCTGATAGCTAACAAAGATTGAAGAGTAGTGCTGGAATCAGGGTATAAAAATTAAGCCACACAGGACAGACAACAGCTCTCATTTCAAAATACTTCCTACCTTTCCATAGCCCCCTTTACCAAGTACTCGAAGTAGCTCAAAACATTCTGGTCTGATTTTTTCTGGCCCTCTGTTCACACTAGTTTCTGAGATTTCAAATTTCTCACAATGCTCCATGCCACTGGGAAGAAAAGCAAAACCAAAAGTAAATTTGCAAAAAGTTAAACTACCTTTAGCATACTGTTAGAAAGAGAATTATAATCCAATTAAGTAAAAGGAAAAAGGTGCATGATAACAAATATAGTATCCGTGCTCTAAGTAAGCTAATGATTCAATGACATGGTAGGTCAAGATTAGGGTGGCTTGATAACTGCTTATCTGCTTGTTTACAGAACATGCTATTGATTATTTATTTTCATAAGCATCAAGCATCCCCAAACTAAGATAAATTAGAACACGTTTATTAAGCTGACAAAGGGAAAAAAGTCTTCTAGTTATTCAAATTTAGTTCATTCAAAATATCTATGAGATCAGCTGTTATCCAACTTCATTTGGCAACTTCAGAAAATGAGAGCTTTCTAAAGGTACCCAATTAGTTCAAGTCTTTAGCTAAAAATTCTTGCTAATAAATTATATCCATGCATCTTTCCACATCTGCTTAATTTAAAGACTCCAAAAAGGGAGGCAATTTATCTGTCACTTAAATGCTTTCTCTATGAGTGATCTTCTCAGTCTGCCCACAATCCAAGGCCTTTTACTTGAAGATGGGGTACAAAGCAGACTAAACACCATACTCACCTAATGAAGCTTGCCTAAAATGACATAAAATTGAACAGATCTCTGTTTGGATGATGTATTACAAGCAAAATAAGAAGCATCTGAGGGACTTCCCTGGTGGTCCAGTGGCTAAGACCCATGCTCCCATTGCAGGGGGCCCGGGTTTGATCCCTGGTCAGGGAACATGCCGCAACTAAGAGTTCGCATGCCGCAACTAAAGATCCCACGTGCCAAAATGAAGATCCCGTGTGCCTCAACTAAGACCCAATGCAGCCAAGTAAATAAATAAATAAGTGTTAAAAAAAAAAAAAAAGCATTTGATTTGGGGAGCATTTCTAAAATATTTATTTTTTCAGTAGGAAAAGGTGGTTCTCTATATTAAACTAATAAAAGTTCCTTAACACACGCAGACTCATATTCAGTATACTCTAAATTTGAATAATCTTTTTCTCAAAATGCATACATGATCTCAAAACCCCAGATATGTTATGATATTCATGCCAAACTCAATAAACCAAGTCTGTATATATGACTAAATATTTAAAAACGGGTTATTGAGATCACATGATGGCTATAAACTACATAAAAGAAAGACAGCACAGTGAAACATTTTCATATAAACTTACAGTTCATATGGTCCAACTCCCCCATGGTCCATGCTTTCATTTAACTGACCCTGAAAAATATGTTAAAGTTTTAAAAATAAATAACCTCATAAACAAGAAATTAAAGAACTTACTGCTTCACCCCATTACTGAAGGACAATGAACGAAATAAACCAGCTTAAAATTCTCTATACTTTAATAACAGGTAAATGTGGTGATGAACAAAATAAGGTGCACAAACAATACTATGGGATTTCACTTTAATGTGATAACTAAGCTACAGATGCTACTCATCAAAGATCTACAAACAAAACCAGGAGATCGGGCTTCCCTGGTGGCGCAGTGGTTAAGAATTTGCCTGCCAATGCAGGGGACACGGGTTCTACCTCTGGTCCGGGAAGATCCCACATGCCACGGAGCAACTAAGTCCGTGCGCCACAACAACTGAGCCTGCACTCTAGAACCCTAGAGCCACAACTACTGAGCCCGTGTGCCACAACTACTGAAGCCTGTGCACCTAGAGCCTGTGCTCTGCAACAAGAGAAGCCAGCACAATAAGAAGCCCGTGCACGGCAACGAAGAGTAGCCCCTGCTCGCCACAACTAGAGAAAGCCCGCGCAGCAGCAACGAAGACCCAACACAGCCAAAGGTAAAATAAATAAATTTATTTTTTTTAAAAAAAGGTGACCGTTTTCCTTCAAAAATTACATTTATTCAAAATATGTATTTTGTATATTACAAAACTAAAGGTACTACATTCTAAGTATGAGTTAATCAAATGATTTACAAAAAGTGCTATTCTGATATGCTTTTGATAATAAGACTAACATAATGCTATAAACCTTATTTAACTACAGCCTAACTAAGCCTAAAGTAACCACAGCCAGTCCAAGATATTGTAGTGTATGATATGGCTGATCAAAGCAAAACAATTAAGCAACACTCTCATATTGTGAGGAGTCATGCTGGCCAAACATTTATTCTGACCGTAGTATAAATGAGTGCAAAACTTAATTAACCTCTGTACACTAGCAATGAACAATTCAAAAATGAAATTAAGATAACTCCATTCACAGTTGCATCGATAAGAATAAAATACTTAGAAAAAAAATTAACAAAAGAAGTGCAAGCCTTGTATATTTGCTACTCCAAAACATTGCTGAAAGAAATTTTAAAAGACCTACATAAGTCAAAAGACATTCCATGTTCATGGATCAGACGACTTAACGTTGTTAAGATGGCAATACTAAATAAATTGGTCTACTGATTCAACTCAATCCTATAAAAATCCCAGGTTCCTTTCTTGCAGAAACTGTCAATCTAATCCTAAAATTCACTCAGAAACACAAGGGGCCCAAAATAGTCTTGAAAAAGGAAAACAAAGTTGGGGGACTGACACATCCTGATTTCAAAATGTACTACAAAGCAACAGCAATTAACACAGTGTGGTACGCGCATAAGGACAGAAATATAGATCAATGAAATAGAACTGAGAGCCCAGAAATAAACCCTTCCATTTACGGTCAACTGATTTTTTACAAAGATGCCAAGAAAATTCAATGGGAGACAGTCTTTCAATAAATGGTGTTGGCACAATCAGATATCCACATGCAAAGATTTACTTTGGACCCCTATCTTCACACCATACATCAAAATGGATCACAGACCTAAATGTAAGAACTAAAACTATAAAATTCTTAGAAGAAATCTAGGAGGGAGTAAATCTTCACAATCTTGGGGTAGGCAATGACTTAAGACAGAACACAAAGGGCACAAAAGAGTAATGAAAAAAGTCAATAAAGTGAATTTACTCAAAACTTAAAACTTCTGCACTTCAAAAGATACTACGAAGTGAAAAGAAAATCCACAGAATAAGAACATATAAAGAACTTCTACAACTCAATAATAAAAAAATAAATAACCAAAGTTTTAAAAAATGGGTTAGGATCTGAATAGGCATTTCTGCAAAGATGACATACAAATGGCCAATAGTCACGTGAAAGTATGTTCAACATCATTAGCCATTAGGGAAGGGCAAGCCAAAACTATACTGAGACACCACTTCATATCAACTAGGATAGTTATAATTAAAAAGACAAAAAATAACAAGTTTGGCAAGGATGTAGAGAAATTGGAACCCTCATACACTGCTGGCAGCAACGTAAAATGGTATAACCACTTTGGAAAACAGGTTGGCAGTTTCTTCAAAAATAAAACATGGACTTACCACATGATCCAGCATATCTACTCCTTGGTATCTACCCAAGAGAAATGAAAATACATGTTCCACAAAGACTTAGGCACAAATGTTCATAGAAGCGTTATTCACAATAGCCAAAAAATGGAAACAACTCAAATGAACATCAACTGGTGAAATGATAAATGTGGTTAATCCTAACAAAGTAGGCTCTAAAAAATTAGAAGTTTAAAGTTTTTATTAAAAATTTTAGAATAATTCAAAAAATATTTAAGTGAACTCATCTTTCTTCAAAGATACCAGCACACAGTCAAGACACACAAAGAAAACTGACAGCATTCTTACACAATGGATGTTCAAATGACCCCTCAAAACAAAAGTTTTTTAGTCAGAACTTGCTCACAGTGTAAACAAGTCAGGATGAAGTCTAACACCAAGGATGTATGTTTCATTATTAGACCTAGGCAAATGCAGGTGGCAGTATCAAGGGGAAAAAATTCTTGCAGTTTCAACTTGATACAGTTTCTTCTGTGTGTGGGGAGGGGCAGATAGGGGTGGTTATGGTTAAAGGGGTTTTTTTTGGTTTCTGGTGCTTCATACAATCACCTATGATGGCTTCACTTTAAAGACAAAAGGCTAACTTCTATAAAACTGATATTATGTAATTGTTTTTTTTTTTAATATTCGCTTTACTTAATTCTAAATTAAAGACCACAGAGTAGTTAACACTGAACTATGACTTTGAAGCCACCTAGAAAGATAATGACCTGTGGCTATGTTTCATTTCCGGAGGCAGCCAGGCCTGACTTACCACCTGCATCTGGGCTTGTAAACTACCTACCGTTACCTTCTGGAGCAGAAGCATTTTGAGGCACAATTCTTTTCTACTACTCAATGTTATCTTTAGAAGTCTTATAGCAGAAACATCAAGCTACCATATAGGACATACTGACAATTCTCCTTCGCAGGAAACTTTATTCAGATTTTTTTTCTGCCTTAAGCTTTATGACCCATCCAATGTTTTTGGTGTGCGCCACTACGACTGACAAAGTAGAATCCTCCTCATCTAAGGTACTATACAAGATACACTGTTTCAAACTAGCGCATCAGAATGACTATTCACAAAGTTTTAAATTAAAATTGTATATAAATTCAAGTTAATATGCCTTAAGTCCCAATGAAAGAGAGCACATTTTATAAAAACTTAAATAAATTGTTACAGAATGGGTGAAAAATATCCTTAATCCAAACATTCATTAAATCATTTATCTACTTTCCTGGCTGTTCACAGATATTTTCTTATAAAATAAGATTCAGTAATTCAGATACATTGGGAAAAAGGAGTAAACCTGGCCCCAAATCTTGGGCTATTTAAATATACTTAAAGGTAAGTATCTATTAAAATGCAAGATAAGCATTGATAATGAGATATTCACAATCGTGAATATTTGAATACATATTATCTATTGAATATATAGCACTGTTTTTCAAAACACTTTTTGCTCTATAAAACTTTAATATCCCAATCTGAAATTCATACTACTAGTAAGCCGCTGTGACTATTTCAAATTTTGAATTAGTAGAGTAAAAATTAAGGATTTTTTTGGGTTTCCTTGGTGGCGCAGTGGTTAAGAATCCACCTGCCAATGCAGGGAACACGGGTTCGAGCCCTGGTCCGGGAAGATCCCACATGCCGCAGAGCAACTAAGCCCGTGCGCCACAACTACTGAGCCTGAGCTCTAGAGCCCGCGAGCCACAACTACTGAAGCCCGCGTGCCTACAGCCTGTGCTCCGCAACAAGAGAAGCCACCGCAATGAGAAGCCCGCACCGCAACAGAGAGTAGCCCCCGCTCGCCGCAACTAGAGAAAGCCCGTGCCCAGCAATGAAGACCCAACGCAGCCAAAAATAAATAAATAAAATAAATAAATTTATTTTTTAAAAAATTAAGGATTTTTTAAGTTGCATTCACAATTATCTATTACTCTTTTAACCTGTGTCTCCACAGAAAGCAGACGTTTCCAACATTTTCATAATCTAATGAAAATCTCTAGAGGAAAACTTTCCCTTAGTTTCAACTCTGTTCCCAAATTATATTATCACCAATGAAACAGAAAAACAAACAAAAAAACCCTTTCACCCATTGGTTTTAATACAGTATTTAAAATGTATTAAATCTCCTCATCTTTTACTCACTGAAGAATTAACTATTCTATGTAAACACATATATTTACTAATACAGATTCACTCAGTGTAACATACCTAAAAAGGTATATATCTCTAAATAGGACCAATGACAAAAAGAAAGGAAACAAACAAACAAACTACAGTTCTAAAAATGCAGCACCTCTAGTATAACTGTATTTATTAAGTCTCTAGGCATAGATGAGGGTAAATTTAAATGATTGGTTCCTTGGCAATGAGTTAACACTGACAAGCTATATTTCCATAAACTAGCTAACGACATAATGTGCCAGGATATTTTGAGAGTACTTTATATACTTTATCGCGTGTAAGCTTCATTTTATGGAGAAGAAAGAAGTGTCAGGGAGATTAAGCAATTTATTCTAGATCACACAGTCAGTGAGCATGGCTGGGGGGATCAGAATTCACTTTGACAAACCACAAACAGGTACATTACAAACAAAACTAGTAAATGCATGAAGAAGCTATGCAATGAAGCTTGCTGAATTGAGTCAAGAAAATACTACCACTAGTTATCTCTGTGGTCTTGGGCAATCATCTCTCTGGCCAATGCCTCAGTTTCCTTACTATAAAATGAAGAAGTGAGGCTACTCCGATATGCACCAATGTTTAAAAAGCTTGGATATAAATTCACAAATAGCCAGAATATTAATTATGTTATTATAAATTCACAGTTGTCAGATCTTCCAAGAATCTAAATTTCTCTCATTTTTCAGAATTTTAAATCTTACTTTAGAGAAACCTGGATGTCACTGAATCTCCTTGAGTGGCCAACCCAATTCCACCCCAATTCTTTTTGCTTGTCCAGCTTGCACCTCTTAGAATAACACACTCAAAAGAAACAGTTCCACTCCAAAAGCATTGCTAAGTAAGATATATTTTGCTGAAGGCTCTTCCTCAAAATCCTCTTTAATTACCTTTGCTCTTTCCCCAAAGCTCCTCTCCCCAGGGTGGTGGCCACATTTCTTTTTCTTTCTTATTCCCAACAATTTCTCTGGCCTCTTCCACACCCGTTCAAAATTCTCAAAATCCTATTTGCTTGTACCCAGCAAAACAAATGTCCAGGAGAGGTCCCAGTTCATAACGGAAATCTTAATATAGTATTTTACTTCCAGCTGCTAATAAAACCATGGTCTGGAAATTCTGTAAGTTCAACTGATGAAGATTTTATAAAATACCCTTCCTATCATTTTCTCCCCTGCTCTGCTCCAAAGCCACTGCTATATGGGGCCAATATAATCGATGAGTATGTTATTTGTAATGAAAGTAATCCTACGTTTGTTTCAAATTGTATTCAGTGTTATCACATGTTCCATTAAGAGGCTAACTGGAAAAAAAAAAGAGGCTAACTGGAATTCCATATGCAAACATATTAAAAAGTACACATCTCAACACCCACCTTCCGAACTGTCTGATTTTGATTTAGACTCCTTTGATTATGAAAAGGGCAGTATTACTTTAGCCCACTTAGTTTCATGAAGTGTTCAAAATTCTTTATATGTAGCATCTCAATCTTTGGTCAACAAGCAGGCAACAACTTACTTGCCAAAGGAGGAAAACAGGGTGAGGAAAAGAAAGGGAAGCCCCTTCTGTAGTTAGAACAAACATCTGACATCAGTCATTAACCCACGTACTCATCTAGGCAATGGAATTTAGAATCTAAATTACCGTGAGGTTATCATTGATGGTCATTTACCCAGAATCAGGGATTTAGCATGACAACACCATTTCTGAACGTCAGGTACAATCTGTGATTTTTCAATAAATTTATCTTGAGAAAAGAATCTTGAATAAAGAATAACAAACTACTAAGGCAGCAAAGGTAAAACCAAGCTATGCATTAGGAAAAACAATTCTAAATTTAACACCCTAAATTACAGAAAGAAAAGCCCTCACACCACCATTCACAAGTCTCAGTGCAACCAATTTATTTTTGGCAAGCCAAATCACAGCTGTCAACGCTGGTTTTTTTCCACCCTAAATTACATCAAGTATTTTGAAAAAATGTAGACATCGTCAACTGGGGTAAAAGTAAGTTACAAATGCCGTGTGTCGTTATAAATGCTTTAAAAAAAAAAAAAGTCACAAGGAAGGGGGTTTAAAAAAAAAAGCAATCAAACAAACCCTGGAAGATGCGGCAGAGCCCCCTTGCTCCCGAAATAAAACTCCTGGTGGCTGTAACAGCAGCGGCAGCGCTACTCCCGACAGAAGTTTTCAGCTGTCACTTCTAACAGCTGAGCGCTTCCTAGGAGAGAAGCGACAGGCCGAGAGAAGTGGTTGTGGGAGGTCTGAAGATGGAACACTTAGGGGAACCCTTCCACACTTCACCTGCACTTACGGGCCACCCAGCAAGCGCAGTCCCCTCCCCCCAACACTCGCGCCCCGCACACTCAAGTCCAGTAGCTCCAGGAATCGACCACGCGCCCTTCCTCGTTCCCTCCATAAACAAACTGCTCCCGGCTGCACCGGTCTGGGGCTATAAGGGCACAAGCCGCACCTGCAAGCTCCGCAGCAGCCTCGCACCTACGGCCAGGTCCGCACCGCCTGCCCCCCCCCGCCCCCCCGCTTCTGGCCGTGCAGCGCCTCGGCTCCTCCTGCAGACTGCTCGCGCCCCGCTGGGTCTCCGCGCTCTCGGACGCGCCGCGCTTCCAGGGCGCGGGCCGCCGCCCCGGCCCTGTCACCTCGGGCCCCCCGGGACCCCGGGCCTCACCCCCTCCTCCAGCTCATCCTCAGAGCCCGCGTCCTCTGGCTGGTCCAGGTCTATGTCAAACACTCCTGCCATGTCCTCAGCTTCCCTGTCTCGGAAGTCCGGCGCTGGGTAAAAGCCGTCCCGCCTCCGTCGTCGCCTCATGGGCCCGGACCCGCCGCAGCCACCACCGCAGCTGCCGCCATCACCGGCTGCTTGGGCTCAGTGCGTCTGCGCCTAGGCCCTAGACTGGCTCCTCAAGTTCAGCGCTGGAGCATGCGTACAGGACTCTGTGAAGCCGAACCGTGGGCAATGAACATGCGTAGAACTATCGCTGGGAGCCAGGTACTGGCAGAAACATGCGCAGAAGCCCAGCCGAAGCCTCGCTCGGAAGCCAGATCATGCGCATTCTCAGCTAAAGCGTCTGATGGACAGTGAGCATGCGTACCATATCTGAAGTTGATAAATTGAAATTGAACATGCGTAATTAACCTTTCGGAATAGGAAAAAAAACCCACAACAAATCTCGTCGTCTGTGGAACATGCGCATTCGTTCTCTGTAATGTTTTTGGTATTGAAAGTGAGCATGCGCATAATAAGAAGGTTGCCACTCTGAAGTTTGAACCGGACAGAAACGGCTGATCCTGAGGCTGTCAGTGAGTGGGGTTAATGGGGAACTCCTGGGGCGGCGTAGAAAGGGAGAACTTGGCTTTGCTATTTACTAGTGCAGTAAGTATGCGAAAGTCGCATAACCTTTCAGAGCCTGTTTCCTTCTCTGTAAAATGAAAATAACGATACCTGTTTTTGTAAGGTTGTTTGATAATTGTTAAGTACAGAGTCTGGCTTACAAGCCACAGCTCTTTCCAGTGCTGCATAGACCCGGTGTGAGGTCGTTACCAAAAATTGTCTCTTTTCAGTGTTAAAAGTAGTGGATACTTCCTCTAATATTTCATCTGGTCTTTTTTTCCCCAAGCTTCGTCTTCCTTGCTGTCCTATCTGAGCTAAATACAAAGACTTTCTTGTGTTACTGTAGTTACCAGAACAGAAAGGCGATTGGTGGAGAAAGTCATTATTTGAAGAGAGAAAATTAATGTTAATTAAATGTGCTACTGTTGAGCTCACTTCTGCATTCGCTCTGTCCCTGTGGTGTGAACTGTACACTACGAATTCCTTTAACCAGAATTTGTTTTGTTTGTTTTAAATGCATGCTTAGGAAAATAGCGATTACAAATGAGATTTTGGAAACTATTGAGCTGTGTATGAATGGTTTTGCGTAGAGTAACCCTGAATCCCGAAACCAACTTCCTTGAATGATTGGCTCCTTAGACAACATAGCTATTGTGTCTATAACACCATAGACATATATAGTACTTACAAATTATATTTTTCGTGATGTATATTCACATATATGGCATTTTATTTGTTCTTTATTGGTAATGTAGTGGCTCTCAAAGACTCTATTTTTTCTATTACAGGTTGCTCACTGTTTTGGGGGAGTAAGCCTGGTTTGTGTCTCAGCATGTCAATAGTAACAGTACAGCTTGGTCAATGTGGCAATCAGATTGGTTTTGAAGTGTTTGATGCTTTATTTAGTGACTCACACTGTCCCCAGGGACTCTGCTCTAAAAGGGAGAATGAGGCATATCAAGCATCTTGCAAAGAAAGATTCTTCAGTGAGGAGGAAAATGGAGGTATGTGTGGTCCACAGACCTCTCCTTTACTCTGACATAACCAGCCTCTTCAAGGCCAGGCCCTCCACGTGGTGTCTGAACCCCGTCCCCTTCCATCTTACTACGGAATGATTTTGCTCTCAGCCCTTTGTTTCTATCTTAACGTTTGCCTCTCCAGTGACATCTTCTCCTCAGCACGTGAGCATGCTCAGATCATGCCAATCTAAAACCAACCAAACAAACAAAACTTAGCTCTTGACTATAGCTTTTTTCCTTCCTCATCTCTTTGCCTTCTCATCTAAGATTCTCAAAGGAGAACCCTCTTTAACCAACTGTAATCCTACTTCTGCTCTACAATACCACTGAAGCTGTTCTATGAAAAATTCCCAATGATCTCTTAATTCCTAGAGCCAGTAACTGTGTTTCTTTCCTTAATTCACTTAACTTCTCTACCATATTTGATAACATTAACTATAAAACTCCCTCCTTGAAATTCCTTCTGCTTAGGCTCTGAACTTTTCTTCTCCAGTGGTTGCATCTCAGCCTCTCTTCTGTCCTCACTTGTATAGTTCTCTCTGGGCAATTTCAGTGACTCTCAAATTTTGCTACATCTTTTATACTAGTGACTCTCAAAACCTCTAGCCTAGCATCTCTTCCAAGCTGCAGACTGATTAGTGAACATCACCTGCGTCTCTCATGTGTCCCTCAGACTCAACATCTCCATACCCAAGGGCATTCATTATTTTTCCTTTAAAACTTAGCTCTGACTGCCCACATACCATCAGACATCAAGATCTGCGTAGTTTACCTCCTACTCATCTCTTGAAACTCTTCTCCCTTTTCCATCTTCACTTTCATTGCCTTAGTTCTGGCTCTTGTCCTTTCTCACCTGGACTGTTTCAAGACAATCCTCCTGAGTTTCCCTGCCTGGTCTCTTGTGTTTATCACATCTATCATCCACACTACCGTATTAAAAAAGACATCTTTCCTCCCCTGCTTGAGCATTTTCAGTGGTTTCTCATTGCCTAAAAAGTAAATTTCAAGGTTTTTAGCATTGCATACAAGGACTTCCAAGATCTGAGCCCTGCCTGCTTTCTCTCCCCATCCATCACTTCTTATACCCCCTCTTTCTCCATCTTCTGCTTCAGTAATCCTGAGATGCTTTTTTTGCCCTTGGTATTTTTATACCTCTGAATAAAAATACTACTCTGTTAGTGTGGATTTGCTGTGGGTCATATCACATCATACTGTGATTAAGTGTTGATGTATTTTATCTCTCCCACTGGTCCTCCTAGGGCTGGATTGATGTTGTCTTTGTCTCTGTGTTCCCAGCACAGTACATAGCACATAGTAAGCACTCAACAGATGTTTGTAGACTTGACCCAGTCATCATTTTAGCCCACGTTTATTCAACCTGCCTAGCACAGTGCTAGGCATTATGACACATCTGCATATACCTGCTGCTGCCCACCTGAATTTCTAAGCAGAAGGAAAGTTCTTCCTATCCTCAATCTTTGATTTTTTTTTTTTTTTGGACCTAGAAGTTTATGCTCTGAGTTAACCCAAATAAGCCACGTGCAATATTTTTCTTTTGATTTTTTTTCCCTCTCTAGTTCCAATTGCTCGTGCTGTACTTGTTGACATGGAACCTAAAGTTATCAATCAAACACTGTCAAAGGCTGCCCATTCTGGCCGATGGAAATATGGCCAGCATTCATGCTTCTGTCAAAAACAAGGTTCTGGAAACAACTGGGCATATGGGTAAGAATAATTCCTCATGATTTTCAGTTTAGATACAGCTGCATAGTTGATTAATAGTATAGTTACAACTGCACAGTTGATATACCAAACACATAATTTTGAAATTGCTGTTTTAAAATGTAGAGTGTGACTTCACCCAGAAGACGCTCATTCTGTCTCGTGTACATCTATGCTTAAGGTTCAGGTAATGATGAATCCAAGGATCTCTTGCAGCAACGTTTTCTACTTCTTCACTGTTGTTCTGCCAGCTAACTTATTGTCAATACAATATCTTTGTCTGGCAGGTATTCCAGTTAATAGGAAATATGCCAAGGCAGTAGTATTGCCTAGTGTTCTTTGGAAAATTCCAATGCCTAGGGCTCACTTCTAGAAATTCTGGTTTAATTGGTTTGGGATGAAGTCTGAATGTTGGGATTTTTCAGAGCTTCCCTAGGTGATTCTAATGTGCAGCAAAGTTAGAACCACTGCTTTAGGAGTATTGTTATGAATACTGAATATTATGTTGTACCGTAAACTTGCAGAACTACCTGGTAATTGAAGTCTCCAGCCTAAAGGAATGGACTATAAAAGAGAATTTTCTACTCTCAGTAAATTTACTCTCCTAGCGGTCCTATTCACCTGTTAAAAATATTTAACTTGTGTATCTTAAATTTCATCAATCAGGTACCTGTACCTTTCTTAAGAGTTAGTTCACTTCCATAGGTTTAAAAAGCCTTTGCTATCCTATATCTTTCTCTGCATTCCATCTCTGGTTAAATTGAAAGGTGTTTGTTTCTTTTGCATTGCATAGATACTCTGTTCATGGACCTAGGCATGAAGAATCTATAATGAACCTAATCCAGAAGGAAGTGGAGAAATGCGATTCTTTGAATGGTTTTTTCATCATAATGAGTATGGCCGGAGGCACAGGATCAGGGCTAGGAGCCTTCGTTACACAGAACTTACAAGATCAGTACTCAAACTCTTTGAAAATGAATCAGATTATATGGCCTTATGGAACTGGTGAGGTATGAACATGTCAATTGAAAAATTTATATTTTGTATTCTTTGCAGTTAAATGTAGGTAAAAGATTGATCTCATCCTTTCTTTGGAAATGTTAAGTTACTGTGTAAGGAATGATTATACAATATGGTACTTTCATGTACAATTCATTTAACTTTGCCAAACAAATGAGGTGTCCTTATTCATAAAAATTCCGAAGAAGACAATTGTGCATCTTCTCTCAGGAACCCATTCCTGGTTCAGTCCCTCTGGCTACAGCATGTAAAGCAGGGACCTTGGCCTCATCGTGCCATTGCCAACCTTCAAAGAATTTTCATTTCTTTCCATTGAAAGGAAATTTCTGTATAGGCCAATTTCCTATTGATCACCCTAGTAGGAGAAATAATCAAACAGAGGTGAAATAAGTCAGTATAGGAAATGATGTAGGAAGAAAGTGTGATAGTAATAGTCATCATTTATTGAGCCCTTACTCAATAGGGGCACTGTTCTTAAGTGCTTTACTTGCATTCTATCATTAATCCTTACAACTCTAGGAGGCTGGTATAATTATTATCCCCATTTTACAAACGAGGAAACTGAGGCATAGAGAGATTAAATAACTTGTCAAAGATCTTATAGCTAGAAAGTGAAAGAGCCAGGCTTTGAACCTAGGCAGGATGCCCTTAGAGTCTACCCTCTTAACCACTGTTCTCTCCTGCCTTTCTTATCTTTGACCTTTTTTTTCCTCCAGGTTATTGTTCAGAACTACAATTCCATTTTGACACTTTCTCACTTGTACCGATCTTCAGATGCCCTCCTTGTTCATGAGAATGATGCTGTTCATAAGATCTGTGCGAAACTGATGAATATCAAGCAGATCTCCTTCCGTGATATAAATCAAGTCCTCGCACATCAGCTGGGAAGTGTGTTCCAGCCTACTTACTCTGGGGAAGGCTCATTTCACTACAGAAGAAACCCACTAGGTATTTGTCCTCCTTTGTGCTACTCGTAGAGAAGTCTGATGTTCTGAAAGCCTGAAGGTTGTTCTTCTATGGCTCTTCCCCTCTGCCTAAAGATATACTCAGGTCTCCCTCATTTCGAAAACCTTCCCAAAGAGCAGCTTAGCTTTATTGAATTTGTTTCAATATTGCTTCTGTTTCATGTTTTGCTTTTTGGTTGCGAGGCACCTGGGGTCTTAGCTCCCCCACCAGGAATCAAACCCACACCCCCTGCATTGGAGGGCAAAGTCTTAACCACTGGACCGCCAGGGAAATCCCCTTTTTTTTGTTCTTTAAAAATAACTTTGAGATATAATTCACATACCATACAACTCACCCATCTAAAGTGTACAATTCAGTGTTTTCTAGCATATTCACAAAGTTGCACAACCATCATTTTCATCACTCCGTACAGAAGTGGTTCTTTTTTCAGGTTATTTGTCAAGTGGTGCTTTATCCATTCAAATCATCTAGATGCAGAGGACTCCGTAATCTATACCCCCAGTCCTACTCTCTTTCCCAAATAGTTGCCTATCCCAGTTTTCTTAGTTGCCATCTGCTTCTTCAGATTTAGCATGTTCTGAATGGATTCATCATTTGCTTCCCTGTCTTCACTCCCCAGCCCCCTCTTCCTCAATTCCTGTCACCTGGATTTCTCCCACTGTCCTCATATCTCATCAGTATGCTCAGACTGTTGGTACCATCTCTGCCAGCTGTCTGCATTCTTCCCTACTTCCCTCTCTCTGATATTGGTTCACTTGGTCAGTATCTCTCAACTAATATTGCATACTCCCCCTGAATACAAAGTTCTCTTTATTCTCCTCTCCCTCTCCCTCTCTCTCCTTTTTTTTTCCATGAAAACCAAAGCTCACATCTACGTGGACACTCCTGGCTTAAGGTGGTCCTATTACTGCTTTCCTTCCTGTTGCCTGCTTCTTCCCCCTGCAGTCAATCCGTCTTGCACACTGGCCCCAAATGAGCCTCCCCAGTGCACAGATCTAATCCTGTACTTTACTTAACCCTTATTCTATGGCTCATGCATTACCTGCCAGATTTGTCATAATTCCTTATGCCCTGAATCCTAACTTTCCGTTTTCATCACCTTCTGCCACCTCTGTATAGATTCCCCACCTACTTTTCATCCTGTCTCCACTTTTTTCTTCAATCTGGTACTTCCCTGCCTTGGTCCCTTTGCTCAGTGTTCCTTCTTCTTAGAAATCACTTCCTCCTTCCCTTCTTCACCTCTACTGAAACCTTACTCTTCCTGTAGGGTCCAATTCAAGTGATAATTTTTCCATAAAACTTTCCTACTGAGACCTTTACCTAAAGTAACCCTTTTTCTCTGAACTCCTGTGGCATTCTGTATCTCTTTTATGTCACTTAATGTTTTCTGCCTTTATTATTTCTTTAAGTGTGTTTGCTTATCTTTAAAAGTAACACACACACATTTATTCAAGGAGTACAAAAGAATATGCAATCAAAAGTAAATCTCCCTCTGGCCCCTTCCCAGATGCTGCACCATGTGTTTCCTTAGAGGATCTGTCATATGCATGTTTTATAGTCCCTACTAATTTGCAGCTTCCTTGGGGACA
This sequence comes from Aethalodelphis obliquidens, assembly GCF_003676395.1. Classification (NCBI taxonomy): domain Eukaryota; kingdom Metazoa; phylum Chordata; class Mammalia; order Artiodactyla; family Delphinidae; genus Aethalodelphis; species Aethalodelphis obliquidens. Next base: position 8,627,724 of record NW_020838002.1, on the reverse strand, counting down.
TGTGTCTTTTTAATTTCTCTGCATTCCACAGTACTTACCATATTGTACATCTGTTCATTCAACCAGTAGTTATTGGCTTCCTGCTATGTGCCAGGCACTATGCTACATGTTGGGGATTCAGTGGGGAACCAATGCAGACATTGTGTTCACATTAAACAAATAATTACACTAAGAACATATAATTAAAAACTGAGTTAAATGCTCTGAAGGAAAGGAGTACAGATCCAAGAGAATGGGTCACGAAGGAACCAGACTTAGGCTGACGAGGTGAAAGAAGGCTGCCCTGAGGAAGTAACACTTGAGCAAAAAGCTGGATGAAGACTTGGAGTTGACTAAGCAAAGGGAGGGAGAAGGGAGTAGCATGTTGGGGGAATAGCATGTGGAAAGACCCTATGGCAGAAGGAAGCGTGGCCCTTTCGGAAGAGAGAAATCCAGTATCACTGGAGCACAGAGAATGGTGTGGGGGATGATTGAAACCTGAGGCTAGAGCGGTGAGCAGGGGCCGACCTTGCAGGTCCTTGTAAGCCATTTAAAGGCCTCCTCATTAATCTCAGAGCAGGGGAAAGCCACTGAAGGATTTTAAGGAGGTCGTTGGCATAATCACCTTTATTTTTGAAAAATTCATTGCCTGTGGAGAGCTGGTTGGAGGTTGAGTCTGCAGGCTGGTCCAGTTGTTCCTTGGGGAGATTGTGATGAACTCGGTGAACTGCCCTCAGAAAATCCAAGCCATCAGTTCCATGAGCGCTCTCTTGACTCCCACTACCATGTACAAACTATAGGGCACTGGGTCCACACTTGCCCTTCACCTTGTGTCACAGTGGGAGAAGTATCCTGCTTCTATCAAAGGCCAGCCTCTCGCTTGGGTTCTGGGTCCCATTCCCTCTGTCTTCTCAGGGACTTAATTCCTCACTCATCTCTCATCCTCACATGTCATTAACCCTCTTTCCTGGGTCGCTGCCATTACAACGGCTCTCTGGCATCTTTCACACCAAAGAAGCCCTCCCTTGACATCACCTCTCGTGATTTCCCCACTTATCTGTCATTCTTTAGAACCACTGTCCTCAAAGGGGCCTCCATTCTCCCTGTCCTCATTTCTTCACCATCTATTCACTCTTCAACCCACTCTGATCTAGTTTCTCTTCCATCACTTTTCTAAAGCTGCTTTTCTTAATAGGTCGCAAGCATGTTCACATTGTCAAATTCACTGGCCCGTCCTTATTTTATCTCAGTAGAATTTGGAATGGTCGATGCCTTGTCTTCTGAGTCTCCTCTTCGTCTTTTGTGACAGCCCCTCTCCTGATTTCCCTCCTTATCTCAATGACTATTCCTTTTATTCCCATTATTTTCCTCCTTCTTTGGCTCCTCCGTTTCCTAAGCTCTAAATGCTGGTCTTGAACCCTCTCCGAAGGTGACTGACCCAGTCCCATGGCTTTCAACACCATTTGTTTTCTCCAGCTGGCCAGTTTCTCTCCAACTCTGACCAATTCCCTAAGCTCTAGATGTCTATATCCAGCAGCCTTCCCAACATCTATGTGTACACGTTTCATGGTCGTCCCGAACATAATGTGTCTAAAACAGATCTCTTAGCTTTCCCCCAGAAGAAGCCTGTTTCCTCCTCGATCCTTCAATTGCTCAGTTTTAAAAACTTAGGTCCAGGGAATTGCCTGGCGGTCCAGTGGTTAGGACTCGGCACTTTCACTGCCATGGCCCGGGTTCAATCCCTGGTTGGGGAAGTAAGATCCCGCAAGGTGTGTAGGAATATGCTATAACAAGAATTCCATAGACTGACCGGCTTATAAACAGCACAAGTTTACTTCTCACAGTTCTGGAGGCTCAAAGTCCAAGATCAAGGCACTAGTAGATTCAGTGCCTGGTGAGGGCCCGCTTCCAGGTTCACAGATGGCCGTCTTCTCACTGTGTTCTCACCTGGCACAAGGGACGGGAGACCTCTCTGGGGTCTCTTTTATAGAGACCTCATCTCCCAAAGGCCCCACCTCCTCCTGATGCCATCACCTTGGTGGTAAGGATTTCAATATATGAATTTTGAGGGACACAAACTGTCAGTCCATAACAGGGTTTGACAAAGTCAAGAATGGTTAAGATGAGAGTGGGTAAACAAGAACGCTGGGGGGGAAAGCAGATTTTAACAATTAATTTGTGCGTTAGTCCTCAGGAATTACTTGCTGACTGCTGCTTGTTTATGCATGCTGTGCAATAGGATTCAGCTCTAGGTATTTTACAGAAGAGGATTCTTATGTTTAGAGGAAACTCCATTAGCCACAGGATCAATTTGTGCAACATTTTGTAGATGTTTGTGTCAAAATTTGTTCTTAACGTTAGGACGTAGGATATGAGTTTGCACTCAACGTTATCATAAAATTTAAATTTCATGTTATGGTAGAAGATTTTTCTTTCTCCTCTAGGTATTTTATATAAATATATAAAAAATATATAAAATACATAAAATATATGACATATTAAAAAGATAAGAATATTTTAAAAACATATAAAATAAGCTCTGAATGAAAAACAAATTAGCCTTTCTCCTTAATTCTGTTTCATTACAAATACAAGGTTCTAAAAATAGGTGTATTCCTGTGTTCAGGAGTTACTAATCCTGTCTTCTTTCCCAGTAAAGTTTGATGTTAAGAGGTTCTGATTATTATTTAACCAGATAAAATAAATAAGAGATCTAGGAAAATTTCTAAGGGACTATTGAGTGAACACTGAATGACAGACAATAAAAGCATATTACGTCTCATGCTTATTTTGTTTTCCTGGGGTTTAGCTAGATATTTCACTGACATTTCCAGTTTCTTAGCTAAAAAGAAATTCTCGTTTCCTTTTGGCAAAGTGTGTTTTTTCCACTCATGCTAAAATAGGCGCCAAAATCAAGCAAGTATGTGGTCTTTAATAGACATCGTCTCTGAAATTGTATTTACATTTTAAGCAATTTTGGCCTTGGAGGAGAAAACACATTTGGTTCCCCAAGCCATCAAATCATGGCTGTGTATGAGTCAGTGGAAACAACGTGGAATTTAAAAATTTAGTTCAGATTTTTTTTCTTTGCAGGAGACTTAATGGAGAATTTAGTTCCCCATCCAGAATTCAAGATGCTGGGTGTTCGTAACATTCCTCAAATGTCTGAGAATTCACTGGCGTACAGCACATTTACTTGGGCTGGCCTCCTCAAGCATTTGAGACAGATGCTCATTTCTAATGCGAAAATGGAAGAAGGTAAAGGGTATTTTAAAAATATGCAGCCCACAAGCTGGGAAAAATGCCTCTACTGGAGTTCTCAATATAAACTGGCTTGATCCAGTTGAAATAATGGTGCCTTCTTCTGACCAGGGAGGCTCCTGCAAAAAACTCACCAGAACATCCGGGGAGGATTTCTTAATCACTTCACAGTTTCATTTCTCAAAAAAATTTCAGATGAGTGTGACATTTATTTTTATTTTATTTTTATCAAAGTAATATATGAACATAGGTTTTTTTAAAAAAATCAAGGAGTCAGAACTCACTTAAGTGTCTATTTAAATCTGTCCATTGCGTTGTGTGTAAATTACATCTCAATTAAAAAAAAAAAGTCAAGTAATTGTCCAGTATGAGTTTATAATGAGGAAGAGAACAGCCTATTCCACACTTCCCCTCAGCCCAGCAGAAACTGCTTTCAGTGTTTTGAGATGTTTCTCCTGGAATTTGCCCCCATATTTCTAAATATCTTGCATATTCCGCTATTTGTTTTATTTTCCAGGTTTAGATATTATCAGTTGCCTTCCTAGCATGAAGTTGAGAACTGAATCTTCTTAACACCCCCCTATATACACATCCACACACCTTTCCCTCCCTCCTCCCAATCTAGTTAAAGCATACTTTTGGGTTAGATCAGTTTTCATTGTCTGTGTTATTTTTGCTATGTAGATATTATTCATAGTTGAGCCATGTACTGTATACACAGATCACATTTTATTTCATGTACAGTTTATTTTTTCCTCCTAGAGTTAATAGTTAAATTTATTTGGTCGATATTCTTTGTACCTATTACAAATTTACCCCTAAACTTTTCCATAAAAATGAAACCCTTCTCAGCATGTTCAGACCTATCAATCAGGTAATCTTATTACTTGCATTATCTGCTTGGAGATATCCCTTCCGGAGGACTTCACCCTGCTGTTCCAGTCTGCACAGGTTACTCTCCAGGCTTAATAAGCAGCCAGCACTGGCATCTCTGCCTCCTTCTTTATTCTAGCCCGTTTCCTAGATTTCAAATCTTCCTCTTTCTGGGTTAATTCCCTCATGGATAGTACCCTCCAGGAGCTTCCTAAGAAAGAGTACAGGGAAGGTAAAAATTTTAAGGCTGCAAATGTCATTATCCTACTTTTATATTTGATTGGCCAGGATTCGAGGCTGGGAATCATTTTTTACTCAGTGTCTTGAAAGCACTGCTCGATAGCTTCCAGCTTCCAGTGTTACTGCTGAGAAGTCCCCACTTCAATCTGATTCCTAATCCTGTTTTATTCTCTCTTGTATCTTTTAGGATTTTCTCTTTGTCTCTAGCATTCTGGAATTCCTTAGTGTGGATCTTTCATTTATCTCAGTACAATGTAAACTTTATGAGGGCAGAGATTTTTGTTTTGTTTACTGCTGTAGTTTCACAGCCTCACCGGTTTTTAGCCTTTCCTGAGCAGAAACCTTCTTCTCGGATGGAGGGTGGGGCACTCCCCCTAGTGCAGGAGTGGGGAAGGGTCTGGGGCTCTCACTGCCTCTCATACAGATTTTTAACTACTCCTCCTTTAGAAGCGCCTGGCCTGCTTCCAGGACCTCCACTGTGGACAGAAAGTTCAGATTTCCCTGGTTGCTAAGTCAGTAACCATTGGTTCACTTGCTTTCCAGCTTCCAAATTTTTGTTGCCATTATTTTCCTTCCATTTTTTCTTGTTTATGCCTTTTAAAAAAATCCCTGTGTTGTTAGTGAGATTTGGGGAGTAAACTGGTATGTTCAGTCTGTCGCATTTAACTGGAAGTCACTACTATGTACTATTTGGGGAGCATATATTTTACCACAAATTACAGTAAGTTAGGTTTCAATACTATGAAAGTGGATTTCCTCTATATTTACTTGTACTACCTTACAGACTTTAGATCATAGTGCCTGACGTTTGGAGAAAAGTAGAAAGTTCACATCTTAAGTAATGCTTCCTGAACTTTTTGGCCACAGGACCTGTTTTTCTGGCAATACCTATTATCAAGGAACACAGTGTTCCTCAGGGTACTGTAAGACGTGGTGCTCTGAGCCCTCTTAGGTCGATAAACCAGTTTGTTTAGTCATTTTCCCATATAGGAATTCAGAGTGTCACCATTTTTTCACAGTTATAGAGTTTTGAACACTTAAATGTTTTCATATAAATATGAACATATGAATAAATATATTTATGTCACTAACCAGGTTGAAGGATATAGTTTGAAAACTCTTCATATGTTATCAGAATGCTGTCTATGAAGATTGACCCCATTAAGATCATCATCAGCCGTGTATCTGTTTCTACATGTCCTATAGCAACAGGAGGAATGAGTGGCCCAAGGGGGGCAAGGCAGAAGTTACAATGTCTCTTATGACCTAGCTTTGGAAGTCACATACCATCATTTTGCACCATCCTTTTGGTTGTTAAGGTCAGCCCTATCCCATGGGGAGGGGACCACACAAGGGCCTGAATACCAGGTGGCAAGGATCATTGGAGTTCATCTTGGAGGCTGGCTACCACCCTCTGCCCTCTGTCCCCTAATGAATCATGTCCTCCCATTTGCAGAATGTACTTAACCCTTCCCAAGCACCCCCAGAGTTAGCACATCAGCCTATTAGCACATTCTATTAGCACATCAGCCTAAAGTCCAGAATCTTGTCATCTAAAAGCAGGTGCCAGTGTGGATTTACTTTCCTCAGGTGAGATTTCCTGGGTATAGCTCTTTAAGTACACCCCACCCCCAACAGACCATGGTGGAACAGGTGTAGGATTTTACTTATTTATTTTTAAGTTTAATTTACAACACCTTATTTTTAAAATTTATTAGTTGATTTATTTTTTCTAGTTTGGATCAATTTATTTATGTGAGGACTAGAGAGTCAAAGTTCTAAGGGTGTATATAAACAGACTTTAAAAAATAAAACTAGCATCACATTATATGTATTTTTTGTTCTGCAACTGTCTTTCGCCATAGTATTTTGTAGCCTTCATTCCAATTCATTCATTTAGACATGCCTTATTCTTTTTAGTAGCTACATAGTTTTCTACCATATAGGAGCCCTAACTTATTATATGCACATAGATTAAAGAGTCAGGTAATTCTACGAAGCTGGTTGTTAAAACTTTCAGTTCATAACCTTCTTCTATTGTCTCCTTCCCAGAGGTCACCACTTTTCAAAACTCTTTCGCTATTTCTTTTACTGTTTTTATCTATTGCCATTTACAGATTTTTCAATGATTTAGGTATTACCTATTTACTTCCCACCATGGAGGGTTAGGATTTAGCTTTTTTCCAACACTGGGCCCTAAGCTCTAAAACACACTCTAGACAGGCTCATCCTTCTGATATGGTAGTAAGTGTCATCACTGGGTTAAATCGATATTCAGCTTTACATTATCATGACCAAGTAAATGCTATTCACAGCTGAGCAACAAAATATCCTGTGATTACTTTTCCCTTCCTGTATAATTTTTTTGTTTTCTTTGGAGTTAATAATTACCTTGTTTTCTTGTTTGCTTAGTTTTTCTATGTACCTGTCAATTATTCAACACTGTTTCTCTACTTACCTAAATTTTTTCTTGATATACAGGCATACCTTGTTTTATTGCACTTTGCAGATACTGTGTTCTTTAACAAATTGAAGGTCTGTGGCAACCCTGCATTGAGCAAATCTATTGGCACCATTTTTCCAGCAACATTTGCTCACTTCACATATCTGTGTCACATTTTGGTAATCTCGCAATATTTCAAACTTTTTCCTTATTATTATATTTGTTATGGTGATCTGTGGTCGGTGATCTTTGATGTTACTATTGCAAAAAGTTGCTATTGCTGAAAGTTCAGATAATGGTTAGCATTTTTTAGCCATAAAGTATTTTTTAATTAAGGTATGTACATTTCCTTTTAGACATAATGCTATTGCACAATTAATAGATTACAGTATAGTGTAAACATAACTTTTTTTTTTTTGCGGTACGCGGGCCTCTCACTGCTGTGGCCTCTCCCGTTGCGGAGCACAGGCTCCGGACGCGCAGGCTCAGCGGCCATGGCTCACGGGCCCAGCCGCTCCGCGGCATGTGGGATCCTCCCGGACCGGGGCACGAACCCGTGTCCCCTGCATCGGCAGGCGGACTCAACCACTGCGCCACCAGGGAAGCCCATAAACATAAATTTTATATGCACTGGGAAGCCAAAAATATTTGTGTGACTCACTTTATTGTGATAATTTACTTTATTGCGGTGGTTGGAACCAAGCACACAAAATCTCCAAGGTCTGCCTGTATCCAAGTATTCTGTCAGTTTCATCTTCTTTAAGAAATCTCCCCTAGAGCCTTCTGACCTGCTTCAATCTAGTTTTTTTTGCCCTCTCCAGCCAGTGTACATTTGTCCTTCTGGATATTCTATTTGCCTGTCTGTTGTGTTGGATATTCTGCTCAGAGGGTTTACACAAAGCCCCAGTGATCTGGGGGAAGAGGAGGGAGGGGACATGGTTTTCCTGGTTTGGTATGTTTCCTGCCCTTACCTCTGCCTGGTGTTCTCCAGACTAGAGTCTCTCAGTCATATCCTCTCCAGAAAGTAAACCTTTAGTTTTCTGCTAGGGTGGGGAAGAGGCAGTTGTCATAATAAACAGACAAGTTTAGCAACATTCCTTAAGCAGGAGTCAAAGGCAGATGTGCTTTACATGGTTGCAAAGCCAGTTTAAGAGCCAGTGACTTAGTGTTTTCATGGATTCCCTTAAGGAATGCCGCACCACCTACTTTCTGGAGGCACAGAGCACAATAATGTGAAAACACATAGGCATCATTAATGCTGAAACAAAGAGTGATAAAGTCACTGAATGTGAAAAAGTTTTAGGAAAACCTTAAGTTATTTCGTTACATATATATTTTTATATATGCTCAAGAATGATATATGATTTTTAAAAATATAAACTTACTCTAAAAGAACTCTTCAATAAGTGTAAAATTTAATAATCTAAGTGAATAATTTAATTTTTTTTCTAATCAGTGGTGACTTGGATGGAAGGAAATATAATATTGTGGATTTATACCCCTTTTTTGTTACATGGATTGTAAATATTTTTGTCCATCACTTTTGTCTTTTGTATGGTATTTTTCACTATATGGAAATTTTACCTTTTTATGTGAGCAGACCTGTAAATCTTCCTTTATAGATTCTGAGCCTTACCTACCCCAAAGATATAAAAATATTCTCTAGTATTTCCTAGTATTTTCATAGTTTTATATTTAATATTTAAATTTTAACCCATCTGGGATTTATTTATTTAATTTTTATTTATTTGTTTATTTATTGGCTGTGCCGCACAGCATGTGGGATATTAGTTCCCCGACCAGGGATCAAACGTGCCCCCTGCAGTGGAAGCGTGGAGTATTAACCACTGGACCGCCAGGGAAGTCCCTATTTTTGTTTTAATAAATTTATTTACTTTATTTATTTTTGGCTGCATTCGGTCTTTGTTGCTGTGCGCTCTAGCTGCGGTGAGCAGGGGCTACTCTTTGTTGCGGTGCGCCAGCTTCACATTGCAGTGGCTTCTCTTGTTGTGGAGCACGGGCTCTAGGTGCGCAGGCTTCGGTAGTTGTGGTACACAGGCTTAGTTGCTCTGCGGCATGTGGGATCCTCCCAGAGCAGGGTTCAAACCCATTTCCCCTGCACTGGCAGGCAGATTCTTAACCACTGTGCCACCAGGGAAGTCCCCTCTATTTTTGTTTTTGATCATGTATGTATATTTTTAAAAAATAAATTTATTTATTTTTGGCTGCATTGGGTCTTTGTTGCTGTGCGCAGGCTTTCTCTAGTTGCAGCGAGCGGGGGCTACTCTTTGTTGCGGTGCACGGGCTCTAGGCATGCGGGCTTCAGTAGTTGTGGCATGTGGTCTCAGTAGTTGTGGCTCACAGGCTCTAGAGCACAGGCTCAGTAGTTGTGGCTCACGGGCTTCAGTAGTTGTGGCTTGTGGGCTCGGTAGTTGTGGCTCGCGGGCTCTAGAGCGCAGGCTCAGTGTTGTGGCCAGTGGGCTTAGTTGCTCCGCGGCATGTGGGATCTTCCCGGACCAGGGATCAAACCTCTTTTCCCTGCATTGGCAGGCGGATTCTCAACCACTGCACCACCAGGGAAGCCCTCAATTTTCAATCCTATTTTTGCTTTGTGTTTCTACATCCCTTAACATTTTTATATGTATTTTGTTTATTTGTTCATAGAGACATACAGAGTGAAGTTCAGTCTTTATAGGTGGATAGTTCTATGAATCTTGACACACTTAAACGGTGTAACCACCACCACAATTGAGACAGAGTATTTCCATGTTCCAAAAAGTTCCCTCACACCCCTTTGTAGACAGCCTCTTTCCTCCACTCCAAGTCCCAAGCAACTATTGACCTGAACTTTATTCCTATGGTTTTGCCTTTTCCAGAACGTCCTGTAAATGGAATCAAACAGGATGTAATCTTTTGAGTCAGGCTTGCTTCACTTAGCATCAGGCTTCTGATATTGATCCACATTGTCACGTGTGTCAGAAGTTACTTTCTTTTTACTGCGTTGTAGAATTGCATCCTTTGCACCTACCACCGTCCTTTAATATTCGATGAAGACTATTTCATGCCTTTCTCAGGACTGAGTAGTTTGAATCACTTTAGGTCAACCAGATAAGAATGTTTAAATTTTTAGAAGAACCCCACCCTGCCACAACTTTTACTTATCAAATGGAAATTTATATAAAATACACATACTATAATACATCTTTCTCTTCTTGTTCAAGGCGATTTGTAAAATCTCTTGCTCTTTTTTTTCTTTTGGTAGGTATTGATTGGCAGGTACGGCCTCCTTTATCAGGACTTCCTACGCGTGGTAAAATGTCTCTCAACAAGGAGTCTCATTTTAACACTTCCATTGCTAACTTGGTCATCCTTCGTGGGAAAGACGTACATAGTGCGGAGCTGGGTAAGCAAAGTTAAGGTGAAAATTAAGATGTACGTTTTGCACATGTACATGGTATGCATGGTAAAAAAAAAAAAAGAAAAGAGAAAGAAAAAAAAGAAGTCCCTGAATTTATTCTTAAAGAAAGGAAAATAATAACTCCATATTTTAGTAACAAAATGTAACCATTGTATCAGTAAGTGTGTGACTGGATACCAAAATAGATGTGGTGTAAACAAGAGGACAAGTTTAATTCTTTCTTCCTGAATCTGGTTGACCTGTCATCCTCACCTCGTGGCTTTGTCCTTAGTGCAAGGCATCTGTTTGAACTTCAGCCATCAAATCACATAGGAATAAGCAAAGAAGGGCAGGCCTGGTCCTCTAGGGTCACACACCACACTTGTGTTTCTATCCCTTCGACTGGGACTGAATCATGTGCCACATCTAGCTGCAGGGGTGGCTATGAGCACAGTTAAAATTTGGTGGTTCTGTTACTAAAGAAGAAGGGGAGAACAGGTATTGCAGGACAACTAATGGTCTCTGTGACAAGCATTGGTACAACGTTTTCAGGAGGTTGAAAGAGCAGTACTCTTCTTAGCTTTCTTTGTGTTTCTATGGCAAGTCTCTGGGATTATATTATCCTTGTCTGATGATTCCAGCAGCATCCAATTGGCTGCTTCTAGCTGTGATATAAAGAAAATCAATCTCATCCCTGTAATACCTCTTAAATAAAAAACTAGTAATAATTAAAAAGAGATCAAGTCAATCAGATGGTGTACTTTCTTCATTTTAGATTTTAAAATGAGAAAGTTAATAAAAGGATATATAAAGTAATCTAACCTCCAAAAATTTACCCACAGCAAATGATGCAGGTACACAGAGGTGTAAAGATATTCACTGCAACATCTTTCACACTAACAGAAATGTGGGAACAACCTAAATGCCCAACAATAGGAAATGTGTTAAAGAAATTATGGTATATTCATAGAAGCTTTTAAAAATATGAGTGATATTTACTGACACAGAAAAGAGGTTTACAACATATTGGTGAATGAAAAATGCATATTACATAGGGCATGTATGTAAAATTATAGTACAAAAGCGGGTCAGCAGACTGTTCATAGTCTGTCTCTGGGTGGTAGCATTTCAGCTGTTGAGTTGGCTTTTAAATTTTCTTCTTAATAAATACTTTTCTGAATGGTGTGGATTTTTTTTTTATGATGAATATGGATCATTTATCCAAAAGCAATATAAAGCTAGTTTCAAAGAGCAAAACAAAAGATTTCTGGTAAAATGGATACAAAAATATCTGTTTATTAATTTGTTTCAAAACTGATGATTTATGATGTAAACAGTGCCTTGTTATTTTACCCTAGGAGCATTTAAAGATCCAGCTCTCTATACTTCCTGGTTAGAGCCTGTTCATGCTTTCAGTGTGTGGAAAACCCAGCGAGCCTTTAGCAAATATGAGAAGTCTGCCGCGTTGGTCAGCAATAGCCAGTTCTTAGTAAAACCACTTGACACGATTGTGGGCAAAGCATGGAATATGTTTGCTTCAAAGTAAGTAAAAAATAAATCTACAAACCTTTCCTAACCTTAAGCAGATAATATAATGTTAAAACACTAGGCAGGATCTGGAGTGTCTTAGTCTGTTTGGGCTGCTATAACAAATAGAGCATAGACTGGGTAGCTTATAAACCAAAGAAATTTCTCGAGGCTAGCATGTCCAAGATCAAGGTACTGGCAGATTCAATGTCCAGTGAAGACCAACTTCCTGGTTCATAGGTGGTGTCTTTTTGCTGTGTCCTCAAATGGCAGAGGGGCAAAGGAGCTTTCATGGGCCTCTAATCCCATTCATGAGGGCTCCACTGTCATGACCTAATCACATCCCAAAGGCCTTACCTCCTAATATCATCACCTTGGGAGTTAGGATTTCAACATACGAATTTTGGGGGAACACAAACATTCAATCTATAGCATGGAGTAAGTACTTTGTAGGTATGAAACTTTGGGCACATTACTTCAGGTTTCATTTCCTTTTTTGTACAATGGACCCAAAAGAGAGGATATATGTGGTGAGGATTAAATGAGATGATAATGTAAGAAACCCTTAGTACAGTGCATGACTAGTAAATGCTCAATAATTGTTCCATGGTATTATTGTTGTTGTTGGCTAAACGAGTAGTTTCTTTTTAAAAAAATTTACTTATTTGGGGCTTCCCTGGTGGCACAGTGGTTGAGACTCCGCCTGCCGATGCAGGGGACACGGGTTCGTGCCCCGGTCCGGGAGGATCCCACATGCCGCGGAGCGGCTGGGGCCGTGAGCCATGGCTGCTGAGCCTGTGCGTCCGGAGCCTGTGCGCCGCAACGGGAGAGGCCGTAGCGGTGAGAGGCCCGCATACCGCAAAAAAAAAAAAAAAATTTACTTATTTGGTTGCACCAGGTCTTAGTTGTGACTCCAGGACTCCTTTAGTTGCAGCTTGCTGGCTTCTTAGTTGCAGCATGTGGGCTTCTTAGTTGTGGCTCACCAGCTCCTTAGTTGCGGCCCACAGGCTCCTTAGTTATGGCAATGGGAACTCTTAGTTGCGGCATGCATGTGGGATCTAGTTCCCTGACCAGGGGTCAAACCCAGGCCCCCTGCTTTGAGAGCACAGAGTTTCATCCACTGCGCCACCAGGGAAGTCCCTAAATGAGTAGTTTCTAAATGAAATGAAAGTAAAGTAGAAATTTCACTATAAGGCAGGGACAGTAAGATAGTTTTCCAAAATAAGATCCTTGAGAATGGAAGAGATCCTGATCTTGCTCAGTAAGAAACATTGCAAGTTCAACTCTACTTGGTACTAAGAAATGTCTGCTTGATTACTAAGAAATGTGTTTGTTATCCGGTTCCCTGACCTCTGCCACAATTACTTAATGTTAAAGCAGAATTTCTCAAATCATTGGGTAAGCCTGTACTTTGATTAGCTAGGATTCCCAAGGGCCCCCCATCCTGCACATGGCCATTCCATAAACCCCTACTCCTCAGGACTGTGAACTCTGTGTCCTCTGTTGGTATAGTTCTCGTCCCACTCTCATTAAATGGTAGCAGCTATTATTTCATCAATTTAGTTCATGTCTGCCCTTGATATTCTTTTTAACATGACTTCTCCTGCCTCAGAACATTTTGGGGGACTGGAGGTATTAAGAGGATCACCTGGCATTAGTGAAAATTAAGTGTTGTCTGAAAAACACTTGGGAGGCTTCACTTCATTCCTAGAACTGGACCAATGTGTTTCTACAGTTTCACGCCTTAGATAAAACTTCTCAGGCACTTCTTAAGAGTTTATATTGAACACAGTCACCTCCTGTAGGGTGTTGAATATGTGCTGGGTAGACAGCCAAATCTGAACATGCTTCTTTTTCCTATGTGCTGCTTCTTTTTTTTTTGGCCATGCCGTGCGGCTTGCAGGATCTTAGTTCCCCGACCGGGGATTGAACCCGGGCCCTGGCTGTGAAAGCACCAAGTCCTAACCACGGGACGGCCAGGGAATTCCCCTCCTATGTGCTTCTTATTGTCACTCTCTTGGACACTAAATAGACAGGGAGCTTGACACAAACTTTGAGAGTTTGCTAACCTTTGGAGTAAACATTGAAGCAAAGGCAAGACTTTTAAAAGAGTCTGCCATCTGCACGTGTTCATGAGCTAGGAAAGGTCTATTTATTATTTGATTTTGAGTTATTCGTTTGCCTGAGATTTTTATTTCATATTTTCTGTTTCTTTCACCAGAGCCTACATTCATCAGTACACAAAATTTGGAATTGAAGAAGAGGATTTTTTGGACAGTTTCACATTGTTAGAACAGGTTATTGCTAGTTACTGCAACCTCGGATTTTGAACAATGGGGAAAATTTACCTTAAGTCATTTTTGGACTAAAGTACTTGCAATACTACTTTCTCCGTAAGGTTTTTCAAATTCCTATCTGCTAATGTAACAAGGTTAAATGCTGATTCCTTCTCCATACTATAGCCACAGAAAAGGAGAAAAACCTTTCATGTTTTCCATGAAAACATCTACTTGAAATTTTCCTTTGTAAGAAAAAATATTGGTACTTCTTTAAAGAACTTTGGGAATACTTTGCTGAGATGTTAGAACTCTAGAACTATCAGAAAAGGAAAACTTCCCTCTTTATTCCAAAAAGCATTCACTAAGTATGAGCTAAACTTTCATAGCACAATTTTAAGCTAAGAAATCGCAATTCCGTATTTAAATATATTCATCTTTGAAGTGAATGTTTTGAACCATAAGAGGGAGCTGTTGTCAAAAGCTACAGGGTGAACATCTATTTTTGAATATTTTATTCTAAAACGGTAAGATTTTCCACTTTAAGCAGCTATTTAAAAATAAATGTCAGGACTTCGTTAATAAACGTTATATCATGCTTAAATACAAAAGTAAATAAGCAAATGTTTCCTTTGTTTGCTGTTCTTAAATTTTCTGGGCATCAGAAAATTGGGTTTTTCTTTTAGATCTTAGAATGCCAGAGCAGAGACTGATTTTATTCAACCAGTGCTTTAAAATTACTTACAGGTATTTAGCTGGTGTGGAAGACGGTTATATTCTTTTCGGTAAAAGGGGTAAGAGCTTTCGCCAAAATTTCACTATGTTGAGAAAATTACCACCAAGTAAATATTGTCCTAGATGAAACTGACACATACAGATGTTGGTTTCATTCAGAAGGACAGAACACATTTGGAAATTTGCAACTGAGTTTGAGGGGAATGGGGTAGTTCAATAAAACACATCACATGCAATGTATTAACAAATGTAAAATGGCAAACAAATAGGAACATTTTGCCCTTTCTGCCAAATCTACCAGTGGTTTCTTCCTTTTCTTTCCATATGGAAATGATTACCTTTTTGCTGTTTTTCTTATCAACTGTTGCTATGATTTAAAATACTGAACCATATCTTATTTCTAAGGAATGTAAAAAGTGGTCTGTTCAACTGCTAAAAGGCACACCCACTGCTGTATTTTGTTAAGCCAAGAATACTAGAAAATAATGAGATTGTAATTTTTACAAAATAAAGTTAAAAGTAATAGTTTAGCATTGCAGAGATCCAAAGACTGAAACAGTTTCCCGAACTAAACCAGCATTAATGAAGATCTGTAACCAAATTACCTCACTAGGGGGTAGGCTGATTCTGAGGAACTTTGCTACAAGTTAAGCTTAAAGAAGGTTGTAAGTTGAAATCATTTTATATTTGAGAAAAGCATGCATGCGGTACCAAGTGGGACAAATATATTTCTAATTTGGCAACTCATGGAATCAATGGCAGGTGACTATTGGAAGTAAGCTCCAATTAGAAAGAGCCATTCACTTATGTGAGTTGACCCTTTCTTATGCACGTTATTGTTTAATGCACAACTGCATTATTTGGTGTGTGTGGATACCTAAATATTTGCAAAATTGTTTTAAATGTTTACATTGAAATTTTTTTCTTGTCTATTTGGAATAATATAAAAGTGTTTGCTATTAGAGTTGTGATAACTTAAAAATTAACACAAAGAAGTTGATGCCAAAGCTTCAAAATAAGGGGTGGCATTGGAAATGTACTTTGATTTGTGTGGAGATAATGGCCAATCAGCCAGGACAACATTAGAATCATAACTTCCTGGGCATAGAGAGCCAAAAGCTTTGAACATGTAATTTCTTAGATTACTGGGTAACTGGCGTACTATGTGTCACTCAGACATTATCCCACACAGCCAAGATGCACCTCTATAGGCAGTGAGTACAGTATAAATTCAAACTGTTTCTTATTTTCAAACCTTTTCGTTCTCCCGCATTTGTGCTTTTCTTAAGAGCTCTTTAAGCGGTAGAACCTGTTTCTTCCCATTCATTCCCTCTTGCTTCTAGCTTTGAGTACTCGCCCCGCAACCCCTCACCACTACTATTCAGTCAGCCGACAATCCCTTTCTCCTTTCTTTAACCTGTCACTTAGAACTCAGTAAGTGTGCCTGTGATTCACTATTCTCAGTCCCTTCATTCATTCAACCAGTATCTATTCACTGCCAGGCACTGAACAAATGCTAAGTATATGGGGATCAATACCACAAAGTCTAAATGAAGAAGCTTACAATGTACTTAAGTTTCTTTCCATGCCTGGTGCTACGATTCTGGCTTCCTAATTATTGCTTATTATCTTGCCCATGTCCATGTTCAGTTTTTTTCTTTTTTTACAGTAAAGATGTGGTACAAGGTAAAGAACCGTGAACTGGGACCTTTAGTCTAGGCTTTAAATTTGTCTGAAGCCTCCTCACTGGCTCTGTAGACTTTACTGTGCAGTGTACATACCAGTGATTCTTCTCCTGACCACCATGTTTATCACACTTGCATTCCTGTCCAAAATTTTGTTTTAAAACATGCTCCATATGTTCCCATCCCACTGTTCTCTCCGCATGAGCTCAAGGTTTGGCAGTCAACCCTTCCTTGTTCTTCCACCTACCTTCCAAATATGGCTTTGCCCACTAACTTGTCATTTTTGCAAATAATCAGTTATTTAATTTAAGAGATATTTGCTCATCTGTATCAATCACATTGTTTCCTATGGGTTTTAGGAATGTGAGCTAAAAAATCTGGCTTTATATTTTTAACTAAATAACTTCCTACTCCTACACTCTGAAATGTCTCAGACGATGCAATGTCAACCTTATTAATAAATGGAATCCCATTTCCCCTGGCAGGAATGTTAAGATAAACAATGTAAATATTTTAAGTTTCTGGAGAACGCAGTGTTGGGTCAGTGTTGCAGAAGATATGGCATTCAAGGGAGAAGAGGGAAAAGAGAGAAAATCCTAATCATTTAGACTCTAGGGAGCCAGTGAAGCCAGGGAAGAGATGAAAAGGAAGGTCAGGGGAACTGATGATGATTCCCAAAGAACTGCTAATAGCTTATAAGCATTTAAAAAAAAAAAGAAATACTCGATGGTTTTTGAATTATGGACTTTACCTAATGATAAAAAATCTAAGACTAGCTTACAAGATAGCATGAAAAGAAACAAGAAGCTAAATTACATGTCTCTTAGCAAATAATTCTATGTTACCTGAATTTTTCTCCTTTGCCAATGATGGAGCCAATACAATGGATACTTTCATGGCTCTCTTGTCCTATGAATTTAATTATTTACATGGTAAGTACACAGAAATTCAAAGATTTTTGTCCAGTCTTTTTGTCCAATATTGGCTGTCCAATAAGGTAGCCATTAGCCACATGTGGTCAGTAAGTGTAAAATACACACTGGAGGGCTTCCCTTGTGGCACAGTGGTTAAGAATCTGCCTGCCAATGCAGGGGACACGGGTTCGAGCCCTGGTCCGGGAAGATCCCACATGCCGCAGAGCGGCTCGGCCTGTGAGCCATGGCTGCTGAGGCTGCGCGTCCGGAGCCTGTGCTCCGCAACGGAAGAGGCCACAACAGTGAGAGGCCCAAGTACCGCAAAACAAACAAACAAAAAAAAAAATACACACTGGATTTTGAAGATAATACAAATAAAATAATGTAAAATATTAATATCTTAAATCGTGGAAATGATATTTTGGACATAATAAGGTAAATAACTTATTCAAATTGGTATAATACCTGTTTTTTTTACATTTTAAAGTATGGCTACTAAAATTTTAAAAATTAGATATATGACTTGCATGATATTTCTATTGGACAGAGCTATTCTAGACACTCAGGAGCAAAATCCTGGGAATTGTAGAAACTGGAGTTGAACAAAGCTTATCCTTACTAGGTGAGAGTTCATGGGAACATGATAGTAAGAAACATGACATGAGGCAGAAAGATGGAAGTTTTCCTTTTTTTAAAAAAAGAAGGGCCTTGCTTAAGCTCAGCTCCTGTGAACAGTATGAAAGAGGCAGGATATGAGCTTAATTCCACAAACATCCATTGAACACCTGCAAGTTAAGACACTGTGCAAAGATGGGGAAATAAAAAAACGAGGTAAACCTGGCCCCTGCCCTTTAGGAGTTCACCATTTGGTATATTCCTTGCTGCAGATCATATGCTTGACTCATGTAGAGACTCTCTGTTTGTTGAACAGATTAATATAAACGTCTGAAAAACTGTGGAAGAGACGTAAAGCTGCAAAACTACAGACACACAATAAAGCCTATTAAAGGTCCCATATTAGCAATAGATCTCACAACTATTAGATGAAACTAAGGACCTGGAAATGTAATTAAAAATATTCTGCTTCTGAAGTCATCTTATATAATTAAGAGCCACTTAAGGCAATATAAATTCAAACAATATATTAAAAGAGAGTGTACAACTGCCTTTGTTTGCAAGTCCTTGCCTAAAATCTAAATTCCTGGGCTTCCCTGGTGGCGCAGTGGTTGAGAGTCCGCCTGCCGATGCAGGGGACGCGGGTTGGTGCCGCGGTCCGGTTAGATCCCACATGCCGCGGAGCGGCTGGGCCCGTGAGCCATGGCCGCTGAGCCTGCGCGTCCGGAGCCTGGGCTCCGCAACGGGAGGGGCCACAACAGCGAGAGGCCAGCGTACCGCAAAAAAAAAAAAAAAAAAAAAAAAAATCTAAATTCCTTGTCCTGGAATTCTAAGCCTTCTAATGTTTGGCCATTCCCCCTCTCCCACTGTTTCTTTTCTGTGTGCTGTAGTAGCCAAAGCTGACAGAAATGACTGTTAAATGTGGTTATGAGAAACACATAGATTCATCTACATGGTTATGTTTAATTTTGTTCAGTAAGGACAGAGGTGGAACTATCACTAACCTGAAGATACAGATGAGAGACACGCCCCAATGATCCTGCCTGCCCCAGCTCTGCCCCCACTGCTAGGATCCCAAGACCAAGAAGAATGGGAGGCTCCGAACATTTTTGAGCAGGACTCAAAGGACACGTGCTAGATTTCATAGTAATTTCTTTGGGATAATATCTTAGGGGATTTCCTTCTTTTTTTATATTATGCATTTCTTTGGCTTGCATTTTTTTTTAAGCAAAGCCATAAAAAACCAACATAAAGATAAAATAACTCAAAAATGATTTTTCAAAGGACGTTAAGACCTGGAGACAGTTTGAAGAACGGAGGAATAAGTCAAATGAATCAGAAGGCAGCAACAAGGGGTGGAAGTAATAGGCATCCTCATCGTTCTGTAAACTATCACAGAAATAGGGTGTAGGAATTATAGGATGCTCCAGGGGCAGAGGAGGAAGGGAGAAGTTAAAGATAGCTTTGGGGTCCTACTGTCTCAACATGTTCTTCTAATGAACATTGCCTACTGCAGGGAAGACTAGTAAATATATCAAACACAAAGTCTGGGAGCAGCCTGAAAAGAGGTGTATAAAGTAGGAAATCATTTATGTATGAAAGAACCTTTTATTTCTTCCTTGCAGAGACCAGGGATGTCTTTTATGCTCAGACAGATTATGTTTGAAGAAGAAAATGCAGAACATCTGCAAATTTCTTTGATCTCTACATTTTTCTACAAGCACTATTTTTCAGCTTCCTTTTTTTTTTTTTCCTTCTAAAATTGTGCAAAGTACTCGCACACCTGTGCTTTTACCAGATAGGCATCTTATTTTGTCTGATTCCATCAGAAAGCCAGGAACAGTCACACCCCAAATCTCAAAGGCTTCAAAAACTGTGGACCTTCTTGAGAGTGGAATACTCGAGTTTTGTGCCTCTCTTCTCTACCAAAGGATTATTACAGAAGTAAATCTCTCTCCTTCTGAACTCTGGTGCTTCTGGTGAATGGTATGATTGTGGTCATATGTCATTTATTCTGAACTCCTATCCAGCCAACTTCAATAAGCGTAACTCACTTACTGAAACATGTAAACAACCCCGGCACCAAAGCAGCCAAATGGAAAGCCGCCTTTACCACATGCTCTAGAAGGTGTAATAAAGCCGTGACTCTGCCTTTTGGCTTGGCAAAGGCAGTTGGGAGGACGCCCTCGTACTTACTTGGGAATACTAATGACATCTGGGTTCTAGGTGGCTGCCACTGCTGTCTAGGCTAGCACTACTGGAATCTTGGACTCTAGTAGAAATATACAGGAAATCACACTGCCAAACTTTTCTCCTTATAAAGACAATCTATCCAGGAATTACCATCCTCCCAGTTCTCAGAGGGAGGAGCCATTGGCAAAGCAGGCAGGATACAACTGTGGAGAGGAATTTTAAAGCAGTTTCCTGTGGCTCCAAGGTCCAGTCACAGTGCCATTCTTCAAGAACAGTGCTACATAACAAGGTGAGGCTTAGATGATCACTTACAGAAAAGTACAGAGGACATACTACTCTAGAGAATTCTCTGAAAAGTCAGGTTAATTCTCTGACAGGGAGTGGTTTGAAGAGTTAGGAGAACTGACATACACCCCTATACTAGGCCCCACCATTCTATTGGTATCTTCCCTTCATATGTTCAAAACGGAATAGTGACTGTCCCTCTCAAACTTGGTCCTCCTCCTATATTCCTGGCTCAGTGATCAATGATTATTGCTGTCTTCTCAGGGTTCTCTGGTTCCTCCTTCATGTATACTCCACCTCTTTCACTCCACCATTACCTGGACTCTACTTAGGTAGCACCTCCTGCCTGCCTTTGAATCTCTGCTGCTGCTTCACGTGGGCTGTTGCAATATCCATTCAGCAAATACTGTGTGTGACCCCACCCTGTGCTTGGCTCTGAGCATACAAAGGAGAGCACAATAGTGTCTGCCCTTATGTGGCTTAGGTTCTAGTGGAGGAATGAGCAAAAACAAGAAAATTGACTAGTTGTGAATTATATGTAGGTACCTTAAAGGAAACAAAACGAAGCTAGGCAGAGAATAAGAGGTAGAAGGCTCATTGGCCTTGTCTCACAGCTCCCTCACTGGCGCTTTCCTGGTGTCTCTCACAGGGCTTTTCCCTCACCCCAACCCCTACCTGGCAATTCAAGTGCCACATCTTCATGAAACCTTTTCTGATCCTTCCTAGTCAGCAGTTTTCTTCCTCTTCCCATTTTTTTTTTTTTTCTTATGGCCTTCATCTTACTACTCTACATTGTAGTTACCTGCATATTTGCATAACCCCCAAGAAGACTGTAAACTCCTGGAGGGAGATCATTTTTCAACAGCTTTGCCTCTTCCCTATAGTACTTTAAATTATTAGAGAATTTTTTTTTTTTTTTTTTTTTGTGGTACGCGGGCCTCTCACTGTTGTGGCCTCTCCAGTTGCGGAGCACAGGCTCCGTACGCAGGCTCAGCGGCCATGGCTCACGGGCCCAGCCGCTCCGCGGCATGTGGGATCTTCCCAGACCGGGGCACGGACCCGTGTCCCCTGCATCGACAGGCGGACTCCCAACCACTGCGCCACCAGGGAAGCCCTAAACTATTAGAGATTTAAAAAGTGAATAAAAAAAATTTTTTTTCCCCAACGTGGCTAATACCACTACTGGCCCTAACTGTTTCATAGGGTTGTTATGAAGATCAAATAAAACTCAAGATGTGACAGTGCTTTAAAAAAGAAAAAAGGTCTGTACCTTTGTACGGATTGCTTTGTAATCATAATTATACCAAACATCACTCTGGGAACCTGCCCACACAGGATGGCTAAGAGCAGAGCTGGCTTTTCCAACCCTTGGTATAGGGACACACAAAAGCTGTTCATCTGTTTAAATGCAAAACTGTTTCGCCTGTGGCCTTGATTTTCTGCTGTCTCCCTTTTCCCATCACCTACCTTGTGATCACAAGATGAAACAAGTAAGCAGACGCTTGGACTTTTGCACTGGACTTTTCCGCAGAACTGAGTGGCTAAGAGCCAGAACACCTAGATTTGAATTCTTGCTCTACTTCCTTGCTTCCTCCAGCAAATCACTGAACTTCTCTGCCTTAATTTTCTCATGGGGCTGTTGGAGGATTTAAAGATTAAATACAAAACACATAAAACAACATTAGAAACAGTGCCTGGTACAAAGCAAGCAAGCAATCATCAAAGTTACAGTAAATCCACTGTGCTTCCTGGTACAGGGCACATCAGAGGAGGTTCCTGGGAGCTAATCTTGATTGCTGGTGTTGTGTGATTGTGTACAAAGAACATACTGTGGAGGGGACATGGGAGTGGGAAGGGCCTGGTGCAAGGGACAGGATGGAGCAGTGCAGTCTGAAGAGCGTCAAGAGTGTGGCCAAACCATGTGAGGTTAGGTAGAGAAAGTTTGGCTGCTGTAAGAGGTTTAGGACTGTCAGTCAAGTGAAAGTGATTCTCAAGGTGCACTAAAAAAATGAAAGGCAGAGAAGGGCCTCCTCTCGTTATTTTTGGCTTTCATCTTTTTAAGGTGAAAAGAGGTTGAGAACAGCAAGGTTCTCTGGTGACATGGAGCGTTGGGCTTCAGCACTTACTGCCAAGAGAAGTGAACCTGAGCTGCTCTTTGCTTCCAACACCACCTGGTGAGGAGCCAGAGAAAGACAAGAGTAATCTGAATAGTCATTCCCCCACCTTTGGGGAAAGGCGCAACCCATCCCTCTTTTCAAATTCACTCCACAAAAACAACTTTTCCCTCCATCAGAAACAGACTGGGACACAATTAGGCAACGCTGCTGGGCTGAGTCAGTCAAAAGTGCCTGAAGGAAAAAGCTGCTCATGCTGCTCCCTAAAGGGGGATAGATGGCAACAAAGGGAAATAACGTTTGGGGTTAGGGGGGGGGGGGGGGGGAGAGACAGGCCTCCTTGAATAAACAAGGCTTTTCCCCAAAGGGCTTTGGGTGGAAGGCCATCAAAGCAAGCTGTCCATACTCCTCCCTGGAAACTCTCAAAAGGCCATGACTGTTAGCTTAGACAGGTGGCCCAGGGGTCCCTCTCGGCCAAAAATGCCCAGAATAAGCCCGAGCCTTCCCCTCAAGAATTCAGGAATACGGTTTCCAACACAAACAGATACTACATTGTCGAAATAGTGCTGGAGTGTGTCCAAGCCTTCCCTTTATGTCCTTTGAGTCATTTGGAAATGGTTAACAAACGGGTTGAACACCTGGGCTGATTACCCCAGAAGGGGATTTCCAAACAGACTCTATGCTGTAAAATCATCTCTTCCCTTCCCAAAGCAATTCAGTTCCACTTTCTCTGAAGTGTGCCCTAAAGATTCCAAATTTTCTAACTAGGATTGATTCTAGGCTTACTAAATTACAGCAGCAACTGCTGCTGACACAAAGAAACAAGGAGCCAAGCAACTCTGTGCTTTTTAGAAAGGTTTTCTTTAAATTAAGAGGAACAGATGTCCAATGTTTCAAAAAGCCACACATTTGTGGATTTGGCCGACAAACCCTCCAAGCTGCATTTCATTTCTGTTCCCAGAGAGTCAGCCAGCCACTTAGAACTGACTCACTCTCTCTGGGCCACAGTTTGGGCCAGTATCTCAACTACAGAACTAGAATCCCAGATCTCAAATAAATCCAGGGTGTTTGGGTAGATAGTGGGGGCCATCTAAAACAACTTTTTTTAAAATTTTATTTTAGTAGTATCAACACCCACACAGCAAACTGTGGAAGGCTAGTAGGTCAAAGAGAATGAGTAAACAGTTGGCACTTTCCTGTCCCAGCGCCACAGTTCTAAAGGCAATGAGTAAGCAGCTATCCAGAACAGGTTCTTGTTATAATCCCTCTTATGAGTACTGGTTAAATATGCAAATACATGTAGGTTATATGCTGCAATTCAAGTCCTCACCCTCAAGGCAAATGCATTACCTTAGGTGAACTCCTGGCCTTGCTGGGAAGGGAGGGACAGGAACCCAAGCCCCTGACTACCAGATACAAATGACTCAACTGCTTCTAGAATTTTAAAGTACACTATGTGCTTTCTTTTCTTGCTGTCTTTGAGAATAAAGGAACAAAACACTTCACATGCAGCAGTTTTGTGTAGCATTTCATTTACTATGTTTTGTGACTACCAGAGACACTTTGATCATGTGAGTTAGAGACGGAATGTTACTTGGCTTTCAAAAATGGCTATTAAACTCGTGCTTAGGTTGTCTTAACTTTTTGTGAGCACATTAATAACTAATTATCAATAAAATAAGCCAATCTTGTGTGTTTTTGTAACAGGAATGAGACTTTCAGGTCTATTGGGAAAGACCTGGCATGCCACCAAATCAGATTTTTCTTTTACTGTTTAAAACCTCTTTACACCCAGCAAATCTCACTGGATATTCCAGATGGAGCTTTTCCAACAAGGTATTAAAAGCTGATCATTCCTTTTTTCCTCATCTACCTTCTAGTTTTTTTAGTATTAACTGTATAATAAAAATAAATTAGAAAATGTCAACATTTAAAGCTGGTAAGATTAGACAAGTATTTTCAGTTATTCATAGTACATTTTGTGTATCTGTGCTTTGTACCTTAACTAGGCTAACTGGGAGCCTATTTTTATTTTATTTTTTGATAGGTAAGAAGTGGATTTATTTAGAGATGCACATTCCATAGACAGAACACAGTCCGTCTCAGGCTCCAGCGGCCATGGGAGAAACACACTCCACAAAGTGTGGGCCATCTCAGAAGCTGAGAGGCCTGGAGAGCTATTTTTAGTTAAGAAGGTTTTAGTCTTACTAATCAAGTCATTAGTTCATTAATTTCTGCTTTTCTTTTTATTAATTTGTATCTTGGATTTAATTAATAACTTCTTTAGACAGAGCATATCTACTCCCAAATGAGGGCATATATGCAGACAGCATTTATTTACTTATTTTTAAATATTTATTTATTCTTTTGGCTGCACTGGGTCTTAGTTGTGGAACACGGGATCTTCCTTGTGGCATGCGGACTCTTAGTTGCGGCATGTGGGAGCTAGTTCCCTGACCAGGGATCAAACCCCCGGCCCGTGCATTGGGAGCACAGTCTTTACCCACTAGACCACCAGGGAAGTCCCTGCAGACAGCATTTTAAATTCTACTTTTTTTTTTTTTTTGCGGTATGCGGGCCTCTCACTGTTGTGGCCTCTCCCGTTGCGGAGCACAGGCTCCGGACGCGCAGGCTTAGCGGCCGTGGCTCACGGGCCCAGCCGCTCCGTGGCATGTGGGATCTTCCCGGACTGGGGCATGAACCCGTGTCCCCCGCATCAGCAGGCGGACTCTCAACCACTGCACCACCAGGGAAGCGCCCTACTTTTGTTTTTGAAGTGAGTAAATGCAATGTTGTAAAATTCTTACATGTGTAGCAAATGCTGTCTTTGGTGAATTAAAAAATTGGTAACATACTAACATTTACAGCTTCTTTACATTTTATCTGATCTAATCCTTAGGACAACCTGGCTATATATCTCTATTTTTATAGATGAAATCTAGGCTCAGTTAAAAACTTTCTCAATGTCACATTATGTTAGAGGCAGAGATCTAAACCATCATTAACAGACTAATGCACATGGAGGCAAACGGTGGGTTTCAAAATATATGGAAAGGTTTTTTGATGCTAAAAAGGGGACTCCATGAGCTCTTGACACACCGGTCAGTCAAAACACTGTTCACCGCAGTTTATAAGAGGGCAATCAGTTATTTTTTTTTTAGCTTAATGAGTAATTTGTACTTAAGAAATCACTTTGATTAACAAGCCTCAAGCTGTCCTACCAAAGCTACAGACAGCACTGAGCACACTGGGAACACTGGCCGAGTTTGTTTGTAAGGAGTACTGGCTACTATATACACTGAATTAACTAGTGTAATTCAGCAATGTCACTTCCAGCCTGTCGTCTTCTGGATTTTTAGAGAATGGAAATAGTGGCCATTGTCCAAATGAAATTAAAATTCTCCCTTCCTTCTAAATCCCACACTCTGGATTATGGTTATACAGAGAATCCAGAAAACACTGCAAGTTCCCACATGGCATTGCTTGAGGGAGGTGCTCCTCAGTACTTTAGGGTATAAACCCTGATGTGTTGCACTGTATTGTGTTGCTTGTCAGTCACTGAGTTGAGACATGATAAAACATTGCAGATATTTAAGGCACAAAATGAGACTTAAACAAAGTAGAGATGGAATCAAAAGAATTCCCAGGCCCTTTCTTTTATTTGCAGTAACATCAAACCATCCATTTACAAATTTTCTGGTCTCCAATCAGCTGGAATTAACTAGGCATGTCTTTGGGATCATGTTGTTTGCGTCCACTTTGGTGGATAAAAGGAACAAACCAACCGCAGGAACAGAAGGGTAGCAAACTGCTCCAGCTGGAATCCAGCAGAATCACCTGAACATGTCACACCTGAACACTTAGTGGAGGGAAGGAGGAGAGCTGCTCTTCATTTGTTTTCAAAGCAAATTCATTTGAAAGAGTGAACAAGCCATCATAAGTCAAATGTATTATAAATCACTTAGACCTTCAGCCTAAGAAACTAGTCTTTGTTTTTCTTATACTTTACCCTGAAATAAATTTACCAACAAATCCCAAAGATTTAGTACAAACAGTACAAATCATATTTGCTTTCCTCTTTCCTTTCTTCAGACAAACATCAAATAAAATGCAGGGGAAGGAGATGAAACACAACTGGAAGCTGATTTAGAGACTTATACTAACGCTAAAGAATCTAAAAAATTATACTGGTTAATGTGAATCTGTTTAAAATAAAGCATTTGGGTACTGCTTTTCATGTAAGTAACTGTCATACTGCTAGAAAGTTTCTGGGTGGGGGGAAAAAGACTGTTAAGAAGTAACCTTTCCAAAACCCGCAAGGCACGTTGCTTGACCTTTATTTATTTAGCTTTGATGACAGAGACTATCCCAATTTCCATAGAATCCTCATGATACTGCTACGATATCATGGCATAAAAGATTCAAAGTGCCAGTAGACATAAGGACCAGTTTTTTTAATCGTAAACCATGATGCTCGGTAATGTTTGAATGGGAACATTTGATATGGATGGTCAGATGAAAGATACCAAAATGTCAGACAGCCCATCGACTGCTGTTGCCATGAGATTCAACAGTCAACATCAGTCTGATAAGCTACCCGACAAGGTGGTACAGCCATGGAGATGTCACGACGGTAGGCAAAACAAGCAGACATTCAGGCAGGATTTGATAAAACCAGGCATTTCTGGCCTGTTGAGACTTAAACCCAATTCTACACTCAACATAATGTCAGTACCAATTTTCCTAAAGGAAAAAAGTGAAACTGTTTATTTTTTCCCAAGCAAAACAAAATGACCAAGTTCGACCAGAAACATCCCAAAGGAAAAATCACATAAGAACAAAACACTTACTGAAGAAAGGCAAGAAAATGAGGTTACATATAAAAGTAGATTTCTGTCTGTTAAAATCAGAGTACATGCTGGGCTAAAAATTAAGATATGAGAAAGCTTGTTTTTTTAAAAAACGAGTCATTTTTCTCTCCATGTCCTGTGATTTGTATACTATCATCCCTCCTGTTTTCACAAGCCACTTTTTTCACTTTCACAAGAAGTCCCCTTGATATACCAGTCCCTAAGGTGCCATTTCAGCAGTGTGTAGCCAGCTGCCCAATTCCAGCCCAACAAAAAATGCTTCGGTGGTGGCCCTTTCATGCAAATAAATGAAGGCTTAAGAAACTGCGGTTGTAGGTGGATATGGCAAGGTTGTATTTAGTTGGTAGAAGCTAAAAGGAAGTAAAAATATCAAAACGCTCAAGAAAACGGACACAATTTTGGAATGATCAAAGATGTCTTTATAAAGTTTTTTCATGACTTCATTCTAAATATACAGAATAAAAAATGGTGTCAGCTCATTTGTGAGACACCAACAAGATTTTCCTTATACTGTCTCAAAATTGAAAGATCAGCTTCCCAAGAGGGTGTGCAATGCATCATAAAATGGCCTTTTTTCAAAGGTGGGAGAGGAAGGGTTGGGCAGGATGGCATATTAAACTTTACCATGATAGACATGCAAGACTGTTATCCAATCTAGTATAATTTATATACACTTTTGATGACTTAGGAAAACAAAGAAGTCATTTGTGACAAGCCTAAAAAGCTTGACATATTGGACATACTTAGGAACCATTTTTTTTTTGGTGTCCGGAATTCTTTAATTGTACCATGTGGGCTTTTGAAAATAACAAGTAGAAGGCCAGTTTTTGTTAAGTTTGCTGCTTAATATCACATTCCACCCTAATAAAATACAATTTGGGTTGAATTGACGGTGGATACCTTACCTTAACAAAGGAAGAGTATTGTCAGTGCAAGATATGGACTAAACTGCTTTCAGGGGAAAAAAAAAAATTAAAATTGATACAGGTTGGAAAAGGGAATTTTCCTTCCTGGTTTGGAGTCCTCCCAATTTAAGGCAGAACCCGTCCATTTAAATTTTTGCAGTTAAAACTTTTCTGCTTATTTAGTTTTCTCCTCTGAGTTCAACCGCTGCTGGATTCGTTTGGCATAACTTTGTGCCATGGAGTTAATGATGGACAGGATGAAGTAACACACCATTACAACAACCAACTTCTCAAACATCCAGGACAACCAGTTTTCTCCCTGCAGGAAGAAAGGCAGAACAATCCACGAGAAATGCTCCATTAGTTCAGTAGTAAAAAGGGGACCACCTACCATGTTTTAACGAAAATAATGAGAACCTGGAGCTTACAACTTATAAAGCCTAAACAATTAAAAATGAAAAGTCTTGTGTCTTCAGCTACTGTGAAATCTACATTCAGGCTTTCTTACACCCAGCTATTAAGATTTCACTTTGTTAGATATAAAGTCAATGTTGAGTCATATAATTTAGAATGGGGTGAGTGTGAAGTCATCTCTTATCTTTCACTACATAATGTCTTTGATTAAATCTTACTATCTGAAGTCACCATGGAGATACTTTCAGAGAGTAGTGTCAAGATAGTTACACGTGTATATATTCTTGTTCCAGGATTAGGAGCAGCTTTTAAAATATAAATGTTATCTATTTCTGGAGTCATGTTTGGTCAACTGAGGGCAGCAAAGGGCCACGTAAAGAGTGTAAGGCCATCAAAAAACAAAAAAACCCAACCAAACAAGAAAAACACTATGCTTCCTTCAAGTTTCCCATTTCAGGTTATTGCTTACTCATCCTCTTCTAGTCATTTCCTTTGCTGCAAAACTGTTTATAGAAAAGGCAGGCTTAATTTAATTAAGTTTTTAAGTTCAGTTATGTTAACAGCTTTGGTTTATATTAAAAAAATTATTTTCCCATCTGTGAAAAGAAAAATAGAGCAAAAATGAAGGAAGATACTCAGATGAACTCAGTAAGTCCAATACTTTGTTATGCTATAAATTTTAACTTTTTAATTCACTTGGAAAGTATACTTGCTACTTATAAATAAATAATTTAAGATCAAGGTAATAACTCATTCTACATAATAGATCCATTATTTTTCATTAGCCCAAGGCTTGTTTTTGGGAGAAGATGTACAAAATAGAAGTTATCAATACATTTTCTGATCTAGACAAAGGCACATTTGCCAGTAGGGAGTAAACCGAGCCTCAAACTTCTGCTAAGACTGACAAACCTCACTCTATTTGCCTAAAAATGCCAGTGAGTGCTGTGAATGTAACTTCGCCCTGAAACTGTGGGGAGTGGGGGGGAAGAGAAGATAGAGGAAAGTCTCACCTGTGGTGCGCCCGTTTCGCTTTTGTGGTGAAGCTTCTGACGCTGGGCCTCCAGGTATTCCTGGAATGGCTTCTGCAGAGATGGACCTATGCCAGGGACAGCACTGGAAGCAGGGTACAATAACCCAAGGAAAAAGATACATTTGGGAAGAAAAGCAGGAAAAATGTTAAAGAAAAATCCACTTACCGCCTCAACTCAAAAAGCAGGGATTAGATAGAAGGAGGAAAAAACCCAACAACAATCAGCAGAGCTGGCGAAATCCTGTGAACTCTTTTCAATGGATCAGAATTCATCCTTTCACAACCCCATAAAGGAGAAAAAGCTCTCCCTCCAAATGTTTAAGAAGAAAATAGGAGCTGAGAGTCCCTTCTAGTAGAAGAGTTAGTTCTCAGAGTGAGGCCAGCTCTCAGCTGATGCTGCACACTGGTGTGGTACAAAGAATAAAATGAATGACTTCTGAGAAGTCTCACATTTATCACCACCAGTTCCTGTAAGAACTGGTTTGAACCGATTAATAAGGAAATGACTTATGCTTGTGTCATCCCTAGTTGAAAAAGAAAACTGCCCGCCCTCTCTCTGACTTGTCCCATCTTCTCAGAGGGGGCGGTCCTTTCTCAATCCAAGTCCTTATTAGGACAATCTGTGCGTCATCCTTATCCAAAAAGAATGCATTAGCAAATTTGGGAGGCACCTCCCACTAGTCAGAAGTCAGTGATTAACAAAGGAACAAAGAAGGAACTGCGAACCTTGAATCACTTCGTGGTTTATGGTAGGTGGTTTGCACAGAAACTACAGTACATTACTAAACAACTTGTTCTGAGATGATTGGGACAGTGATCTCTGATAAGTTTATGTACTCGGAGCTCCCTCTCACCTAGAATATGTGGAGGTAGTGCTGTTAAACCGGTTTGGCAACTGTAGGTACCAGGCTTCTGTTTTAGAAATGCTTGCAGGCATTTTAAAAAAATGGTAACTTGGGGCAACTTAGAAAACCAAACATCTCTATTTTCTATACCCTTTATTTTCTCATCTGATAATAATAGGGCTAAAAGCTAAATGAGCCCAATCTTTTTCCTGGGGCCAGCAAAAGGTATTTTATGTATTTGCAACAGTGCCTTATGTTCTCCTTTTTTAAGTAAGTATTAAATTAACTTCACTGCCCTTTTTCTAGAACAATTCAGTTGCTGCTTTCTGTAACAAAAAGCAGGAGTAGAGGAAGAGAAATTTCTTGCTACTGTATTTACAAGAGGTGAACAAATACATAACTCCTGGCTGACACTTTTCTTTGATCCTTTTAATTATCAACCACCACACCCCTAATGGAGTCCTTATTTTATATCCAACACTGTAATTGGTACTATGGGGAAAGAAAAAAACTGCAAGAAATAGTCTATGTCCAAGAACTTAAAATCATTACAGGGATTCAAAACACACACACACACACACACACACACACACACACACACACACGACCTGATTTGCAAACAAAAGAATTTATGAATCAATAATAAATTTCTCAACTTTTTGGTACAGAAGATATACTCCAAAGAAAGTGAAGGGAAAAAAGAGAGATCAGTGTGGGGTGAAGTTGTTTAAAAAGTCCTTTAATGAATACTGAAGGATATGTAAAAAGGCCTGGATAGACATATGTAGTAGAAGCAATGAGTGCATTGATGATTCCAGAAGACCTGTATGACAGACATCAAAGATGGAGAAGTGGGACTTCCCCCGTGGTCCAGTGATTAATACTCTGCACTCCCAATTCAGGGGGCCTGGGTTCAATACCTGGTCGGGGAACTAGATCCCGCATGCTGCAACTAAAAAATGGTCCTGCGTGCCGCAACTAAAGATCCCACATAAATAAGTACATATTAAAAAAAAAAAAAAAAAAGAAAACGGAGAAGGGAGGGAGACTGTGGGTTAACTCCTTTCATAGACTTTTACATGGCCTTACATTAGTACGATAAACCATAAGAGCTGTCTCTGAGCTCTGTTGCTGTTTATTAGTAATGATTCTTCTACAAAGGAGCAACATAGTACAAACCTTCTCTTTAAAACAGACTTCCCTTGGGTAGTTCTTTATATAATGCATAAAGGAATGCAAATAGCTCATCCACTTACACTTGAACTAAACCACGTGAATATAAAAAAAAATCCAGTAAAATAAATGCACAAAAAGATTGGCTTTGAAGATTACAGATTTATAAGAACTTTCCTTCAGAAATTCTTTTGGCCACAGGCACAGCTTGCAGGATCTTAGTTCCCCGACTAGGGATTGAACCCAGGTCCATGGCAGTGAAAGTGCCGAGTCCTAACCACTGGACTGCCAGGGAATTCCCAGAAATTGATTCTTTCACCCTTAATAACAATAACTTATGTCATTATTTTAAACTCCCAAGGATGGCCATAGTCAAGCCAGTTTTTTTTTTTTTGAAAGTTAAAAAAAAACTTATTTAGAGAGGCTGAAATGATTGTATGCTTATTTGAACAGCTAGGTTGTACAAGAAATGACTTGAAAATTCCCTTTTTGATGTCCTCCAAGAGTTGGGTTCCATTATGTGTCTTGTTCTTTCTTCAGACCTCTAACTTCAGACTGACGTTAAGCAAAAATATGGCTTACAGTTTTCCTCAAATCATTCTTGGGCTCCAGGGTCAAGCCATTATTTAAAGAGAAAATTAAGAACCAAGACCCAATGGTAGAAAGGTTCTACTTTGCTGTTGTTGTTGAGGGGAATGAGGAAGGGACTGGCAACAATCATTCTAGACTCCTTTCAAAATAACTGGAAACCATAAATGATTTGCCATTGTAAGTCCATTAAGACCTATTTTTTTAGCTGATAGAGAATATATGTCATTACACATTTACATGATGTGTAACTTTCAAAGAATTATCTTGGGCTAATGCAGAGATTAATTTTTCAAGGGGCTATGGTGTTTGTTACATGCTTTAGAGAGTTTTTGGTGGTGGGATGGGAGATTCAGTTTTTCATAAGAGACTAGGAACTGGTGAAAATAGAGAAGTTAAAAGTTTTTACAGCAAGATATTAACCAAAACTATTATGAAAAAATGCCACATGATCTGAAAAAATCTAAAAAGTTAACATATTTGAAAACTAGGTATTAAGTGTTACATAATGAATTATTCGTCAGGTCCTCTTACTTTTTTAAATATATTCATCAAAATTTTAGTTTTATTTTCATTTCTCTATGTCTACAAACCATGGCTTAAGGCCACACATGCCTCAGCTTATACAAAGCACTCTTACACTAAAGTTTTCTTAATTAACACGAAAGTTCTTTAAGTTCTTTAGATAAAAATTGAAATTACAGTTTTCACTCTTAACATACATTTAAGGAAAACAATAGCGCCATCTCATGACTTCATCCCTCAAGTTATTTTCAAGCAGCAGACACAAGTAAGAGTCCATTCTTACATTTAGGATTAATTTAAGGTACACACATGAGGAAGGAAGAACTCGCATCACAGTTCAGTGTCTCTTTATAGTTGGCTCAGGAAATAAATGCCATTTTCTGAAAGCCATTGAATTCAGAGTACCTTGTGCACCTGGCTAAGGACCCTCATCTCAACCCATGGTGGGTGGGTGAAGTTCTCCATCTGTCATTAGGTGCTGATTAAGTTCAAAGTATTAGTTACTATTTTCCAGTCAGTGGTTGGATTTAAATATACTTAAACTAGCCGTAAACAGCCATTTTCTCTAGGTGAGAAAACCTTAAAGAAGAAAAGAAAAAACAAAGGAAAACAAAAGCAAGAATAAAATTGATCTCATCTACTTTTCCTTGCTGTAGACCTTCAGCATAGTGGGTAAAAAAATTTTTGTGGATAGTAATATCTTGATATTTATTTTCTTGGCACACACATTTTTCAGATAATATAATTCATGAAGAAACAAATTTCCAACAACTTATTCTAATGGCAATTTTTGAACTTTTGTTACTGATTTTAATAAAGAAAGAAAGAAACAAACAAAACACCTCAGAAAATGCAAACAAAAGAAGGGAGAAAAAGTAAAGAAAAAATTCCACAGAAGTCTAATAAACCCACTCAGAGCTCAAAAGTGGTTTCATGGGAACAATATTTTGCCATGCTTATATACTTAAGTATGTGTTAAAACAAAAACAAGACAAACTTCTTTGCAAAATTCTGTCAAGGGCCCTGACCATTATGCAAACAAAATCTATTATTTTTCTATGTTTTTTAATGCATCTGTGACTCTGTTTGTGGAATCACTTATCTGATAAGAAATCTGTATTTTAAACTCTCCCCATATTGACTTATTATAAATAAAGGTCTGCATTGTGTTCCCACAAAAAGCCAGAAAATCTACCAGAGGAAGCATCACAATCGGCAGAGGTTGCATAGAGTGGGTGATGTGAGTACTCCAGTTTTTCACAATGCTTAAATTTTCATTTTATGAGCAGACACCTATTCCAAAAAATTCATCGGTCATTGTTATTCTGTTTTCAAGGGACTCCTTTCAAATTTTGTAGGTCTCAAACAAATTGGTTCACCAGATATAAAAAACACACCATTTGATTTACTTTGATTCTCTTCTCCATTACAGACATAGTCATCAATCTAGGACTTGCTATTAAAAGACCCGAAATTTTCCTGTTCATGATTCTGTTTGGATTTTTCCACCCAGATGAGTGTTTTTTATTATTATGTGCCATCATGAAACTGGGGCACAGTGCTTAATGACACAGAAGTAACATAAACTTTTTAAAAATTGATTTGTCTTGTTTAGCCCTATTTACACAGGACCTATATAAGGTTAAGCAGTTGAAATGCCTATGGGAATTAAACAGGTATTAATAAAGTAAATTTTTAATACAGGCTCTGCTTTGTTAACCACTTTTTTTGAAGATCTTAGCATTAATGTGATTGTGTAAGTCATATCATTGGCGTTCCAGAAAATATACTGTCTGACATGGATTCCTAGTAAGGCTATAGGGCAGTAAGCCTTTATCTTTCTTAGAAAAAAAAAGTATGTGCAAAAAAAATTTTTTTTAACCTTCGTTTCACTATTTGTGCAGTACTTTGAGGCTGATTTATTTAACATTCCTCTAATGATTAATCAGAACATGGAAATAACACTCTCAGGGTGTGGTTAGTTAAACCGCGGAAAGCTTATGAATGTGAGAAAATGTTTTTAGAAGAAGATTCAGGTCAGGGGTAGTATTAAAAGAAAGGGAAAGGAAAGGTTTAATCAAGTCTACTGCTGCTATAATTCAGAAAGCATAACAGAGATCTTTTGAAGTAGACTACTTTTTGATAGCACCAAAAGCAGCTTTTAAGGGCAGAGGAGCCTAGACCAATGGTCTGCGAACATTTTTGATATTTGTACTTACGCAAATAGTAAAATGTACAAATACAAATTAAAATGGATAAAATATGGATGGAATCTTAAAAATTTTTAAATTGTTACTAAATGTCTTACTAATTATTACAGCTTTCATGCTATCATTAGCAAATATTTCTGATTAATGGGACATAGAAAAAACAATAAATTGCAGCATGCCCACTGTAAGCCCCTTTTGTACCATGGAACTCTTACTCTAACCCTAGCCTATGTTTGTAATCCATGATTTGTGATATTCTGACATGTGGATTGAGGGAGTGCCAATCAGACTGATGGTAAACTATATCCTCCATGTATGTATAGCCATATAAATTATATGTACATATACTACCATAATAATGTTATGTACATTACAAAATACACAAAAAATAACAGAGATGAAAATAAATATAAATAGAAGTTCTATTTTAGTCCCACTCCAATGGTGGAGACCACTGGTTTAGACCAGGAAACTAAACCACAAGGGGTACAGATACTATACCTTGTTCCCAAAAGGTCAAAAATATCTTAAGGCTTAGTTAGCAGAACAACTCAAGGCAAAACTCTTAGGTAACATATTAGAGAAAAGAAAGCTATTTCTACAAAGATCCAGATTAAGTGTCTCTTTTTTGCTCATCCTTCCATCCTTTATAGTGGCTCCTATAAAGAGGGCCTTTAAGAACCTGAATAGCCAAATCTCAAGAGACTGAAATCCTGTGCCCACAGTTAAACTTATATTTATGTTTTAAATGAATATCAGGGTCTTTAGAATTTTCTTGATTGGGTGAGGATCATTGTATGTAAATCAATAAGTCAAATTTGACTCCAGAGAATTCTATCAATTGAGATTTGTCCTGGGAGCTGAGAAGTAAGTACAGCCGTAAACAGACTCTTCTAGACTGAAGCTACAGGCTCTTCTGCTAAAGAGATTAAATTTTACAATTAAGGTACTGGTAGGATATATTTTCAGGGATGAAATAAAAGCCCCTCCCTATCCCACCTCCATTACATGCTGATCTGTCTTCTGAACAAAAGAGGCAATGATAATACGGTAGGTAGAAGTTCAGTGACAAGATGGCCTAGCAAGTCCCTTTCTTGATAACAGTCTTATAAATAATTCTTTGTTTTCAGAAACGTGCACATGTTGGTCAAACACTGTAGAGTTAAACACCACACCACCATAACCAACCCCACCCCCGGCCCTGCCCCCACTGGGCAGGGAGGCCAGGATCTAAACAGGCTTAATGGTTAGTACTTTAATGAGTTGTCATTTCCTGTCTGATAAAGATTCTCACAGTATTTAACCACCAGTTTCCCTGGGGCCCCGACCAATACTAGAACTCTATTCATAGTCACTCAGAATGGATCTCAGACTCCTGACCTGATTCAACAATGATAGACTTCCCTGCAAATGAAACAAAAAGTCTTTCCTCCTTAGGCAGACTGCTCAGGAGAAGAGGCAGGCAAGGCAGAGGGGAAGTAATTTATCAAACAATCTTTCTGAAGAAGCCAAAGGCCATCATGCTAAAATCCATTAATATTTATAGCCTTTAAGTCCTCAGAGATTAGAGAAAGAAAAAAGAAAAAAAGATACAAATTGATCCCTAATTAATCCATGAACCCAGGAATATGACAAGTAAATGAACTGGTGTTGGCTGCAAATAAACATATTTAACCCGGTAAAAATGGGATCCAGTAATCCCATGTGACTGAAATGAAAGAGTTAAAATCTAGGGCTTTATCATATATACAAGTTTGAGTTGATAGTCTCTGGTACCATCTAAAATTCGTTGTGATTCAACCTCAGGATTTGGGATTAAAACATCTTGAATTTCATTCACAGCTGTGCCCCTTTCAAATTATTAAAACCTCTTTTGTACTCAAGTTAGTCCATTGTGCGCTGAGTAGAACTGACACCATGACACCATGGTGATGACACTGTCAGTTTCCTAGTGGCTGTGTAGAAGGAAGACCACTGCTTTATCCAGAAACATCAGGTGTACTGTTTCTACTGCCTCACAGCATATTTCTATCACAGGCGTCTTTCAAAAAAAAGTAACCCTCAATTGCACTTGCTTTCCTTTTTAAAAAAAATTTATTTGTTTATTTTTGGCTGCATTGGGTCTTCGTTGCTGCATGCGGGCTTTCTCTAGTTGCAGCGAGCAGGGGTTACTCTTCGTTGCAGTGTGCGGGCTTCTCATTGCAGTGGCTTCTCTTGCTGCCGAGCATGGGCTCTAGGCGCACAGGCTTTAGTAGTTGTGGCACGCAGGCTCAGTAGTTGTGGCTCACAGGCTCTAGAGCGCAGGCTCAGTAGTTGTGACACGAGGACTTAGTTGCTCCGCAGCACGTGGGATCTTCCCAGACCAGGGCTTGAACCCGTGTCCCCTGCATTGGCAGGCGGATTCTTAACCACTGTGCCACCAGGGAAGCCCTGCACTTGCTTTTGAACATTTGGAATTGTTTTCTATAAGAATCAGGATGAAGGTAAGACCTCCTCACAATTAGCACATACTCTTTGAAATATGCTATCATTAAAGGGCAGCTTTTGAAAACAAAACCTCATTTCAGAATTTTGAGCTGAGCAATAGAAGCCAAACAGGCATTTATGTTAACGAAGGAGGGCAGAGCTAAAGAAGTGGTCTCATATAAGAACCAAGTAAAAGTGATTGGCTGCTAAAACAAAACCCTGTTAAAAATCAACTGCTGCTGGTTGGATGACCCACTGAGTTCTAAGAAAGAAAGAAATCAGCAACAGGGACCCGCAGACCCAAAGGTCAAGAATAAAGAATAGTTTGCGGAATTTCAAATTTAAGGTGAAATAGCACGGAAGCTCACTGGCCTTTATATCATTCAAAGTGGCTTGACTGTGAGTGAAAAAAGTGACAGTATTGAAAACGAATTTAAATTTATCAAGAAAAATCTAGTTACTCCAACCATTAGGCAGAAACTCGCTAAATGCAGTAGATAACCTTAAAAACAAAAGCCAGGATCTCTGCCCTCAATGAACTTAATCTAGAAGGGTGATGAGAGGGAGAGGAAAAAAAAAAATGCATTTAAACCTACAGTACAAAACCCAGTAGGTTTCTCAAAGTAACACCGGCAGTAACTAGTTTCAGCTGTGCCAGGTCAATACAAGTGTGAACAAGGATAGTAGACAGAAAGAACTCATGCTGACTCCCTATCACATTCACGAGGCAGCCATTTGAAACTAGCACTCTCGTCCACATCTCCAACTTCAAGATTACCTCAGTAGCTGTGGCACGCGGGCTCTAGAGCGCAGGCTCAGTAGTTGTGGGCACAGCATTAGTTGCTCCGCGGCATGTGGGATCTTCCCGGACCAGGGCTTCAACCCGTGTCCCCTGCATTGGCAGGCGGATTCTTAACCACTGTGCCACCAGGGAAGTCCCTTCATTCCAGTTTTGAAGGAAGAAGTGGTTAAGGAGAATAAATCAAACCACTCAGGCTTTTGATCCTATCTCCTTACAGCTCTTACCATTTACATGAATTTAAATATGTTTCAGTTTCCCCATGAAGACAGTGATAGCAAGTACCTTATAGATTTTATTATGCATATTCATAAAAACAAATGTAAAGCATCTGGCACACTGAGTGCTTACTAAATGTTATATCCAACCCACGTCCTTCCTTTTCTTCATTTGTATTTTCCATCTCTAGCTTTTAACCAGAGTATTTCCCTCAGCCTAAAATACACAGAGGTCTCTCCTAATAATGAATAAATGAATTCAATTAGTCAACAAATATTTATAGAACACTTAAAATGCGTCAGGTATGACCTTGGCCTGACTTTTTCTTTACCCACTATGTAGGTTAATATAATTGGGTTTTAGTTTTCATTATTCTACAGAAATGCTCTAATTATGGTTAATAGTAACTTCCTAATACAATGTCCATTTCTCACCTTACAGTCTAACTCCAGTGTTCTTGCTTTAACCTTTAACTATCTGCCTCCCAATATCTATAAGAAAAATACAAAGGAGTTAAGAGTCAAAAGAGAAGATAAACTACAGGAAGAGGACACGAAAAAGAAGGAATTTTCTATCTGAAGTACAGAAGATTATATTAAAATCAGCATGTACAACTGATTCTCAGCAGCTGGGGTCTTAAAACCTCTGTATCCTCCTCCGATTAATACAGTTATTTGTGTTCCACACTTCCATAACTTTTTCTGACAATGATCAAAAAAAGTCAAAGAGAATCAAATACATAAACCAGGTTTGTGTATTTTAAAATGAAAGGGTAGGGACTTCCCTGGTGGTGCAGTGGTTAAGAATCCATCTGCCAATGCAGGGGACACGGGTTCGAGCCCTGGTCCGGGAAGATCCCACATGCTGCGGAGAAACTGAGCCCATGCGCCACAACTACTGAGCCTGTGCTCTGGGCCCCGTGAGCCACAACTACAGAGACCACGTACCACAACCACTGAAGCCCGCGCGCCTAAAGCCTGTGCTCTGCAACAAGAGAAGCCACTGCAGTTAGAAGCCTGCGCACTGCAACAAAGAGTAGCCCCCTCTCGCCGCAAATTAGAGAAAACCCGTGTGCCGCAACGAAGACCCAACACAGCCAAAATAAATAAATAAATAAATAAAAATAATAAAATGAAAGGGTGGATTTTCTTTCTGTAGAAGAAAAAGTCCAGACCAATATGGCTCATTCTGACCACTTACAGAGTGAGGAACAAGAAACAACATTAAGATTCAAGCACTTTATTACTCACTGGTTAAAATGATCTCTCTTGCCACAGGCAAGTCTGACTCTTGAGGTCCAATGTCAAGTTAACGTAGAAATAGGAGACAGCAAAGAAGAGCATGGAACATTCTGTATCTGGTAAAAAAGTCCCTGCTCCAGCCAACCCCATCCCCAGAGTTCAATGACTGAGTTATGGAAATTTTCTTGTGTGGTAAAACTGGGGACTTTGTCTTCCAATAAGACTCTGGCAACCTGACAATGAGCCAATGTTCTGCATATGGTTTGTTACGAGTCATATGCTTAATGTTATTTTCTGGGAATTCTCATCCTCTATTTGGTGAGAATATCAGAACATGTCATTTTAATCATGATTTTAAAGTTAGACTTGGTCATGCTCTTTAAGAAATATGTCCAGGTCTCTCTCATTGGAGAAAATCTAAAATTAAATAAAAATAAGTTTAAAATCAAAGAAAGAAAGAAAGAGAAAGAAAGAAAGAAGAAAGAAAGGAAGGAAGGAAGGAAGAAAGAAAAGAAAGAAAGAAAGACTGCAACAAATGTAAGGCCTTAGAAGCTCTAAAGTTCCCTGGTTCTTTGGTTCTGTCCTCTGACTTACTTCAGCTTAGGATATCAGAGAGTGAAAAACTCCATTACATGCCTAATCTTTTTTCAGAACCTTTTCTCTGTCCTCTTGCCAAACATACTATAAACCAAAAGGCTTTTTCAAGGCTATTATCTGTTCTAACCTTTCAGAATATGTAACTGATTCATTACATCTATTCAGATTTTCATATATAACTAGACAGCCCTTTGATTTAGGAATAGGTAATAGGGATACCTTTCCCTAAGCCCAGGGATACTAATGATTACTTTCCAGAACTGTCCAAGAAATAAATCTACAAATAATTATTTCTGGTCAAGGGAGGGGAATTATTTACTCTTAAAATTACAATACATTTTGGAGGTAGGTCTTATATTCTCTCTGGGACGTTAGGACTGTCATACCATGATAAACTATACTAAAAATACCACAGTCCAAAGGCACACTTATGTAGCTGGGCCATTCCATAGTTACACTGAGACTAGAAGCCGTTTGGGGAAAGGGATATTTCTTTCAGTCATCAGTATAGCATTCAAATCTGTATAAAACTGATCCTAAACCTCACCACCAGAGATGCAATGGTCAACACTAAATAATTCTTTCCCTGACACCTGGGGAGGTGAGTAGCCTGACATGGCAGGCCACAGGCACACCTGCCTAGACAAAATTTGACCCTAGACAAAACTAAGTTAACTTATCACAATGAAGGGTTATCTTGCTTATGTCCAGTCTCTCTTTCATTCACCTTTTCCCTCTTCTATGTTGTCCCTTTTATCATATTCTAGGTTCCACTATGTGCTCATCTATCTTGCACTAAGAAATGCTCACAGAAGCATTGTCCAAAACAGCAAAAAAAGGGACTTCCCTGGTGGCACAGTGGTTAAGAATACGCCTGCTAATGCAGGGGACACGGGTTCGAGCCCTGGTCCGGGAAGATCCCACATGCCGCGGAGCAACTAAGCCCGTATGCCACAACTACTGAGCCTGCGCTCTAGAGCTGGTGAGCCACAACTACTGACCCCATGTGCCACAACTACTGAGCCTGCACTCTAGAGCCCGTGCTCTGCAACAAGAGAAGCCACCGCAATGAGAAGCTCACGCACCACAACGAAGACCCAATGCAGCCAAAGATAAATAAATAAAATAAAAAGTTAAAAGAAAAAGAAGTAAATAGTAATAACAATTGCATGTAAAGTGCTCACTATGTTTAATAAATAGTACCCTCAAGAATTATTTGTATAATCTTTGATGAAAAACTTTGTCCTGATAAAAGGTA
This sequence comes from Aethalodelphis obliquidens, assembly GCF_003676395.1. Lineage (NCBI taxonomy): Eukaryota > Metazoa > Chordata > Mammalia > Artiodactyla > Delphinidae > Aethalodelphis > Aethalodelphis obliquidens. Next base: position 8,586,043 of record NW_020838002.1, on the reverse strand, counting down.
TTTTACTGATCAGAGAGTAAAGAAATGGGAACTTCCTTTAAGGAGAAGTAGGCCTTTCCTCAATCTTCTCTGAGAGCATACAAAGTAGTCACCTAGCATGCTACCTTTCCATTCACAGTCAGTAGAAACTTTGGAAAATGAGATGAGAACACAGGCAACATAAAAATTGAGAGGAAAGGCATTTTAAAAATCCACATGGCTTAGAATTTTAAATCACTTGATATGAGTACATTTCAACTACACTCTAAGATATTTTGAGACAGGACATTTTACATTTTGACTGGAAGTTGGAAAGATTACCAGTGGCCTCCTGAACTGGGGAAGAAATGCTACTCAAAGAAAATATATTATTTGAGAGAACAGCAGCTAAAAGTGGATACAGACAGGAAATAAATAACTGGCCTGTGGCAGAGTTTATATTCAAACATAGATTGGTTTTGTCTAAAGCCTGTGTGTTCTTTTCATATTTCACTCCATAGCTGTCCTTACTCTTGGGATTCATTTTTTCATTCTTCCTTGCCTTAGTATCTCATAATTTTATTTTAAATTTGAACTGTTGCTGACTTTTTCTTGGTCTTTTCTTTTGATTTTTACTCTACCATGGCAATTCACCACCCTCTTAATTGTGGGCACATAGTTTTAAACATCCTTCAAAAGGATTCCAGGACTTCCCTGGTGGCGCAGTGGTTAAGAATCCGCCTGCCAATGCAGGGGACACGGGTTTGATCCCTGGTCCGGGAAGATCCCATATGCCGCGGAGCAACTAAGCTCGTGTGCCACAACTACTGAGCCTGTGCTCTAGGGCCTGCATACCACAACTACTGAGCCCATGTGCTGCAACTGCTGAAGCCTGCATGCATAGAGCCCCTGCTCCACAACAAGAGAAGCCACCGCAATGAGAAGCCCGCGCACCGCAACTAAGAGTAGCCCCCACTTGCTACAACTAGAGAAAGCCCACGTGCAGCAACAAGACCCAACACAGCCCCCCGCAAAAAAAGGCTGTATTCCAAACTTTCTAGTGTATATATATATATATACACACCATTTATATCAGTAGTTTTTACAGTGTGAAAAGGGAGAACAATCAAAGGAGAATGTTTCTATAGCAAATTACATGTAGTATTTTCAGTTCAACTCAACAATGAGTCTAGGGAATCAATCTGACTGTTCTCCTTCCCTTTTCTGAAATAAATTGCTAAGCTATTTATTATGATATAAAAGAACAAATTTAGGTCTTCTAAAGATTCATTCTCCTGGTTTAACTTAATTTTCAGTCTAGGTTTGGTGATACTATTTATCATCATTTATTATCATCTGAACACTTATATAGCATTTCCTACTTCAAAATGTAGGAAAACAAACCATGTCAAGCTCAATTAGAGAATCTGATTAAAAGATAATTTTATTACAGACTAAGATGAAAAAGATACCCATTAGCATGTGGTAATAAAGAATTATTATTACAGCTAAGTCTAATTATTTATACTGCTTAATAGTTTATCTAGAAAAGAAGTTGATGGGTAATCCCTGTAGACAGTACTGGGGAAAAGATGAAGATATCAGGACGTTGCAACATTTGTCTGTTGCAAACAGTTTTTAAAATAAGACACACGCAAAACAAAACAAAACCACCACCCATTCCACTAGGCCTTGAATATCTTAGAATAACTTTATGCAAAACCATCTTTAAGAAGAATCACTGGAATTTCTTTTTTTTTTTTTGAGGGGTTGTGCTAGAGGAGATAGTTAAGGGGAGGGGCTACTGATTTTTTAATTAATTAATTAATTAATTAATTAAATTTTGGCTGCATTGGGTCTTCGTTGCCACGTACGGGCCCTCTCTAGTTGCGGCGAGTGGGGGCCACTCTTTGTTACGGTGCGCAGGCCCCTCATTGCAGTGGCCTCTCCTGTTGCAGAGTATGGGCTCTAGGCATGTGGGCTTCAGTAGCTGTGGCACGTGGGCTTAGCTGCTCCATGGCATGTGGGATCTTCCCGGACCAGGGCTCGAACCCGTGTCCCCTGCATTGACAGGAAGACTCTCAACCACTGCGCCACCAGGGAAGCCCAGGACTACTGATTTTGAAAAACATAAGGAATAAGAAATTCTAACTTTAATACATTGGCCTAAGCTTAAAGATACGTTTATTGCTATTTACTGTAGATAATTAGTATAATTTCTTAGAAACTCCAGAGGCTGGGGAAACAGAAGAATCTGGGCTCTACAAATAATTTGCTGATTCTTACTGACCAGATCTTTATTTGGACGCCACCTGTTCATTTATTCACCAGATATTTATCAAGCATCTGCTATGCGTCAATCAAGATGCCAGATGCTATGGACACAACAGCGAACAAAAATAGGCATGGCCTCTGCCATTAAGAAGTTTACAGGTTAGTTGTAAAAGGACAGTAATCATACACCCTCAAACATGAATGTAAAAATACAACTGTCAGTGCATGTAGTACATACTGCTGAGAAAAGAGGTCCCTAGGAAAGAGGGTAATTGTGACCTAGTCAGGGAAGGTGTTTTTGTGAATATAGTAGCTGAAATCCAAAGGACATTATCTAGGCCGGTGATTCTCAATGGGATTGGTGGTGACAGTGGCGGTTTACTTGCCATGGAACATTTGGCAATGTTTGGGGACATTTTTGATTGTCACAACTGGGAGACACTATTGGCATCTAGTGAGTAGAGGAAAAGGACGCAGCTAAATATCTTACAATGCACAGGACAGTCCCCCACAACAAAGACATCTTATCTGGCCTAAAATGTCAATAGTGCCAAGGTTGAGAAACCCTGAACAGGACAAAGGGAAAAGCCTGAGCAAAGACCAATGGTGAGAGACTCAAGCAGAGAAAACTATAGGGGATAGCTCATTCAAGGCTATAGAGACCCAGTAAGGAGTTTTAGCTTTATCTTAAGAATGAAGGGGAAAACAAGTGAAGGGTTTCAAGAAGTGGAGGAACTGCGGAGTGAGGACAGTGGTGGTGACAGGCTCAGGTATGATTTTTAAAAGGTTACTAACTGCAGTATGATGAACTGATTGGAAGGAAATGAAACTGGATGTGGGTGTTTGAGATAGGTAGCTAACTAATATAACTTCTTAGAAGCTCCAAAAGCTGGGGAAACAAAAGGTGGTAGTGGCGAGGATGTAGAAGTAGCTAGAAAACTTCCTTCTATAAATGTTCAGTATGGAAAAAGGAGAAAGAAAGAATGTAGGATGCTGCGTGCAAAGCCATTCCTACAATGTGTGGGTCTGTGTGGTAGTCCTACATGTCCCTCAGAATTCTCTCAAGGTGGCACAATAATCTGTAGGAACGGATGAAATGTCTTCTTATTTTAAAAAAAGGGACAAGAATATTCCCTCTTTCTTTTCGAATGTGATATATGATGACCTATAAACCACTTTGTAAGAATTCAGGCAACAAAAAACTGGAGTAATTAAAATTTAATTTACAAGCCATAATCCATATTTCTAATCAGAAGCTTAGGAAGTAATAAAGTCATTAGCTGGCTCCACTGAGTATATTCTCAAGAATATGTTTTTCCTCAATTATTACATTAATACCTAAGTAGAAAATATTAAAAACTATTTTATCATAGAATATATCATACATAGAAAAGAGTAAGTATAATATATAGTGCATGGTTCAAAGAATAATAAAACTAATACTCATGAGCTCACTACCAAGTGGCAGTTGTTTAATAGTGAATATTTTCATAAACATCTTGTTTTATAAATGGCTTTTAAAATAGAGATTTGTGTTAAAACTACATAAAGGGCATTCCAACTTAACACTTTTCCACCATAGGGCAGTTAACACTATTAAATGAAAAGAAAACCTCTCACCTGTAAACACTGAATAAAAAATCATATATTGAAAAAAAAAGGGTTCATTTAATATCCGGTAGGATTCACATTCCAGTTGACATTAATTTGATTAACTAAACAGGTCTTTCTTTACTGTTTTATCAAAGTAAACTCCAAAAAATTTGTGACACTGTCATTTAAAACGTATGTTAAAACTGGTCTGACTTCTTTAAACACAAAAATAAATGCTTTGGATAGTTTAGCCTTTTAAAATGGCCTAATTTTTCTCTAGTGAAGTAATAGATTCAGAACACATATTTTGGTAATATCATGCCTTATTTAACGAAATATTAATATTTTATGTAAGATTTATATATAAATGAAATACAACTGTGTATCTGGCATCCAATTTTGGCTAAAAGTCATAGCATTGTACCAAAGCACCATTAAACTCTAACTATATACACATGTCTTTTACATAAAGAGAATTTCATACTTCTTTGGAGGGGCAAGTCTAAAACTGCAAAGCTTCTTTTAAATCAAGAATTATATGACTTGATACATGTTTGGTTTAAAATTAAACAAGGATAATCTGAGCTTCATCCTTCCCTGCTGTAGGGAACGAGGTTCACCTTCAATTTAAATAATAACAGGGCAAAAGATTTTTCCTTCTCAAAAAATAAAGAGCTATCACAAAAATTCTATACCAACGAAGTCTTTTTTATATATTTCTTCCCATTCAAACCATGATAATATTAGTCCTTAAAGAATTACTCACCCAATGAAAGCCACCATCTGCTCCACTATGTGTTTGCTGAATGTTATGATAACGAAGATTTTCTGTAAAGAAAATGTCAGTTAAAATAAATATTTCTCATCAAAAAAAAAAACACAATATAAATTCACAATTCTGATAATAGTCTAAAAAGGTGACCATGCTGCTGCTAATTGCAATTTAAAAAAATTTTAAGAAACAAAACAAAACACCATTTGACAAATGCTATGTACTTTGTATTTTAAAGATGTTTTTCCTTAAGTACAGTTCTAGTCTTGCCAGGATACGTGACCATGTCTGAGGGAGAAATGTGAGTCATGAAACCCAAGGCTGGGTGGATGTTCCACATGTTCTATGTGTTTTATTTTATTTTATTTATTTATTTTTGGCTGTGTTGGGTCTTCATTGCTGTGCGTGGGCTTTCTCTAGTTGCAGAGAGCGGGGGCTACTCTTCGTTGCGGTGCGCGGGCTTCTCATTGTGGTGGCTTCTCTTGTTGCAGAGCACAGACTCCTGGCATGCGGGCTTCAGCAGTTGTGGCATGTGGGCTCAGTAATTGTGGCTCACGGGCTTAGCTACTCCGCGGCATATGGGATCTTCCTGGACCAGGGCTTGAACCCGTGTCCCCTGCATTGGCAGGCGGATTCTTAACCACTGCGCCACCAGGGAAGCCCGTTCTATGTGTTTTAGAATGGTGTATACAACTAAAGTCATGGGTTCCCATATAGCCTCCACCACTGAAATTAAAGCTTATCAGCCTGATGATAGGTGTCTGGGCTAAATCTAATCAAGAGGATCTTTGAAAAGACTATGTCCTTCCTGGACAGTTCTTATAAAAGTATCATGAAAGTTCCATTCTCAGATCCTGAATGAGCCTGGAATTTCAGGTTTCGGGTACAAGCAAAGGCATCAACAAGTTTTGGGGGATCGTTATCAGACCTGGGTCATTGCCAATTTGGTATTATTGAGGTATTCTTTATTAATTAAAGATGTTGATACGTAACTTACAAGTAAAGATGCCTTTAGGCTAACAGGTAGCAAATATTTTCAACTCAACAAATGTTACAAAAAGTATTTACTATGGATAATATAAGCATTATTAAGGGCTTTCAGGGAACACAAAGATGGGAAGAATACTTCTTCAATACCCTGAAGAAATTAAAAAATTTTTCTATACATAGTAGAAAGATGGTTAAGTACAAAAGATATAAACTGTAAATGTCATTAGCGGTGAAAACAATGTGTTACAGAAGTTGAGAGAAAGAAAAGGTCATATAAGTACAATTAATTAGAGATTCAAGAAGGTGATATTAAGGTTTAGCTTTAAAGGACTGAGAATAATTCTCTGAATAAATATGACTAATTCTAGATTCTCTCTCCCAGTTCCTGATAACAAACTCTCCAGTGCTTTGTTACTGTTGTTAAATAGTAACTATAGCCTATGTAACCAAATGGGAGGGAAGAGAAATAAAATAAATAACAATAGTCTTCTTTTTAGCCATCCATTATGAATCTCAGGAAAGTGGCTAATTCAGACTAAAGCTCATTATTTCAGGTAGAAGACTAATAAGGCAATGATATTTTCTTAATGTCCTACAGTTAACAAAGACATTGGCAGCTGCACAGCTGGATATGTGTGAGGAAATAAGACTAAAAAAATAAGTTCACAGTCCTTTTTGGTGTTTGTTTATGTATCTATTAATGTGAAAAAGGTATTTACTTATCTCATGAAAAAAGTAAGCACATATAGATATCAAACAATTACAAGATGGATGATGATTTATCAACAATCCTACACAAATGGTGTATGAAGATTATGAAACTAATAAGACAATTACAAGAGATCATTTAGGGAGAAAAGCATTAATATATGGGGACTCTTCTAGTATCCATACTAAAAGCCAGTTAATTGGAGCTATAAATCTTTTTTTTTTTTTTTTTTTTTTGCGGGACGCGGACCTCTCACTGTTGTGGCCTCTCCCGTTACGGAGCCCAGGCTCTGGATGCGCAGGCTCAGCGGCCATGGCTCACGGGTCCAGCCACTCCGCGGCATGTGGGATCTTCCCAGACCGGGGCACGAACCCATGTCCCCTGCATCGGCAGGCGTACTCTCAACCACTGCGCCACCAGGAAAGCCCAGGAGCTATAAATCTTTTACTAAGAAACAGAGGTAATGGTTTGCCTCTCAGTGATTTCACCACCATGTGTTCCCCACCATCATTTCCTAACATTCAAAATAAGCCAATGCCCAGATAATTGCACAATTAGACTTTCTTGAAACAAAACAAGACTTTCTTCTTATATATAACAGCTTGAAAATTCACTGTGCTGGGCAAGACATTTAAGAACATGTCTCAGAATCATTCAAGCTTGAGGTCTGGGTGGGGATTCTACCAAATAAACAAAAGGCACAGATCCCCAAAGAGCCCAGTCAGCCATGTCAACCATGTGCACAGAGGAAATAAGGGTAGAGTAGGAATAATTAAAAAAATATATATATGGGTGTAGGGAACTAATGGTGCCAGAATGAACAAAGAAGAAACTATATATCTATAAAAGAAGGGTCCTCCAATGGAAAGAAGTATCTTAGACTGATTCATATATTAAATATTTACCGAGCGCCAAGGACATGTCAGATGCTATTCTAGGCACTAGAATACCTTAGGGAGCCAAGAAACAAAAACCTCTGCCCTCATGGAGCTTATATTTCTGTACACGTATGTGTGGCGGTAGGGGGAAAGTTGAAAGGCAGTAAATAATACACATGATAAGTAAATTATATGGTACATGAAATATTATATGAGTATGCTGACTCCTTATTTTCTTCATCATTTAGGAGAAAGGAAATATTTCTAAGGGAACTTCTACAGGCTGAGGAATTGAACTTGTCCAGTAGAAAGAGAAATCCTTAATTAACATTATTAGGTGGGCTGATTTCAAACTTTTAGGGGAGGTTTAACAGATAGCACGATTTTGGTTTGAATTCTAGTCCCTCCCATCTATGAAATGGGGATAATAACCACCTCACAGGATTGTTCTGAGATAACCATGCAAACTGCCTGGCACAGGTCCTGATAAACAGCAGGTATTAAACAATTCAGTTTTCGTGATCATATAAATACAGTTAAGAAGGCATTGCAAAAGAGTGGAAAGAACACTGAACTTGAAGCTGACTCTGGTTCAAATTCCAGCTGTTACTTATTCTTTTAGGCAACTATTACCTATTTCCCTCTCTAAGTTTGATAATTACAAAATGGGAGTAGTAATTTCTCTATCCCAGGATTATGAGAATTAAATCGGGTGGCATACACTTTAAAGTGTAAAGTACTCTATTAAAACATTAAGCATTATTATGATAACTTGAAAAAATCTACTGAGAATGTTAAAAAAATATACTATTTTTGAATATGCTATAATGAAAAGTCTGATAAGTTACATACCCTATAACTATAGGGTACTTTTAACATAATATATTTTATTGTATTTTATAGAAAGTTAGTACATAAAGCAGGATACATTAAATTTATGGATTCCTAGAAAAGTTGCTGTTATAAAGGGAATTAAAATAATCTGTTATTGTTCCTTAGGTATTAATACTTTCAAAGGACTTCAAAAAGCTAAATGATTTTATCATTTGAAAAACCCTATTATAGTATTTTAAATCTTTCCCAAAGTAACTAGCATTCCAGTATTTAAAAACCCATCGTCATTGAACAATACACTTAACGTAAGTAGGAGCAATTATATTCCTTGAAGGAGGAAAAATAAAGCCTTGAAATTCTGAGTGATTAGCATGGCCAGAGAGTAGATGACAAGCTCAATAAACTCATCCTAAATGCCAAAGTCTAATATGAGAAACTGGGCAGGTAGAAGCAGCTGAAGTTTTCCTTTTTCATTCTTCTCTTCTAAGAACTGGAGGTAAAGAGGTGGTAAGCAAAAACTTGGGGGATAGATGTGCTTTTAATTATTAAGGAATCAGACCAGGGCATAGACATTACTCACTGTTCTTGCCCTTCCTTTGGTGAATGCTTCCTTCTTGCAAACCTCATTAATGAAGACATTCTTTCCACGTTTATTTTATTTTATTCTAGTAAGATTTGCCTTTTATACCACACCTATCGATTCATATCACAGTCCTAGAAGCATATATCCATTTCCTCTCATTTAAGTGATTGGCCTCTTTTCTCTCCCCTATTTACACACACACACACACACACACACACACAGCCCTATCCTAAAGATTTTGTTAAGAGTGTCTTTGAAGATCAACAGATTCTCACATCTCTAACCAAAACCCACATCTCTTCGCCTCCTCAGGGCCCCTTTCTTCCCCATTGTCCACATTAACATCTGGCTGGTATTTTGTAAAGGATATTTGTGCCTTGAGAGGAAGTGTTATATATAGAATGTGAGAAAGAAAAGTGGAATTAATGAAAGGGACTACTTCCTCAGCCTATGGTCAGTAAGGATAAAACATCTTTGGACTACATATGTTAATATGGTGTGCATTTTCCTATACAGGAACACTATTTTCGTTTGGTAAAATTCTTGGATAAACAAGTTTCACAAGGCAAAAGTGAAATAAAGAAAGAAAGAGAGAAAGGAAGGGAGGGAGGAAAAAAGAAGGAAAGAAATAAAACAAGGAAAAAAAATAATAAAGGGGAACAACTTTCCAATAGGAGTAGGGAAAACCTGCCCGAAATCCACTAACTTCCAAACGATGTTCCGTGGCTGAATACCTAAGCATGCTACCAACCAAGAAGCAGAACCAAAATCTTAACAATTTGCCTTGGAGAGAGCAAGGAGAATATGTTTTCAGTGTCTTTTAAGGGGTTCATCATCATTAAACAGGGAGTCAAAAGGGTATAATTACCTGGATATGCATTTTAATTATTGCTTTTCCAATCAGGGTTGCACCAAAGAAAGTCCAAAAAGGTACAAGAAAGTGTCCACATGTTATTCCAGCCAGATCAAACAGAGGATTTGGAATCTATTTAAAAAAAGAAAAAATTAAAATGGAACGTCCATAAATAATCCAAAAAACAGTTTAATTTTACCACCTATAGGTGTGTGGAATTATGTGTTAAGCCTTGTCTACCACTGGAAAGAGAGGTATGGGTTCCCTGATCAGTACTAGACTGTCTGGATAGTTTGACAAGTATTCTAATGTCTCTATAAGTTGTGTCACATATTCATCCCAGGCAGTTGCTTAATTTGTTCAAAGCAAACACAGCTGTCCTTTTGTTTGCACTACTTATGACTAATGCCCCATAAATATACTTTTTTTCTTCACATTAAAACTGGATAAAGCCAATGGATCAACAGGAATTTAATTCCATTCAGTAGATACTTGACCATTTGGTAGCTGTTTTATAAGGTGAGGTATAAATGAAGAAAAAGATTATCTAGAAAGTACTCACATCTACAGAAAACATTCTTGTAAATTCACAAATACATTTATAGGTGGCCATGCTTTCATTTCTCAACATAAAGTAAGATACAAATAATGAATTTTTTCTATCTATGACAGCCCAAGGCCATGGGGTCATGTGATTCATTCTACAAAGAAAATCAAGGGTGGAAATACAAGAGCACAGATTCAGATGTTGTGAATACTCAGTCCCAGACAAAGAAGTGATTCACAACAAATACCTTTTCTGAACATTCCCACGTTTCAAGAATGCTAATAGATAATTTCATGTAAAAATGCAAAGAAACCACAAGCTCTTTTTGAGCACTTCATCCATTTTTCTCCCACAGAGGTACTCTTGTCCTGTGTCTGTTGGTGGAACCATTTATAAGCTAATTAATTTATATAATTTTGTGTTTGGACTTTCAAATAAAAGCCCAGTTGTTTAAAAGGTATTTGTCACAAATGTTCTTTCAAAAACAATAACATAACTAAATCAGAATTCAAGTATTCTTCTGTTAATAAAACTCAGATTCAATAGCTTAATTTTATTTTTCTTATCCAAATTCAAATGCTTTATGCAATTGCATCTGTCTTATAACCATTTAATAACAATGTCACTTCCACATCCTTACAACTGTCATTTCTTATATTTTCTCATATGACTCTCACAACTCCATGAATTAAAATTTTAATTGTTTTCCTTTATTATCAGGCTCTACAGCATATTGAAATGGAAATTAAAGTACACAAGATATGTAATCAGATTAGATAAAAATTAGAAGTTTTATGTTGGATACTCTCAGAAGAGCATAATCAACGAATTTGTTGTTACATATGCATGTTACTTTTTTCAATTGTTAACTAAATACACAGAAAGGAAGATTAGAATTAAAAGAACTACTAAGTAGCTTTGAGATTTTCCCTCAATTACGAGTTTTACCTTAGTTTAAATGTTAACAACAAAATAACTAACTAATAAATAAACTTCTGGGCTTCTCTGGTGGCACAGTGGTTAAGAATCCGCCTGCCAATGCAGGGGACACGGGTTTGAGCCCTGGTCCGGGAAGATCCCACGTGCTGCGGAGCAACTAAACACATGTGCCACAACTACTGAGCCTGAGCTCTAGAGCCAGCGAGCCACAACTACTGAGCCCGTGTGTCACAACTACTGAAGCTCGCATGCCTAGAGCCCGTGCTCTGCAACAAGAGAAACCGCGGCAACGAGAAGCCCACGCACCACAATGAAGAGTAGCCCCCACTTGCCTCAATTAGGGAAAGCCCGTGCACAGCAACAGAGACCCAATGCAGCCAAATATAAATAAAATAAATAAATAAATTTATCAAAAACGAACTTCTTCCTACCTTACCCTCTACTTACCTTCTTACCTTAAATCAAGTACACATACTTTTAATACTTTAATATAAGTATTAACAATTTCCTAGTAAAAAGTTCTTAGAGGGTCAAATCGATCTATTAATTTATGTTGGCTATTGACTATTCCTAGTCAAATATAAAGAAGATTGGCTAAAAAAAAAAAAAAAAAAAAAAAAAGAAGATTGGCTAGTATAGAAAGTGGAATTTTAGCAGGGAAGACACAGGCATAGATCAGTGCCAAAGAATAAATATTTTTTGCTTTAATAAATCAAAGGTTCTTGTATTTTCCCCAGGAATAATGAAAGCTAACTTTTATTGAGTTGTTAGGTACTTTTCTAAGGTTTCTACATCATCAACTCACTTAATTCCCAAAACAATGCTATATGATATTACATCCATTTTATAGGAAAAGTGAGACAGACAGATTAAGCAATTTGTCCAGTATTAATGGCAGCAGAGCATGATTTCAGGATTTCAACCCAGGCAACATGGCTCTCACACTGTTCTCTTAGCTTCTAAACTAAGGACATTATCGTTCTTTAGTCCTCTCAGCTTAATCCTATTCTGCTGGGCTTCCACAGCACCTTTCACTTATTATTGTATTTAAACTGTCTCCCTCACTAGACTTCAGAATCCTTGAGGAAAGGGAATACAGCTTTCACTTCTTCATCCAAGCAGTCAGGGGTTGATACAAAGCTGATGAATAACAATAAAAAATGGTTGAGCTCTGTCTTAGTTCACTTTCCAGGCACTGTGTTAGTTCATATATATTATCTTAAATCCTCACATCAACCTTTGTAATGAGTGTCTTACTAACTCATTAAAAAAAAAAAAATTATTTATTTATTTAGGCTGCACTGGGTCTTAGTTGCGGCACGTGGGATCTTCATTGTGGCATGCAGGATCTTTAGTTGCGGCATACATGCAGGATCTAGTTCCCCGACCAGGGATCGAACCCAGGCCCCCTGCATTGGGAGTGCGGAGTCTTACACAGTGGACCACCAGGGAAGTCCCTATTGCCCCATTTTAAACATTAGAAAACTAGGGCTCAAGGAGAGTAAATTGACACTGAGACTACATAGCTAAGAGGCAAACCTGGTTTAGGAACCCAAGTAAGCCTGACTCCAAAACCAATTCTCATCCCACTACGTCACACTACAACATACCTACACATTGCTCAAATAGTTGAGATCAATATTGTGATAAAGAGCTTCTACACTGAAAAGTTAGATTACAAAAATTTCTAGTATAGCCAGGGTCAAAAGATAGTAATTGAGGCACATGTATAGTTTAGAATATCTCTAGAATGTTGATATCACATTAGAAATTTTGGCACCAAATGTCTTCCCTTTTTGGCCATTTACTTTGCTAAGGTGAGGAAAGGGGTACTCAAGGATATATTCAAGTTCTAATACATAATGGATAAAGTAACTGTGGGTCAGTAGACAATAATTTTCTGAATTTTACTTATAATTGAAGCTTTTATCATATCAACTAGATACATCTAGTTATTCTGGTCAAATCTACCACTGAACTACCAAGAATTGTGTACAGACTACCAAAGAAAACTTTGACCAAAACACCCCATTTCAAATGTAACTGTATCTATTATATTAGAAAAGGACCAGGATAAACACCAACTCATCAAGGAATGTCAATTTCATAAATCTGCAATTTGAGACACTGAGTTATTTTTTTATAGAGTTATTTTTTTATATACAGTTAGTAACTTCTTTTTTCTTTTTTTAAATTTTATTTTTATTTTTGGTTGTGCTGGGTCTTCATCGCTGTATACAGGCTTTCTCTAGTTGCGGAGAGCAGGGGCCACTCTTTGTTGTGGTGCGTGGGATTCTCATTGTTGTGGCTTCTCTTGTTGCGAAGCATGGGCTCTAGGCACGCGGGCTTCAGTAGTTGTGGCACGTGGGCTCAGTAGTCGTGGCTCGTGGGCTCTAGAGTGCAGGCTCAGTAGTTGCAGTGCATGGGCTTAGTTGCTCTGAGGCATGTGGGATCTTCCCGGACTAGGGTTTGAACCTGTGTCCCCTGCATTGGCAGGCAGATTCCTAACCACCACGCCACCAGGGAAGTCCTAATTAAGTTTTTGACACAAATAGCTTCTTAATTCACTGTAGCCAAAGATGTCCTTAACCTTGCCACAGATGTTTCAATTACCTAGCTAGGTGTTAAAGTCACTAAAGGAGGTTTTATATGAATTCTTCCTTATAACTAATGCCTGAAGCTTTGGAAAAAGACTACCTATCTGTAACTCTGGAAAGAATGAAGTCATTGTTATTTGCTTAAATGCACTTCATTATATATTCTTCATGAGAAAGATGGATTTTGTCTCTTTTTTCTTACTGAATCAAGCCATTTAGGTCTGAAGTCATCATGGTATGATAAAATGCTTGAAAGTCAATAAACAACATAGAAACCTATCCAACAGAAAACAGCTCATTTGATCAGTAAGGTGAATGATTAATAACATTATATACCTGTTAAAAGTGATAATTATTTTTTCATTCAGTCATGTACTTTTTTTTTTTGCGGTATGCGGGACTCTCACTGTTGTGGCCTCTCCCGCTGCGGAGCACAGGCTCCAGAGGCACATTCTCAGCGGCCATGGCTCACGGGCTTAGCCGCTCCGCGGCATGTGGGATCTTCCTGGACCGGGGAATGAACCCGCGTCCCCTGCATTGCCAGGCAGACTCTCAACCACTGCGCCACCAAGGGAAGCCCCAGTCATGTACTTTTAAAAACAAATTGGATCGACATATAAATCTACTATTTTTTTTTTTAAAGAAGATGTTGGGGGTAGGAGTTTATTAATTAATTAATTAATTTTTGCTGTGTTGGGTCTTCGTTTCTGTGTGAGGGCTTTCTCTAGTTGTGGCAAGCAGGGGCCACTCTTCATTAAATCTACTATTTAAATACAATTCTCTTACCGAAGCACAGGCCAAAATTCCAAAAAATCCAACCTTCTGTACTAGGTTTTGAACTGCCAGTTTAGCCCGGGAGGCAAAGTCCTGTATAAAAGGAGGATATCAAAACATTAATGAAAAGTAGAAGGAAGAAAGAAAGATGGCTCTTTACAGAGTTTATAATATCAAATGTCTCATAATCTGAAATCATTGATTCATTTAATAAGATGAATGATTTAAAAAAAATCACAGCAGGGTGCACTGAAAAACATGCAAATAAAATCTTGATAAAACATTAACTACACATCCTTAAAGATAAACTTTTATCACATTTCAAGAATAAGCCAAAACACTGTTACTTTATTTTTTGGGTTCTCTCTGGATTAGCTAGGGATGAACAAAATGTTATAAACCAACCATGAACCAACCCATTCTTTTGGAAATGCTAGTCTACCACATATCTCTTTCTCTTTCCTTTAATTAACTCATCAGACTTACTCCCTCATTAATATCAGGGTAGGAAACCACAGGATTTTTCAAGATAGCCAATGAAGACACCTCTACTGATCATTGGCCAAAAGATGGAAAAAAAACAGTTATGTGGCAATAACTAACCATTCATTACCCCACAAAACAAAGAACATCCTACATTTACACAGTTTGTGCTAGTTATATAAAACGGTTTTCACAAACATTTTATTGGAGCCTTTCAATAATTCTCGGGTGTAGGCAGAGTAGATACTTCAGGCTCTAAAATCACTGCTCTTTTTATTTCACTCTTCTACCTCCCAGGCTGAAACATGCATTTGGCTGGCCAATTTATTTCCACGATTTTCTTTTCTAGCATGAGGGTGCTGTAATTACATATATTTTTTCTTAAAAGTACCAGTCTGAAATTTGACTTTACCTGTTTTCTGGTTTTGAAATGGTATATACTCCAATCAAAATTTCAATGAAAATAACTGATACAATTAAAAGATATTAGCTAATGTGTGAATGTCTTTTTAGAAGTGTTCACGTCATAGAACACTCTTCTCTCTTTAGCTCAACATACTCTAATAGTCAACAATCCTATAGAATGGTCATAATGTAAGTGATAGAAGGTTCCTTCATAGACCAGGAAGAGGGTTTAAAGCACTTCCCTAATCCACAACAGAAGTTGTAGATTCAAAAAACAAACACACAAAACCACTTTAACCCATAATATTATGTTGAACAGCTGTATCAAAGTACAACAGTGAAGACTGAAATTAAAAAAAAAAAAGACCTTCCACCTACTTACTTGCTGAGGATGGTGAGAAAGTCAAAGGAATTAAACCAATAGTATATATTTGAAAAGATATTAACAGGGCTTCCCTGGTGGCACAATGGTTAGGAGTCCGCCTGTCAATGCAGGGGACACGGGTTCGAGCCCTTGTCTGGGAGGATCCCACATGCAGGGGAGCAACTAGGCCCGTGCGCCACAACTACTGAGCCTGCGCTCTAGAGCCCAAGAGCCACAACTACTGAGCCTGTGTGCCATAACTACTGAAGCCCACATGCCTAGAGCCTGTGTTCAGCAACAAGAGAGGCCACTGCGATGAGAGGCCCATGCACCGCCACAAAGAGTAGCCCCCGCTCACCACAACTAGAGAAAGCCCGTGAGCAGCAACGAAGGCCCAGCACAGCCAAAAATAAACAAATAAAATAAATTAAAAAAAGAGATATTAACAGATATTAACAGTTAATACAAATACTTTCAAGTTCAAACATATAGGCTATCAAAGTTAATCATTAACTAAATTCTACAATGCAATTTTGTAATTTTGCAATGTATTTTCAAAGACAGAATTTTTCTTTTTGGGATTAGGCTTACTCGTCTAGTAAATAAAATATATCAGATTTAATATTTTTAAACAACTAAATTACTGCTACAAAAGGTTCTCTGTATTTTTTTTCATATTTCTAACTGAAGATTTAATTTTTTTCTTAAATTAACATTGACTGCATTAAGAGTGAAATATTGATTTTATTGATTTAAAAACTGGTTCGGAATATATAATGAAATCAGTTTTCCTATATAACTTATTTAAAACTATACATCCAATTGTCTTGAATAATTTACATAAGTCACAAATTACTAAATTTGTAATTCATCAGAGCACTAAATAAAAACTGGCCATAATGAATAGAAATGTTTTGAGTTTTAAAAATACCAAATAATACTATTATATTATAAATTAGTTATGAAATTTTAATTAATATAGCCCAAGAGTTAAAAATATAAATTCAGGAAAACGCCTTCCTTCACAGCCCTTGATATCTTCGTAGCAGATCTACTTTAGTGAAAGATGGTACTCAATTGTGAAGAAAAAGTAAAACAAAACAAAAACTATACAAATTTTATTTTAAAGACAACAAAACTTTTTATAAACCTATTTGCCAAGTCAGACTAATGTGGGAACATTTTTCTATCGCAGTATTTATGCAGTCTTCAGTATATAAAATTACAAAAAATTAGTTTTTTGCATAAAATAGTGTAGACAAGATCAACAAGGTGTTGTATATAAAAGGTATGCTATCCTGTTTTCCTTTATCTTAATTTCAAGGCTTTAGATTCTTATATTTATTTCAACCAAGTGACTATGATAGTGTCATCATTTTAAACTGATGGTATTTTTCTATTATAGTGATACATACACCCATACATTTAAATTGAAAAAGAGGTATGATTATACTAATTGGCTTATATAAAGGAAAAAATGTTTAACATTATGCAGATCAGCTAACATACAAACTAACAAAAATATTTAAGCCTAGAGAAGTTCAAGGAATCATATTTTTTAAAACATCCTGAAAGTAAGGAACTATTTTATCCCTTGGCAGAATCTCTTTACTTAACAGAAATTAGACAAGAAAAAAATGAAAATAAACTCCTTGTTCTTTCGGATGCCTGGGTGCCCATCATCAATTATCCTTAACGGTGCTTCAAGAATCTTTGTTTGAAGGAAAAGCGTTACTCTACCCAAATAAGTATAATAGAAAGTTCCCTTTACTCTTTTGTTTTTAATTAATTTTTAGCTGGCATATTTTACAAGGAAAATAAGTTAAGTGCCTTTTTAATGGGGAGTTTTACTTTTTAAAAAGTCTGAAAGTCATCTAATGAAAATGGAGTTCATAAATCTTACTATGTGTTACACACACACACACACACACACACACACACACACATACACACCATGACCATGCTACTTTCACTTCCTATAATTTATTTTCCAGGTCTTTCACAATATTCTTGGAATTAAAATTACATTTATATATTAATAATTCATAAAAGTTTATTTAAATTAAGCTAATAAGTCTGCACAGTTGCTTTCATCACAAGAAACCAACAGAAGCTGAGTATGCAGCTCGAGGAAGAATTTTCTTGATGTTTTTCCTTGCCGGAGTAATGAAAACAAACTCAAGGCAGCATTACACTAGTATTTGCACCAAATCTGAAATACTTTACAGTGGTAAATTAACTCATGTTTAGATTTCATAAACACAACTATATTTTGTTGTTTTTATTTTAAACTTATTTCACATTTAAAGTCATATTCAAAACTTACTGATATGGGTTTAAAGGCTTTGTTAACATTTATTAAAAACATCATTTTTTAATTGTCTAAAATGTTCTACATCTTAAAGGAATTATATGTTCCTTGTTTGTTGCTCTGCAATTTTAGAAGTTATTTTTAAACAACTTCAGTACTTCTTCATTATTTGCATTTATTTGACAGCTTTCTAATGATGTAAAGCTAACATTTTCTATGCATTAAAATATTTCTGTTTGTGTTTGCTTTTAAAGTAAAGAGAGAAAAATGTACTATAGGTATAATATTAGACAATAAACACAACTCTCTCTCTCTCTCACACACACACACACACACGCACACAAAAACAGGAAAAAAACCCTTCTTTTACTAAAGTTTAAAAAGAACAATTTCAAACAAAATTTGCTATTCTTTTTAGGCCATCAGATAAAATAAACTTGCCAAGAAAAACTGTGCGCCAATAATAATAAACAACAATAATTTAAAGGAAAAGTTTAACAAATTAATATGTGAGATTCAAAATTCAAGTTAAATATCAAATTAATATTTCATTTTAATCGTTTTCTTTTTTTGCGTTTGTGGGAACTGTGTAGCAAGTTCAATCTGATTACTTACTTCCTCAATTGTCATTCTTCATTAAAAAAAAATCTGTACAACTAAAACCAAATTCCTTTTAATAGTTTCATTTCGCTGGATTCACATTTCACAACGCTCAAGTATTTCACAATTTTAAGTGCCTGAGAGGGGTTTCATCCTCTAGCTCTATCTAAATAAGCAGCATGCATTTACAACTAGTAATCATATATCATTTTCTACTTTTTAAAAGTAAATAAACAAAATACAAGTAAATAAAATTATCTTTCCCACTCCTACTGATAGTGATTATGTACGTAACCAATCGTGCTTCTGAAAGTAAGAATGAGATACACCAGGAACATTTCTCCAATGACTACAGAAGGCAGATGAAGAAAAGTTACAATAAGTACTTACTACTGAGATTTCAAGGATTAATAAAGAAAAACAGACAATGCCTTCAAGTATGAATATTACTGCACTACTTTTGTTTCACATTTCGTCTTCCTAAGAAATATATTTAAGATTAAGAAAAGAGAAACTGTACAGCTAATTATAATAATTAGCTTGCAAAATACTAATTTTTGAACTGAAGAAGTCAACTTAGATCTAAATATATAAAATAATGTTTATCTTCAAATGGTAACAGAAAATCTTTTCATTTTCATGATAAGGGATCACATTAAATTCCAAGATTTCTTTCAAAGCAACAGATAATCCCTAAACATGTAAAATGAATGCATTATTACTGGAGGTAAGTATGTATTCGGTTAATACCTTATGTTAGTTTGAGCTGAACTATCACCATCAGTGTGAGGTAACTGGTCAGCAGTTTTATAAATTAACTGCCTTCTTAACATGTTATATGTTAAAACTTCTTTTCTTTAAAATATATATATATTTTAAAGGATTTTATCTTATTTTTATTTTTTTTGGCTGTGCCGTGTGGCTTGCGGTATCTTAGTTCCCCGACTAGGGATTGAACCTGGGCCCCTGGCACTGAAAGCCTGGAATCCTAACCAATGGACCACCAGGGAATTCCCTATGTTAAAACTTCTGCTGAGCTATTGCTCTTCTTGGGTTTGACACTGAAGTGGCTGCAGGGTCAATACTAAAAACCACAGAGCAACTGTTTCAATAATTTCTTGTGTATAAGAGGAATTTGTGTTAATATCTACTGTATTTGTGAAGTTCTTTTGGCATCTAAAAATGACTTGTTAATTCCTGTGTCCCAGTCAAATATGTTGTGTCATATTATTCTCTATTAACCAGAAATGGAGCTAAATAGTAATGATGACTTAATGTTGTAAGCTGTTTCAGCATCATGGACAATCAGTTTGAAATATTAACTTGTTAAGATCCTAATAACCATGTAATTAAGTATTTTCTACAATGACTAATATTTTACACATGGTAAAGAACACAGTTAATGGGTACGATTAATTATTATCTTCACAGAAACTACAATGAAACATAACTCATAATTTTTAAATCTTTCTCCTCTTAAAAACAGAATAAAGGGCTTCCCTGGTGGCACAGTGGTTGAGAGTTCGCCTGCCGACGCAGGGGACATGGGTTCATGCCCCGGTCTGGGAAGATCCCACATGCCGCGGAGCGGCTGGGCCTGTGAGCAATGGCCGCTGAGCCTGCACGTCCAGAGCCTGTGCTCGCAACAGGAGAAGCCACAACAGTGAGAGGCCCGCGTACCGCAAACAAAACAAAACAAAACAGAATAAAATATTTCCTAACTGCAATTTCCTACCTGTTATCAGGACTCTTTATGAGCTATTTTCACAGAAAGATATAGAGCATTAATTTATTAAATTCAAAGTGAACAAAATAGTTTACTTTAGTGTTGACATCCTCAACAATATCATTAATGTAACTGATGTTTTTAATATTGCATATTTGAGGTCTCCTTTAAATGTAGTATAATTTCAAAAGAGTCACATATCATCTATTCTTTTTTTTTTTTTTTTAAGGTTTTTTTGATGTTGACCATTTTTTTGGAAGTCTTTGTTGAATTTGTTGCAACATTGCTGCTGTTCTCTGTTTTTGGCTTTTTTGGCCATGAGCCACGTGGGATCTTAGCTTCCCAATCAGGGATCAAACCTGCACCCCCTGCATTGGAAGGCGAAGTCTTAACTACTGGACTGCCAGGGAAGTCCCTGTTCTTTTTTTGAATTATAATGGACTCACACAAACTTGTAAGATGAAGATTGCTAAGAAACAAACTCTAGAATTACAAGATAAAGTAGGGATATTAATTTGACGAAGTAAAGTGATTGTGACAATAGAAACTAATTATAAATTTTTAATTCAGTACCTACAGGATGCTGGATTACAAAATACACATACATTTACCAAAAAAAGTGATCAGAACAGAGTGGTGCAACTACTTTTGAAAATGAAAGTTTCAATATCCAATTTATAGCTTTTACATTATTAAATCAGAGATGATCCCTGGAATTCCTATTTAAATTGGAAATTAGGGTAGAATTCTATAATAGAGCAAATAGAATACATCATATAAACACATTTCAGGAAAGCAATTTTATTCTAGAAATAATTTACAGATTTAGAACTTTTAATAAGAGATTAGACAGTTCTCATTCAGGATGCCAACAGAGGAAGAAGCTCTTGAACTCACCTTCTCCCATGAACACTCTGAACTCACAACTCCCATCTTCTTCCTGTAGAGCAAAACGCTTGGCTCCCCACAAACCCACACCTGATGACCCAACTTTTAAGACTTCCACCTGATAGACAGGCCCCCAAAACATCTAGATTTGAAAGTCAACAGGACTTGTGTCCATGAGACCCACAAGATTATAGTGGACTAAGAGATACCAAAATAAGAAAGTAATATTTTTTTAAGAAAGTAATATTAACATATCTAAAAGGAGAAATAGACAGCAATACAATAACAGTAGGAGACTTCAATACAATACTCCACTTTTACCAATGGATAGATCAACCAGACTGAAAATCAATAAGGAAACATTGGACTTAAATGACACATAAGACTAGTGGGACTTAACAGACATTTACAGAACATGCCACCCAAAAGCATCAGAATATACATTCTTCTTTAGCACACATGGAACATTATCCAGGATAGATCATTTATTAGAACATAAGACAAGTATTAATAAATTTAAGAAGACTGAAATCATATCAAGTATCTCTTCTGGCCACAGTGGTATAAAACTAAAAATCAATTTCAAGAAGAAAATTGGAAAATTCACAAATGTGTGAAGATTTAACAACATGCTATTGAATGACCAATGGGTCAAGGAACTCAAAAGTGAAATTAAAAAAATATCTTGAGACAAATGAAATTGGAAACACAAAATAGGAAAGCTTAAGGGATGCAGCAAAAGCAGTTCTAAGAGGGATATTCATAGTGATAAATGCATACATTAAGAACAAGATCTCAAACAACCTAACTTTATACCTCAAGGAACTAGAACACAAAGCACAAACTAAGCCCAAAGTTAGTGGAAGGAAGGAAATAACAAAGATCATAGTGGAAATAAATGAAATAGACTAGAAAAACAATAGAAGAAGTCAATGAAACTAAGATGATTTTTGGAGAAGATAAATTAGACAAAACTTTAGCTAGACTCACCAAGAAAAAAGGGGGCTTAAATAAATAAAGTAAAAAATGAAAGAGGAGATATGACAACTGACACCATATAACTACAAAGATTCATAAGAGTCTATTATGAACAATGACATGCTGAAAAATTGAACAACCTAGAGAAATGTATACATTTCTAGAAACCTACAACCTACCAACACTGAATCATGAAGAAATAAGAAATCTGAACAGACTAATTACTAGTAAGGAGATTGAATTAGTAATCAAAAATCTCCCAACAAAGTCCAGGAACACATGGTTTCACTACTGAATTCCACCATATATTTAAAGAACTAACACCACTCTTCTCAAACTCTTCCAAAAAACTGAAGAGGAGGGATCACTTGCAAATTCATTTTAAGAGGCCAGCATTACCCCAAAACCAAAACCAGACAAGGACACTACAAGTAAAGAAAATTATTGGCCAATATCCCTGATGAACACAGATGCAAAAATCCTCAAAAAAAAAGGAAAAATCATCATACAAATTCTCAACAAAGTGGGTCCAGAGGGAATTAGGCCATATATGACAAGCCCACAGCTAATATCATAGTCTTGTGAAAAACTGAAAGCTTTTCCTCTAAGATTAAGAAGAAGACAGGATGCTTACTCTCTTATCATTTTTATTCAAATGGGAAATGAAAAAGTAAAACCCTCTCTGTTGGCAGATGACCTGATGTTATATACAGAAAATCCTAAAAACTCCACCAGAAAACTATTAGAACTAATCAACTAATTCAGTCAAGTTGGAGAATAAAAAATCAATATACAAAAATCTATTGTGGGGACTTCCCTGGTGGCACAGTGGTTAAGAATCCGCCTGCCAATACAGGGGACATGGGTTTGAGCCCTGCTCCGGAAAGATCCCACATGCTGCAGAGCAACTAAGCCTGTGCGCCACAACTACTGAGCCTGTGCTCTAGAGCCCGCGTGCCACAGCTATGGAAACCCACGCTCATGCTCTGCAACAAAGAGAAGCCACCACAATGAAAAGCCCGCACACCACAACAAAGAGTAGCCCCTGCTCGCCACAACTAGAGAGAAAGCCCATGTGCTGCAAAAAAAGACCCAATGCAGCCAAAAAAAAATCTATTGTGTTTCTATACACTAATAATGAACTATCAGAAAGAGAAATTAAGAAAACATCTGCATTTACAATTGCACCAAAAAAAGAATAAAATACCTGGGAATACATTTAACCAAGGAGATAAAAAACCTGCACACTGAAAGCTATAAGACACTGAGGAAAGAAATTGAAGAAGACACAAATAAATGGAAAGACATTATATGCTCATGGGTTGGAAGAATATTGTTAGAGTGTCCATACTACTCAAAACAATCTACAGATTCAATGCAATCTCAAACAAAATTCCAATGGCATTTGTCACAGAAATAGAACAAACAATCCCCAAATCTGTATGGAATAACAGAAGACCCAGAATAGCCAAAGCACTCTTAGTAAAGATGAACAAAGCTGGGGTCATCATGCTTTCTGATTCCAAACTGTATTATAAAGCTACAGTAATCAAAACTGTATGATACTGGCTTAAAAACTGACACACAGATCAATGGAAAAGAATAGAGAGCCCAGAAATAAACCCTCACATATATGAAATATTAATTTATGACAAAGGAGCCAAGAATATACAATGGGGTGGGGCTTCCCTGGTGGCCCAGTGGTTGAGAGTCCGCCTGCCAATGCAGGGGACATGGGTTTGTGCCCCGGTCCGGGAGGATCCCACATGCCGTGGAGCGGCTAGGCTGCTGGGCCTGCATGTCCGGAGCCTGTGCTCTGCAATGGGAGAGGCCACAGCAGTGAGAGGCCCGTGTACCGCCAAAAAAAAAAAAAAAAAAAAAAAAAAAAAAAAAAAAAAAA